>NC_089879.1:939500-1251000 GCF_040182565.1 Anser cygnoides | reverse complement strand
TGTTTCTTCGGTGCCAGGGAGACCAACCTCCAGTGCTAACGCAAGGTCTGCTGTGAAATCCAGCTCCACTCCAACCTGCAGAAGTAAATCTGGATGCGGGAGCTCCCTCAGGATTTTTGCTCCTGGTGATTCCGCTCTCAGACAGCTGGAAAAGAGAAGAAAGAGAAGAATCCCAACTTCTTTTTTTCTTTTTTTTTTTTCCCCCATTGTGTAAGTATACAGATGTGCTCTAGGATCAGGTAGACGTTTTGTGAAGGCTCAGGCGCAGTTTCTGTACTGAAGCAGTGTGTTCTTTCTTGTCAAGGCACAAACCTTTGATTTTAAGGAAATTGCCAGTTCATTTTCTGTTTCTTTTTAGAGACCCTCAAGATAAACCCTTTTTTCAGTGCAGTTCCAACCTCCTGATTTTCAGACACTAATGTCTCTTCTCTCCCATCTGCCTCCAGCCCCTTGCTGCCGGCACCGCCCAGGAAGGCCACGCTGGAGCTTTGATCCAGGGCTGCGCTATCCAACCCCTCCGTGTTTCAGGCACTGAATGTCAAGAATTGCCATCCCGATGAAGTCCTGGGCAGGCTGGGAGAGCCCCATTCCATCGTTCTTCAGCATCCTGTCTCTGGGAGGTGAAGAGGTGCCGTTGTGATCTACAAAAGCTCAGGCAGAGCGTCTCTGCCGCGAGAGGCGCAGCTGGGGAAGGCTGCCGGGGAGCTGGGCGCAGCAGGGGCTGCCCGAATCCCCAGAACCTGGGGGGCTCTGTCAGATTTCCTCATCATCTGGCACCTGTGGAGTATTCTTATCAGCAGTACAGTATAACAGCGTACGATGTTATCATTTTCTTCACTGTTTTTCTTCCCCTCTTTCCCCCAGATTAGGGAACTGTTCACATCTGTCTCCTTGGGATTTCTGCCGGTCTCTGAAGTAGCGAAAAAGGCATTAACAGAAATTAGAGACAGAAATAACAATTATTTATAGATTGTATAAACTATCCTTTAGAAAACAGAGAGCAAATTGCATTTAAGTGATTTTCCATTTCTCAGATGTAAAAGAAGGTGTGTAACCCTTATAGGTATCAAGGTGAACATTCTTAGACCAAAATGACTGACGCTGCAGTCCTTTCACAAATGTTATGTGTTTCCTGACGAATGAATATGAGCAGAAAAGAAAATTAGAAATTTGACAACCTAGCACAAGGAGTGTTAATTTTCTACAGTTTTATCATTTACTTGCAGAATAACTTAATATATCTTTATCGCTCCTTCTCCTATCAAAGCTCTATAGACTCTAATATTCTACTCAGTGAACTGAAATATCTCTCAATATAAAGCCATCTTCGTCTAAAAGCATGGGGAACCATTACGGTATATTGTTATGTACACTAGTATTACCTAAGGAAACATTTAAAGGTTGGGAAAACAGATATTTTTAGAGAGTGGAAAACAAAGCTTCTAAATTAAAATTACACTTTTTCTTGATTTAATTCGATACTGTATTTCATCTTCTAACAAAATCCTTAGACATGGATGGGGTAATCCTTTAATGGCGAACAAAGAAAAGAGAATTTTTGTGGGGTGTGGGCACAGCCTGTGCTGCTCTGCCTCGGGGTGTGCAGGATGGGACCCCGGGCCCCCAACACCTCCATGGCCGCCCCCGCAGCGCAGGCACCACCCGTGGGTGCCCGCTGCACCCTTGGGCTGCCTCCGAGAAGCAGGGTCTGGGGCTCGGCACAGCAGGCGAGGCGGTTCTCGAGCTCTTTGATAACCTTGCCGTTGGGCTGCTTTGCAGAATAAACCTTGCACACGGGTAAATGGCTGCTGAGCCCCGGGCAAAGGTGAGGCAGGCTGGCCCGTGCGTGGCCGACATCTCACCTCCCAGCCCTGACCTGACCCCAGCACGCACCGGGAGGGGGCTGTGGGAGGAGAAGCAGTTAGCTGGAATGAAAAATACACAAGGAGCTGCCTCGTAATTTTTTTTTTTTTTACCAAGTTTGCAGTTTCTTGCTTGAACGCTGGTATCAGACCTACCCACCTCCTCGGTGACCTGTGCTCCGTACCGGCCATCCTTTGTGCAGGAGGTGCGACCCCAGGACAGCTGCATCTCCAGGAACGTGGACAGGCAAAGAGCAGCCAGTGCTGGGAGACCTCCGTGGTGCAAGGTGAGATTCGTGTGCTTGTCTTCACCGCGAACTCAAGGAGCAGGAAACGAGCAAAAAGTTATGAATGCTGCAGATGGTAGGAAACAGAGCATCTTTGGTGGGAGGCAGGGGCGGTGTTACTGTTTGCATTTGAATTCTGCTGCCTGTGATAACGTCGTGCACGTTCCTCTCATCCTCATTTTATTCCAGTTCATACATTTCCCAGTTTTTTGGGTCATTGAGTTTGTTCATGAGTTTAACAACAGCCAGTGCCATGTGCACTGTAAATATGAGAACTCTGCAGAGCAGATAGCTATGGTGCGAGACTGCTCATATAATGCAAATATGCTTATTGCTGTTGGAGTTTCAGCCAGGGAGAAGTCCAGAAATTACCATTTTGAGAAATGTTTTTTATTTTTTTCCCACATATTATTTACAGTGCACAGCTCACTGATGAAAACTGTTAGGGCTGAAATTGCTAAAGGAACTGAACCTCAAATATGTTTGAAGTCATTCCCGAAATGAAGCAGAGAGCACTTGTAATAAAAATAATACATTCATCGTAAAGCACTTTCTGGAAAACACATTGTTATTTGACAATACTACAGAAAGCACGTGCAGAAAATGTTGGTATTCACGCTCACAGCTGATTTAATATCAACATTTTCTATTTTATGCCATATTTACATGAAGGATTGTAAATGGGGGCGTGTGTCCGTCCGTCCAGCCTGGTTGTCAGCATGGACGTGGGGGAGAGCCCCGCGGGTTGATCCCTGTAGGTGGGTGCCGCCTCTGTGCCGGCGGGGCTGTGCCTGGGCACTGGAGTGCAGCACCGGGTGCCCTGGGAGTAGGCATGGCATGGCACAGCACAGGATGGCATGGCATGGCACAGCACGGCACAGGGCGGCTGGCAAGCCGAGCGGTCATCTGACACTTTTCTTGTCTGCACGCTGCCTCAGTTTCTCCCCTCTGTTAGAAGCAGAACCACACACACGCATTGCAATTACTCAGCGTAGGGACGTATTGAAAACCAACTGAAATGTCGGGAAAGTGTTGACTGGGAAGCTCTGAAAACACCAAGTCTCACTGGAATGTAGAATGTCAATTATTATAAATATATGGGCTTTTAAAGATTTAAAATTTAGTACATACAAATATTTTATGTGCTGGGAATTAATTTTATTTTGCTGTATGCAATGCAGTAGGTGTACCTGCAGCAATACATTAACAGAGCGTTAAAGCGGAGGAGCCATTTAAGTGGACATGACTCTAACTGCTCAGGTGGATGATTTGAAGTTCTCATTTTTAACATGCCTTAAACCACTGAAGTGTGCTTGAAATTAAGATATTTATTAGTCCTCTGCTTTCAGAATGAGGTACTTACCATCAGCCATCCAATAATGGAAAGCAACAGAAATGGCCAATTAGAAGCCCAAGACAGATGACATAAAACTTGTAGACAAACAAGCTCTCGACTAAAGAACCGCACACGGGTCCCAGCGCAGACCAGCATCATTTTTCCTGGCAGACAAGGACCTGTAAGGGCACACACCTAATGTCACACAGAGCTGACAGTTTAAATTCCTTACTTGCCATTGGCACACGGGTGGGACAAAGCCTTTGGCCGTGCTGTGTTGGCGTAACTGCTCCCAGCACCCGGCGCCTTTGCTAGGGCAGCAGTTCTCCTGCACACGTACGTCCTGTGGGACCACCTGAAATGTGGAATTATGCCTGCCATTTCCTAATGCTGGGGCAAAAACGCTCAACGCGCTGCCCCAGTACGTTGCTTACCCCAGTGCCAGAGGTGGAGCTGTCCTGCTGCCCGCAGGGTGCCGCCGCCGCCCAGACCTCCGAGTGCCCCGGCACGTCCTGGTGTGGGGGCCGGCCCCTGCCCCAGCGCTGCCCTGTACAACCTGCAGTGAGAAGTGCCGTGCTGCGGGAACCGGCACCCACTGTTATCTCGCCGCTTCTATTGAGTGCATATTATTGAATTTAATCAGTGAAATGAATTTGCTAATGGACTTGTTAATAAGCTTGCCATATCTAATGTTGATCATTTCTTCTGTTCCTTTTTTTATTTATTTTTTATTTTTTTTTTGGAATGAGAAAAAAGAAAGCTGCTGCTGCTACTGTTTGGCAGCTTCATTTTTTTTGCTTTAGGCAAATAACAGGAATAAGTTCACTTATAATTGCTTTGACGTCTGTCCTGCCCGTAACTCCAAGCTCGCCCCTGGTACCGCCAGGTAGTTGCAGAGCAACAGACACCTTGCCCAGGGAACACTGCTGTACCTCACCTGTGCTGGGCTGTGTAAGTTAGGTACTTCCTTCGCTATCAAGCTTTAATCAGCACATTTTACAAAAGACAGACATACTCTTTAGAAAGAATATATTTTTTTTTTTCTTGGAAGCGAAATCTCTTTTAAAAAGTATTTTATAGTAAACTCGAAGTTGCTTGTTAGAAATGGATAAGCTGGTGGATTTCATCCTCATTCTGCCAGCGGATCCCTAACGTCCAATTTGTAGATAAAATAGTCCAACAATCCCCTTGATGTGCTGACAAAGCGTAGGGCTGGGCTTGGTTGAATGCAGGGCCAAAAGTTATAGAAAACAGTTGTTGAGAACATGAGGTGTTCAGACAAAATACTGTGGTCAAAATATTTCCTCCCCTCCTGTCTCCAGGTCTATAAAGTCTTCAGAAACGAGCCGGTTCCCACCCACCAGCAGGAGCTGGGAACTCCGGTGTAGCCCCAGAGGTGGCAGTGGAAAGGCGGTGGGTGAGGCTGGAAAACTTTGGGCTGTGTTTGCTCACCTTCAGCTGTCCTGGGAGGGCTGTATAAAGTGCTGCGGGCTTTTTCGTATGCAGTGGACAGCTGTCGTTATTTATGACTCCCTTTTCTAACATTATAAGGCTTCAGCCTTACACATCATAAAGCTCAAATTAAAATGTGTCCCTCTGAGCTTTCACATTGTGCATGCAAACACCGTAAAGTGGCGTGGAAGATGAGCAATGACAGCATACTGCGTTCTGCATCACGCTTAATGGTAACCCAGAGTGCATCCTGACAGGTTTTATCTCCCGTTGTACATATAACATTCTGAAGAGCATCCTTTAATGTTCCTTTGCACCAGATTAGTTTAGATTAGGATCTACAGAAATGTTAAAGGTGGTCGATATCTATATGCTCCTGGTGCTCCCGACACAACGGAAAAATACTTCCCGCTGGTTGTGGTAGAATTTGAGATAACTCACCTTCGGTGAGACAGGTGACTTCTCATCTCGACGCCCGTTGCTCCTCTTCTCTCCCCTTGTTCCGCCGAGGAAGCAGCAGAGATGCAACGGCGCTGAGACCTCTTCTGGCGGGGGCTAATTCTGGGGTGAAGGAAGAGGTGCTGCAGGCTGTCAGGTTGTCAGCGGCGGGGTCCTCGTGGGGAATATCTTGCTCATTTTTGTCACCGAGCTTCATGGTGAGCAGCAGGGGTGTAGGAGGCGGCAGCATGGCAAAGCAAGTGTCCCTGAGGAGGGGCAGTTCACACGGTATCACACAGTACCAGAGGTGCATAACGAATCCACAGGCATTCCCCCGGGTGGATATTAGATTAACTCCTACAGGTGAAAATGCTGACCTTGGTCACGCACCCGTGCGCTTAAGCAATGCACTATACCCTTAGCTCTGCCTCTGCTCCCTGATGCAGGTTCAAGAAGATGAGGGTGAGGAAGAGGATGCTGGGGGGGGGATTCCCTGCCCTGTCTGGTGACACCTCATTGAGCAATGTGCTGTGAAGGCCACAGCGAGTGTGAATTGCATCGTACCGCAAAGGTAATCGCGTGCACCTGCCCGCATTTTCCCGGCGCACCAAAAACCCCAGTGAGCAGCTGCACTTCCGTGGGGACGGCGTTGGGAGCGGGGTTTCTGCGGCATTCCCCGGGCCACCTCTGCCGTGCAGAGGGACGTGGGTGCTGACAGCAAGCAGCACGGAGAGCAGCCCCCGCGGCTCTCACACTTGTTGGGCTGCTCTGGTACTTTAAGTGGATGTCTTCAGTTGAAAAGTGCAGGGAAAATGGAGACGTTCAGGAAAGAAAACAGGAACTGGGCACTGGGGGACAAAAGACTTATCACCTTGCAAGAAAGGGATGAATATTGAAGGAGAAGAGGAGATAGATTGGGAGCTCATTTTGAAGGTTAAGATGGTTTTCCTTTTTCTTTTGTTTCTCCCCCATTCATTTAAATGAGAATTGCACAGAATAATAATCTACTTGTTTTGTCTGTGTGATAATTGCACTGATAATTTACTATGATTTAAATAATCAAATTCAGAGTTTTGTATGTCAGAGACTGAAAAAGGGCTTTCTTTAATCTCCGAAGATGCATATTCATGACGCCATTATATATATAGCTAAAGAAATTACAGTACCATTGTCTGCTTCAAACAAGTCATTCATTCCCTGCTCTTTAAAAGACAGATGAAACAGTCAAAACACAAGATGATTGATTTGTACTTTCAAAGTTCACCTCCTCTCACCTTGGTAATGGATTTCTTTATCTATCAGCAGCTATCTTCGTCATTTAGTGCCTGTCCAGTGCAACCTATACTCAGGTTAAGTGCTGCGTCAAGCAAATTTGTGTCTTGGCGCTTTCTGCCATCTCCAACTCATGCTTTGCTCTTGCAGCAGAACAGCGTGCTCCCCCTGTGCGCTGTGCCTTGCGAGTTGTCTGTGCGAAATGCTGAGCTCGGGACAGAGCCGGGGCTGCTGCTGCCTGCCTGGGACGCGAGCCCCGGGGACGTCCCCGCAGCCCTATGCACACCCCGGCTCCCCACCCACCCCTTCTTGTGGCTGGGCTTCAGCTGGAAGACGCGGGAGTCTCGTTTCCTATGCGTCTGTTCATTTTGTAGCATAGTATATCCTATACCTGTATTTTCTTGATTGTGTTGTGTGCTGTTGGAGCTATGGATAATCATAAATGAAGGAAAATGATGGCTGTAAAAGCTGATGCCAGAATGGCCCCACTGAAGCCTGTGGGGTCTGGGCCGGGGCTGCGTGTACATGACGAGGCTCACAGGAGACCTCCCTGCAGTGCACAAGATAAGGAACCCATGATAAGGAGCATCTCAGATTTTTATAACAGTCTATTTTTGCACTGGATTTGAACAATTACTGCATTTAGCTAATTTATTGTACCAGATAATGAAAATACATTATGAGGCATCTTTATGGAACAGCATTTGCCTTTGAAGCATAGAAGAAGTGTATTCTAGAAATATGAATACTAAAATAGCACAGGTCAAATATCTGTACTTTGTCAACTTTAAAATTTAATCTGTCATATATTACCGTGCATTAATACTAAAATACATTTGTTAACGGTGATAGCCACAGGATAACAGCTGATATCTATGGGTGAGACAGAGAATTTCCTAACATTAAAGCCTGGCCTTCCTGGCCTCTGTGGCACTGCTAGGGCACAACTGTTTTGAAACCCACAGCATAATGTGGGGAAAGTTTCAAGGCACATAGGAAAATAAAAGTATTTTGAATATGAAGATAAAATATTGAAATCAGTTGAACCAGACACAGACTAAGGTGTCGTGTTTAAGATGAGACAGAGGAATCCCGCTGAGAAAATTAGATGGTAGAGACGGGTGCATTGTTTAATGCAAGTTCCCTAGTTAGCTATTTTTTCATTCTTCTGTTCACAAAATGCCTTGAAAGTATTCGTGGTTTTTCCCAATTATATGTGCCGTCTTTGTAGATAGCTTGCTTGTATGAGCCAAGAGGTGCTTGCTGCCTCCTGGATCTGACGTGCCATTTGGTGCCTATTTTTCTTTCTAGCCATTGGAAGGATGTAAAATTTAGGCTTCCTGCATGAGCAGTTTTACATACACATTCAAAATGTATTCACTATTATTGTTATTTAATGTTTTCATATACCAATGCTAGATAAGAATTGGGTTAAAATTCAAATAAAAGAAACAGAATTAAAACATGTTTTCATAAAAATGGATAATTTATGCATTGATAGAAACCTTTGCAGTATAACTGAAATAACAGCGGGAGGGGAGTGGATAAATTATTTATTCTCCATGCATATATCAATATATTTTTTCATATGTATTACTGAGCTGAGCATGGAAAAGCTTTTGCTAGGTTCTTTCTTTTGTACATAATTCCTTTTCAAACTGGAACCAAAGCTTTTTCACTTTGGTGAGTTTGCTGCAGCAGGGACTGCTGAAATACAGGCAATCTCACTTGTGTCTTTCTTTCTTTCTTTCTTAGCCTTAGTAGAAAAGGAGGACATGAAATTTATTGCACAGAGCAAAGCCTTATTTGTACCTCTGGCCAAGCAGTCTATTGTCATTGTGCTGGATTTATAGTTAAACTGATGTTTAATCCCTGGAGAATTTAGTCTGTTTGCTGTGAAGTCTGAGATAATGTAGAGCAATTCCTAAGTGTGCAATTCATTTTTAACTTTATTATTATTATTATTATTATTACTTATGGAGAAATATTTCTTAAAAAATTTGGCGGTAGAAAAGAAAAGAATTAGATTTTTTCTCCCATTTTATCCAAGACAATTAGTTACTTAATTACCGAACATGACTTCTAGCCATGGTTGTGATGAGATATGAGTTTCCATTTTTTTCAGACTCAGCCATCAAAGACTTTTAGAAGATGCTTTTTATCAGGAAAAAATTCCTCCAGTGGACAAATACCTTGCAGCCTGTAGATTGCGCTTGGAAACAAGCTGTTATTATTTCTCACTTACTCACCCTCTCCCTCCCCATGAGCAGAAGCTACCCCCAGGTTAGCTTTCTGTACTTCCCAGAACATTTATGGGAATGGAAAAAGGTATTTTCTGTCCAGAAACCTTGCACATAAGCAGCAGTCCACTGTGTTCAGATCAGTGATGATCTTGCTATTTACTGCTCGTGCCCTGGCTCTAAGCAACGCTTTCTGTACGCTCCATGGTTTAGAGCTTAATTCTCCCTGAAGGTCCTGCCTCGCTCTGGACAATGTCTTCCGGCCCTTCATCAGGATCTCTCTTCCCATTTCTACTCTCCATTTATTCTGAGGTCCTTTAAATTTCATTTTATATGTTAAAAATGCAAACTGCCACCTGGGTCTTCACGTGCTGCCATTGACGCGGGTACCGGTAGCTGTTCGCCTCTGGCCAGGCTTCTGCTGCCTTGTGATCTTCTGAGCAAAGCAGCTCCGCTGCGAGCAACTCGTCGTAATTCATCATTTTTTACATGCAAAAGTCAAAGCCCCCTTACCGCAGGGAGGCAAGGGGAGCGCCACGGGGACTTGGCAACGATCCGGCTCACATCTGGAAAAGCAGGGAAAGCCTGTCCAACAAGAGAGGCGGTGCCCTGGGGAAGGAAAGTGTGCTGTTTAGAAAAAGAAGCATCAGCATTAGATTTGCCTGTGTATTTTATCTTCAGTTCTCATCATTTATGGTTATGCAAGCAGTAATGTTTGGTTTGAAAAGATAAATATTCAGTGAAAGTACTGAACAGTTTTACTGCATTTTTAAAGTTACGGCATTGACAAGAACAAGAGGTCCGTAACTAGCTCTGGTTTGGGGAAACTAGAATGGTTGTCACCGGTCACACCACTGGATTTTCCCTTCATGCCAGTTTGTGAGACAGATACAAAATCCAGGTGATGTCTAGAAGCAGAGGACCAAAACACTTTTGGTGCATATAAAATGCATTTACACACAGGTAAATGTGTAATTTTGTGTATTTTATTTTTTAATTTTATTATATTATATTTTTAATTTAAAAGTTTAATATATTATATTATGTTATATTTTTTTAATTTAAAAAATATAAATTTTAAATTTGTGTATAAAATGTGAAAAAAAAAAGAAAAAAAAAAACGAAAACCATATGCTACACGTCCGCCTGTGTTGAGATGGGTTTCAACCAAGAGCTGATTCCCAGCCTTGCCCCCAGCTCCCAGGCACGAGCTTCTGCATTTTAAGGGTGTAAAACCCCGCTGGTGGGGCCTGGGAAGTGCCGCACGGGGTCAGGCACATGGTGCCCCTAGGGAGGTGTCCCCCAGCTGTGCACGAGATCGGGCAGGAGGCAGCCAGGTCCGGCCTGCCCGCACCGAGGGACCCACGAGGGGATTTCTTACAAGGGGATTTGCCCCAAACCCCAGTGAAAGGTGTTTTAACTCTGTTTCATGTGTTATGGGCAGCATTTTTCAATAAGTTTTTACTTATTTTAAAGCCCCAAAGAAGTAAAGCCAAGAGAACGCTGAACATTTTCAAAGACATGTTACTCTTTTCCAGGCTAGCAGCTGGCTATTGCTTGAGGCATGGCATCGAGGCGACGTTCTCAGCACGATAACACGCAATAGGGATGGCGATGTGAACTGGTAGGTTTCGTTCAGAAAAAGGCGTATTTGGAAGTCGTGCTCTAAGGCACAAGGCCGGGCCGTTTGCCTGCCCAGCGGCACCAAGGAGCCCATGGCTCCAGCAGGGCTCAGCACCACGTCCCTGGGGGCTGCTTCCAGCCTGGGTGCCGTGCAGGAAACCCTGCGTGGTAAGGACCAAACCTGGGCCAGCGATGTGCCAACAGTACTTTAAGGCAGTTGGCGGTTCTTCAGGAGTGTTTGTGGGCACACCCGAGCTGTGAAATCGCTGCCCCCAAGTCACTAGTCCCTTACGGACTGTAACGAGAGCAGAGCTGGATCGATCCTTCTCACCTCAGGGGAAAAACACTTCTCTTCCAGAAGTTTCACTTCTTATCGTGGCTGCTAGGTCTTATTTTCTGAGCAAGTTCAGTGAAGTTCAAACAAGCTCAGCTTCTTCTGTAGCTTGAAACTGCTCTGATAAAGCAGCAGATCACAAGACAAAATCTTCATGGTGACAGCAACTGGTACAAAACTTGGATGTGTTGAAACCTGTCAATAATACTAAGGACTGTTTTTTTTCCCCCCTGATGTCTGGATGTCAAAGTTAATATTAATTACATTTAAATAATTAATTACGGATTTAGGGCTTCCCAAATCACTGGAAAGGCTTTCATACAAGCAAATAACATCGAACTATAATATTTTTTGGCATGTCACTGCGTAATAAAACTCTAAAGGCAGATGCACGTTTGCGGGCGCTGTCAGAGGGTGCCATTTCTCATCATGCACATTTGCATCACTGAACTCTCACTCACCTGCGCTCCTCTGGTGATTGATGGTGGCGGCGGCTGCAGATGAAGCAAATGGCTATAGCTGGCACTGTCCATCAGCAGGTGTTAAACTGCATTGCCTGGAAGTGCTGTGAGTCAGGACTTTGGTTTCTGAAGTACCAAAATTAATGTTTCTTTTGGTTAGCTGATGAGAGCTTCGAATTTAATTAATTTCCTGTCACACCAAACAGCACTTGCAGAAGAGGAAATAGTGGGGAAAAGCAGATGAAGTTCAGGTAAAAGATGCATTAATTAAAAGCTCAATTTGCAGTGATCGTATTTCTCTCCTCTCTTCAGATTTCCTGTTTACCTCATTTATAATAAGTAAAGCCTAAGTCTGCCATGGTATTACCTTAGAATAGAAAACTCCATAAAATCAGATGGCTACAACAATATACCTGTTCTCAAGGTAACACTGTGACAGTGCCTCAGAACTGCAAACCCAACAGCTGAGAAATGTGTATTAAGCAACCATTTACATGAAGCAGTCTTCACGTAATGCACTTCACGACAGTGCTGCAATGTCCTTCTGTTTTTAGGCCAGCAAGTGTGCATGCAGATAGAAGTTAAAGCCTGCTGGAGCTGATGGAGCACTGAGGCGTTTCTGCCCGGGTACCCATGCTGCAGCCGCTGCGCGCACATTGGAAATGGGGGGAAGGGAACGAGATTGAAATCTTAAGCAACTGAAGATAGGCATATGAAGAGAAAAGTAGTGGTGATGTTCGGCTGAGATTCGGAATTGCACATGCAAGTTATCTGCCTGTGTGTTTGTACAATGTGAAAAAACCCAGTGATGGCTGAATTCCTCATTTCGAGAAGTGTGTTATTCCCTAGCAGAGCACCTTGCCCCAAATACCCTGGAAGGCTTAAAACCTGATACATCTTCTTAATGTGTTGCAGAAGAAAGTCTCTCTCTGGGAATATTAGGGACTTTACAAGTGGAGAAAATAATTTCTGTTTTCCCTAAGTAATGCTGTGTATAGTGTGAGTCTAATTTTAGATTCCCTCTGTTGCCTCTAAATCTTTGCTCTCTGTCTTTCCCAGCTTGATAGAAGGGCATATTTAATTACCAGGAGCTGCGTTTGTATGGACAGATCTTTCAACAACAAAGCATATGTCTTTTAGTTTTGTAATTGTAGAAATCCCATTATTTCTAATCTCTGAGTAACTGAACACATAAACTTTATCTGCAGCATGCATTTGAAGCTGGTGATCTAAAGCAGGCATAGCTGGGAGGTGTGTGTATGTATGTGTTTATAGACAGATATTCCACCTAAGTTTTCTTTTCAGCTCCTAAAATATTAGGCAAAACTTCGCCCCCAATAGGCTGGTGAGTTATATTCTTCATTCATGTTTGCAGGTTTTCCTTTGGGGAATTTCCTGAAACACATTCTTTCCCACCAGCAAATGCACCTGTGTGGTGCCCTGGGCTCCACCAGCATCCGGGAGTCCTCCAGGGGGCCTGGGGCTGTGCTCTGTCCCCGAGGTCTTCATTTCAGAGGGCTCAAAGCAGACACTGCCGTGCCCCAGCACACACTCCAAAGCTGTAGTGTTGCACCTCTCCTGTGCACACCTCGATGCAGCTCCCGTTGGTTTCTTCTTCGAACAAAGTCTGAGTCAGTCTGTGCAAGACAAATGAGATGTGAGGGAGAATTTGTTCTTTATCAGCCTTCTTCAGTGATCAGACTTCAGATGTGAGCGGCTCCTTTTCTTTTCATCTGTCTGTCATAACAGAGGAGACGCTAAGGAAATCCATTTGTTCTGTTCAAGCACTGAAAGTGAGATGCCTGCATGGCTTCTGCAGCTGCAGGTTACTCCTCCCTAATCTAGTGGCGATTTTACAGCATGTCTAGACACAGTGCATAAACCAGATATAAAGCACTTGATATAACTATTTAGGCTGCCAGAATATTCCCAGAAAACCTTGCAAGAGGCTGGTAAGGAACTGAGCAGTACTGGGGCAGGAGGTGCGGCGCTTTGACACCTGCAGAGACAGAGAGCAGAGGAGGAGCAAGCTCACCAGAGGCTGCCAGCGTGGCACCCCAGGTCCGTGGTATTCAACACATCCTTAATTCCTGGGGAGGCAGCAGAGCGTGCCCGCAGCATGCTATTTCAGCTAGTCAGCTGGAGGGGCAGTCTGAGGGAAACTTCCAAAGGATCTAATAAAGGTGGGAGAGAGGGCAGCAGCGTAACAGATGGATTGCTCTGCTGACATGCAAAACAATGCGCATTAGAAGGAATGGTATGAACTGTGACTCACTGGTGGGTTCTAAATTAACTTCAAAAAGTCATGAAAAAGACACGGGCATCACTGTGGAGAGTTAATAAAAGTATCTGCTGAGTAGGCAGCAGTTTGCATAAAAGGACAAGCAAAATGTTTGGTTGTTTAAAGCCTTGGAACAGAAAGTGTAACTGAAACGTGATGATGCCACCATGCACATAAGTGATATTGCCTTGCTTCAAACACTGGGCATTTATGGTCCTGCTCTTATATACAACATAGCGGGAAAGAAAAGGCACGCTAGTGAGAGCAGCTAGAGCCACAAGAGGAAAAGACTGTAAAAAAGTGTGAAAGCCTGGGGCTTCGCTCACCCTGCGTGAGCTCAGCCTGACCCGAGCCGCTTGGTGTCCTCTCCAGGCTGCGAGCGACCTTGCAGTGATAGAAATTGTGCTAAACATGAAGCAATTCCTACTGGCACAAAACAATCCAGTCATCAACTTTTCTAACGCTTACATGGCAAGCTTTTACACTTTGATTCTTATTATATGCTGCTGAAGTGTAAGCTTGTTTTGAAAAGTCAACAAATGGCACCTCTGGACCAACGTCCTGCTTGCAGCAGGCCCGAAGCCAGGTCGTGCTGCTCAGGGCCTGCTCAGACAGGTCTGGATTATCCTGCAGGTACTGCAGGCCAGCAGTCCCCATAGCAGGGTCATTATTGTTCTGTTAAGAAGCAGGTCTTCATTCCATAGCTTTATTTTACTCCGGCAGTCCCTCTTGCTTTCCTGGAGCCTCCTGCGGCGGGCTGGAGGAGGCCAAGCTGCAGATCCAGCAGCAACTCTTCATTGCAAATGGAAGGGGACGTCTGATACGCCCACTGAAGTGTATTACAGACAAGTATTTAAAAGGCGTTTCTGCTATCAGAGCACATACTTAAGCAATATCTGATGAAAGAGAGGAAGAGAAGTGTATGAGCAGTACAAAGGAGCTTTTAAGCACACGTCCTTTCATCAAACCCGCGGCACGGGGCTGTGCCCGCCTGGCAAGGCGAGCCCTTGTCTTTGTGTCTTGTCACATTAGAGGAGTAGGAAGACGTTTGATCTGCTGCTGATCTTGGGGAAGATTATCAGGAGATCAAGAAGTTTCTGCCATCTGCTCACTGGGCCAGCTCAATCCCTTCTCCCTGTAGCTGTTCTGGCTTTTTTCCTAATGACGGCCACCTCGTTAAGATCTGACGTCTCCTCAGTGATGCGGGCACAGCTTCGCATCTCACGCTGTGCCACAACCAGCTTAACATCTTCTTCAACATCTAATAAATCACCGCATGCTTCAGGAGGAGCAGAAGGCAAAGAAAGGGGTTGGATGTGAGAACTCCCAGTTACGGTCTCCTTCTAGTCTCAAGCAGTGAATGGTTCACGCTGGGGATGATGAGGTGCTTTATTCCTTCCTGAAGGGCTTTGGCTGCTGTGGCACTGCATTTTCTACCACCTTCCACGTGGCCCAGTGCTCCTCCCAGCGCGGCTGCACCCAGCCTGGGCTGTGCTTGGCTGCTTCTCTCTGAGGGTTTTCCAGTGGCAGGACTGAGCCCGCCCTTGCCCCCTGATCCCCCCCAGACCCCCCAGGCACCATGCTGCTGCCTCTCAGTCTCTGGGATCTCCATCCTGCACTGCTCTTCTCCGTGCTTTTCAACCCTGCAAGCCAGCCTGCTCTCTTTTCCTCCTTAAGCAGCCTGTACCCAGCACTCTGCCTAATTTAACCCTCTGCTCATCCCAGGGCTTTGCCCTCTGGTCATTAAGATTTCACTCTGTTTCTGCTCTTTTGGTCCTTTCCAGTCTCTCTGTGCACAAATTTTTAGAAAACTCAGGCAGGGTCATCACCTTTAAGCACCCTATGGTAATGCTGATGACCTCCTCGGCAGTAACATGGAGGTCTAGGCAGCCTGCAGAGCTTCCCAACACACCTGAAGTCCTCTTCTGCATATCTTTGCTTCATTTCCATCATTGTGATAAATAAAATTTAAAATGCTTAGCAAGAAAAATGGAGAAACAGACTTTTGGAGACCATTTAACAAAGGAAGATGAAGCAGAATTTCAAAAGCCACTTAGCGAGATAAAAATATTTATCGGTGCAGCTTGAGCATTTCCGTGGGGTCTGCACCTGTCGCAGCATCCTGATCGTGGTCTCTGGATTCTGATTTCACAGGCAGAAAATCTGTAATTGTGAGAAGTCTTGATCTGTGGGGAAAGTTCTGTTAGTAATCCTTTTGAATAGCAGCCTGAATGTATCCAGCACAACTCAAAGGGCTTGTTTTTACTTACTCCATCATCTCCTGTAAGAAATCACAATGCAGAGCTGAAGCAACTCCTCTTCACCTTGATCTGAGCAAAGCAAGGTTCTGTGCTATTTGGATATCACTTTCTTGGCATTATTGCTATGAAAACTTGGTACAAAATGAGTGAATACTACAATTTTCTGCCTGTGGTATTTATCATTTCTCTAGTTGCTCATTGCATATACCTAATTCCTCTTTACCACCATCAGCAAAGCAAAGCTAATATTTAAATTTTTAGCAATGGTTATGAGAGACAAAAATTTCTGTGACTCATAAATAGACCTTTTTATAGTCACTGCAACAAAGACATCAACACTCTTATCGGGAACATGCACATTGTACATTACTAACAACGTTGCCAATTATCAATAACAGCACTACAGCATACAGACCTGAAAAATATGCTGAAAAAATTAAACAAATGATTTCCTGTAAGTTGCTTACAACCCACAGTTAATGCTGCAGGGCACGTGACTATTCTTATTCAGTTATGTCACATCCTATCGTAGGGAATAATTGTGGTTTTTTTTTTTAAGATACTACAGCACTTGGCTCTTCTTTATTTCAGTTGGAATTAGGAGCCTAAGCTCCTTAAAGATTTAAGCCTTCTTTCCTATTGATTATTATCAAACATAATTCTATAATCTGTGAAAAAATAAGAAATACTCACCATAAATTTCTGGTGGTTTTTGGAGGACTGTTGCTTCTTCAGCACAGAGCTACATTTTGCTGAATTTCACTGTGAATTTTACTGCAGTGTGGGGAATGCTTTGTAGCATGTAACCTCAATTCACGTATTTTATACTGATCTTTCAACAAATTTCACTCTAAGAGCCCAAATTACTGCCAGGTCGTTTTGCTAGATGGCTTGTTGCAAGTGCTCAAGCGTCGGAGCATGGCCCCAGTCCCAGAGCCAGCTCCCGCGTCCTGGGTTTATGGCACGTGGAGGGGAGAGGCGTAGAGCCCTGGACTTACGGGTTATGTCCTTGAATTAATAAATGTCTTCAGAGCCATTGTGCCAGCCCGTGGGAGGAGCGCATGCAATTTCTACATCATCTGCTGCATAATTTATGAAGCGACACCAGGCAGCAGGCGGCCGCGCCAGCCCGGCGGGGGACGAGCGGCGCTGTGCCTGGTGGTGGCCACCACTGCATGCCCCGGCTACCAGCCCCGCTCTCCCTGCAGGCCCTGCAGGCTCTGGGTCCCTCCCGCCCACGGCTCTTCTGCTGCTCGTCAGCCGGAGACCCACACAGAAGGAACAGAGGCACTGCGTATCGTGCGGTTGAGCTACACGCCACAAAAATGTGCCAGCTATGAGCGGCAGCATCCAAATCGTTTGGAAGAAGGTCCCTAGGATGATACCCTAAGGACATCCACCAGCTGAAGGTCCGTGACCAGCCTCAGGGCACTGGGGATGGAAAAGTTTCTTTCAGAGTAGTGACGGGTAATATCTGCAATACGTTGAGCTGTGGTGAGATTGCAAAACGAAATGACCTTGCAGGTCTTTCTCTGCTCATCCAGAATCTCCTAAGGGTAATTAGGATGCTGCTCTGCACCATTTCCAACTTTATTTCTCCCATTACAAAATACTTGTCTAACACTAGAGAAATAACCAAAGACAGTAAAATATATTACTCCTTTGCTGTTCAGACTAATCACACCTGGCACAATACCTGAGGAAAACATTGCTTAAGTTGAGCAGTAATTGTGATAGTGGATGTGAGCTGTATAGTCTGGAGCTGGGATTCATCTCATTCATCTCTGGGATCTCCCATGTTCGCATGGGAGATCCCTGCAGAGGCCCAGCCGCCACACTGGGAAGCTTCTGCCTCCAGGGCTGACTTTGCTCCCTTTGACTGCTGCACGGACAGAAAGGGAGGGGGAAAGGGTTGGCTGTCCAGTTCCTCTGCGTAACCCATTGGGCTTTTCCCCGCTTAGGGACAGAGGTTGCTCCCTGATTTCAGTGACGCTGCAGCGCTCTGGACAGCGATTCCTGTGTTCAGCGCTTGCTCCTTCTCCCTTTGAACAATCCGCAGACCACGTTCTGATCTAGGACAGCAGTCTGTCCAGGGCAGGTGGTATCACAGACCGCAAAGGCAGAGCCGCAGTTGTGTTCCATAAAACATGCGAGGACGGGCCGGCCTGAGTCCTGCCTGCCCTTTTCTTACGGTGACAACCCGTGTAGCTGTCGTCTGAGTGTCACGCTGAAGCTGAAGTAAGTCTTGCTCATTGCCTAAATGCTTTCATACTGGTGAGGTGGCTAAAAAGAAAATGCCTATTTGCACTATATTTAAAAATCCCTAAAACAGGCATTTTATTTATTTTCCCTTTTCTTTCCTTTTATTATACCACAAAGAAAAGGTGACGTCTGCTATACAGTCTCTATATTAGAATCATCTATGAAAAATTCTGTTAGTATACAGCTAATGTCAGTTCTGCTAATATTAGACGATGGGATTGAAGCAAAGTAAAGCAGGAACAACTCACTGTGATATTTTGTGGATCTTTGAAATATATGCTTGAAATTTGGTCTCGAAAATGTGTCCAAAGTTATCAAACTGTGCTCGTTTTCTTGGTAATAGACATGAAGGTATCATCCTCTTGTCAGCAATTAGTCAGCCACCTCAAATAACCAGCTATAGAGAATCCTGAAAAAGTGCACGCAGAGCATGGAGATGACACACACAAGCTACAAAACATACTCAATTGTGTAAAGTTCAGGAGTAAAACATTTATTACTGAGAAACCTATTGCTGTGCAGCTTGAAGGTTAAGCACATAAGGTTTTATATAGCAGTTCTGCAGCTATGACATGGTACATCAGTAGAGTTTGTCATTATTAAGACAGTACTGCTTTGTCACTGCCAGCGAGAGACACTAGGCTGCTCATCTACAGCTAAGAATTTGGGTTATTAAAAGCCAACACAAAACTTCAGAGATGTGCTTGCTCCATAACTTTGACAATAAGGGCGTAAAGCACTTCCCAACACGCTCCTCGGCAGGGAAGCCCAGACGTGTGCTTTCTTCCTCGCTGTGCACTCGGGGCATGTCACCACGCTGCAATGCTCTCCAGCGGGAGGGAAGAGCACCCCGGGGGGAGCCTGGGTTCGAGCAGCGGCGTTGGACTCCATGCAGCAGAACAGCAGGGGGACTGGGAGCAAAGCCCACATCTCCCTTTTAAATTACTGCGTGTGCACACCTCGTACAGAGGATGCAGTAGTGCCGAGATACACGTGTATGTAAGCTTTGGTGCCGATTTCCTAGAGAATACAATTATAATGTCAGCTGTAGCTTAGCGTCTTAAAATTTAAAATTATTTTAAACTCAAGGTATTTGGGGAATAATCTATCACATCGGAAAGTGTATCCATCTAGTTAGAAGCAATTTAGGAACCAGAATTTATATTTTAGATTAAATACCTTAATTTCACAGTGCTAGCGTTAAGAAAAGGCTTCTTAAATTTTCCTGGGGAAATTTATTATTCAGCCTGTATGTCTCCATAATGTTTGCAGAAGTTGTGATGTGTTCATTACACATTGCTTCTGTGGGGGTTGTAGTGCTTGAGGAACACAGCTATGCCTCTGAAACATCAAATATGTCATTCATTTTTTTTCCCAGAGTGATTTAAAATATATATTCGATCCTTGAGTCCACAAAGCAGGGATCGGCAGCTCATCCTAACCGAGGGCCTTGGGCTAAATCTCACTCAGAAAATGGCTGGACCTGGACTGTATCCCTCACTCCTGGCTCCTTGTAGAGGCTCGATATTGATGTCAGTTGAACATCAGGCCCAGAAGAGGTTCTCCTGTGCGCTCTGCAAGGAGCTGTAAGTAAATTTTAAGAGGTAACTGACAGGTAAATTTGGCAATTCACTTTGCTCCTGTGTATTTTAATCACTTCATTTGTAAAATGGGAATAATGTGTGTAGCATCACGGCACATCAATGGATTGAAATGGTTTTATGAGACCTAAATATGAGCATGCTTGCTCTCTATTTAGAAAGAATGCTTTGATTTGGGCTAGGTTAAGTTTTTATTATTATTGAATTCTTATGTTTCAGAATGCTCAGCTGAGTTTTTTTATTAAACTCATCTGTCAGAATAGAAATACTTTCTGGAGTACACTGGATTGTAAAGGACGTATTCGATGAATGTGCACATATTATGTCCATAAATGTTTGTTAGAAAAATTATTCCCAACTGATATGACAAAGATATGAAAAATTAGATCACAAATCTCATTAACGATAGAGACACTGAAAGAGAAATGAAGCCAATTACTGTTGATATTACTTGTCAGAAGAATGTCATGGTTCTCTTCGTGATGCCAGTCACATATCCCTCAGCCGAAATAACTCCACAAATGACTACTTTTCTCTCATCAATAGCAAGCCTCAGTGGCAAACGGAGGAAATTCCTGCTCTTGTTTACGTGCATCCCGTTACCTCAGCTTACCCGAGAGGCGTTGTGTTAACGCGATGGAAGGGACGGGTGGCAGCAGGACCAGGACTCATTGACCCCCGAGACCCCTCCGCTCTTACCTTCTGCGTGCACTTAAGTGGAATTAAATATCAGTCTGCGCTGTTACCATGACAACTCTGCTTTTCGTGAAGAAAGTAGTATATGGTTAGTGATTCAAGCACTCTGTAAATGCGGCTATTACGCATCATTCACTTTGTCACTGGGAAAAGTGAAAAAGCCAAACAACTACTTTTAAGCCTGGGTGTAAAAGGAACTTTTCCACCTGGGAACCAAAATAGAAAGCTGGTGGAAACAGTTAAAACGATCAGACTTTGCATTTTATTTATACAAGCGGTTCCATATGAGACTATATATGTGTACCCACGCAAGTCACATATACAAGTGTACAGGCACATAACTGCGTAGGATTACTTTATACATTATGAGCACGTCCCTTTACCAGGTGAATTAAAGCCCGTTCCCAGGGGGAGTGGAGCAAACCGACCCGATGAGCGTTGTTTTCCAGCAGAACCCCCTGTGCAGAGCAGCTCAGTGCCTCCCCACACGATTAGGTGGTGTGGAGACACCCCATTTCCTTCCCGTGCCGGCCCTGCCGGACCGTGCAGCTGCAGCAGTAGGTGCAAACGGCCTCCCTGCAGCCACAGCCTCATTTCTAGAGGTGCCTCATTTCCCTCTCCGGTCACCTCAGAACCACTGCCTTGCTTATTCACCTCATTTCTTCCCTAAAAGATACCTGCGGTACCTGCCAGCCTCGGGCACACGGCATCCCGCCCAGCACCGAAGGGACACTGTCCCCCGGCGTGCCATTAAGTTGTCGACTCCTGGCGAAAGGAGGCCAGGGGATACTAAAGCTTCATTTGTTGATAACTTCAATGTTATAATCTGGCTTTTAGCGGTGATAAGGGTGAAATCATGCTCTTTGATTTATTCACATAATTTTAGAAGCTGTCTGCAAACAGATCATTATTTTCTAAAGTTTATTTATTATCCAATTTAACTTCTCTGAGCAGTTCACATTAAAAGTGAGTGCTGCACTGTTTTTCTTCCTTGATATCAAAGGTGAACAAGGCTGTTTCTAGCACATGCTGCTCCTAGACTCAACACCCACCGAAATGGTTAAGTTCAACATTTCATTTTTGTAAATGCTCTCTCAAATTATTTTGGCTTTCTTCAAATTTTCTTTCCGCTGGCCTGATTTGCCGGAATATCTAAAAGCACTTATACAAGCATAAATGAAACCCAACACATTGATGGATATTAACCTGTTGGATGTTATCTAATGAGCCCATATGTGGCGTGTGGCATTCATTCACTATGACAGAAGGGCGACATGGAAATGCTAATATACGTCTCCGTTATTTAATGCAGACACAGCATAACTGATTATTTTATGCAGCAAAATCAAGTCTTTAATGCCTGCAAAATTGAATACCATGCTATAGAAACTGCTTTTCAAAAGTAGACTAAAATCTAGCTTTTCTATATACATATTAAAAATACATGCGATTCTATAAACAGCTTTGAAATATCATTCTAAATCTAGGAGAATAAAAAAAAAAAAAAAAAGTTCATAATGACTCTGGCATGGTGATGGCTGATGCAGGACTTCCCCATGGTGTTGCGGCCCCCCTGGCCAGAGGTGTGCACGGGCAGTGCTGGGCACAGGGAGGCTTTGTGGGACTGCAGGGGGACGGAGAAGTGCCGTGGCTGGGCGAGGGGCAGGTGTCCACACGGACGCAGGGCTCACACTTCTGGGGCTCTGTGCCCGCAGGGGGAGATACTGCCCTGTGCGTGGTGGGGCCGCAGGGGTCCACCTCTGTCCTTAGCTTCTCCAAAAAGTACCTCTCAAACTGGGGTTTTGCTTCTCTGTGGGTGCACTAAAAATATTTCAATGCATGCATTTAGATTTTTAACCACATTGGTTTGATGATTGCATTTTTTTTTTCCATTTTTGTTTCTTTCCCATCATGGGAGCTTAAACCAGATTTGCCACAAAGTGGTGGCATGCAGTTAACCCCCTTCCTGCTATGCCCATGTACCTCAGCTCGGTCCCTGCATTCATAGGGGGAAAAAAAAAGACATCTCACCACATCTCTGGAAGCTGAAATGGAAATGCACATTTCTTTAACTGAAGTACCAAAATAGATATTAATGCAAGTGTTACAGTTCAAATATTTTTATAACAGCTTTCAGTTGGTTGTTCTCCTTATTCATTTTACAGCAGCCTGGATGGAAATAGAGAAGGAAATGAATGATAACCTTGTAGAGCAGCTGTGGAGTAGGTGGGGTACCAGTCCACGGACAGCATTTGGTTTAGGTCCTCCACATGGAATTAGGGTCATTACTGTGATTTACTAAGGAACATATGTGCAAGTATACACCGAAAACTACAGAAAATATAATTTTAAAAGCTTATTCAGCAGTGGATTTCAGAATACAGATGTCGGATATAATATACTTGCACCAAATTGGATTCTGGGTGAATAAAGGAGCTGATCTGAAATTCAGCTGTGGAGTCCTGCTCGGTGTTCAGTTAGAAATACGCAGCCTTTTTCTTTTGCTTTTGCAACTTATTCAATAAATATTTTGGCATGCCTGTCTGTTATGCTGCCTTAATCTTTGCTTCTGCTGAACAGAAATTAGCATTTGTAATTTATTCACCAAGGGAAACAAAAACGGCTCCACACCGATGTGAAATTTAATGCCCAACAGATAACCGGGATGCTGAGTCAGCACAAAGTACATTTGACAAATAAACTCGTTGCCTGCATGTAATTTAATAGAGTCTATGGCAAAGAGTGAGGGGGAAAGATGAAAGTCTTTTGTCTGTGCTGCACTAAAAAGCTGTAAGGTGTCGGCTGCTCAGTGCCGTAGTGCGGTGGGCACCCAGCCCCGGGGCCAGGAGGGCGCGGGGGCCCTGCTGGGACCCTTCGGTGTCGAGGGCTGCGGTTTGCTGCTGCCCCGGCTGGGCAACGTCGTGTGCCAGAGCAGCTCCGGCCAGCAGCGTTTGCTTCACCACAATCCCCTCTTCACGTAGCAATTCCCTGCCTCTCAGCTTCTGCAGCTCTGCTCCGGATTTAACCCAGTTTGGCTCCTGTTCTCTGCCTCAATGACGAGGATGTTTGCAGTAACGTAGGTGCCCTGACGGCTGCTCTCGGGAGACCCTGTTCTCCCCCTGCCCAGCTCCTTGGGCATGTAATTATGGGCTGTAATTTGAACATCGTCTCCGTGGTGCTGGGAGCTGTGCCTGGTGCCTGCAGGCAGCCAGCACCCACAGGTGCTAAGGGCACCTGGCAGCTCAGCACGGGCACACAGCACCTTGCACAGGGCCAAATAAGCAGGAAGACTTTGGGCATTTTTTTTTTCTCTTTTACTGAGATAACTAATGCACATTAAGCTAAAGAGATGCTGCCATTGCTCATCTGGACAGGAGCAACCCCCATGAAGCAGCAGAAGGGTTTCTGTTCTCCAGCACGTAAGGAACACATTCTTCCCTCTATAATTTTTAAAGTACATACACCAATTTTGCTGGGGGAAAAATAAAACAAACAAACAAAGAAAGAAACAAACAAAAAAAGTGCATCTTGAAGCACATACCTAGTACAGAACAAAAGCAGTAAATGGCCCAATGCTTAAAAATGTCAGCATTACAACAGAAAAAGGGGGGAGGTACAGCTGGCACCGCTCCCTTCCCCTGCCCACCTGCCCTGTGCCCGCAGCCACTGCCGGAGCCGTGCCTGCCCCGAGCAGCTCAGTGCACCGCAGGAGCTGTGGACGTGGCTGGGCCCCACCAGGGTGGAAGCAGCCTTATCTCCACCAGAGTGAATGCAATTTCCCCTATCCCGTGTGTGTTAATAGCCGGACAATTTTACTCTCTTGTATGAGCACCTATAGTAAGGCCATTGCTGGCTTAGCTGCCTTGGAGGGGGACGATCCTGCCCTGACTGATACAGCTGTGCCATTGAAGCAACCCCTTTTTTTCATTAGAAAACATCATAAGATTCCCATTTTGTTTTCTAAATAGCAGATGATAGACCAGTTTCTCAAACAGTTATCTTGCTGAGAAACAAAAAAAGGACAGCCTCTAATTAGCTTAATTTTTTCCTCAATCCCATCCCATGCAGGTTTAAAGAAATTACCCCTAAAAAAAAACAACCAAAATACCCACTCAACAGATTTCAATGACTGAACAGCAGTTTCACTCGTTCGCTCTTCATTTTCACACTTGGGATGAGTTATATATCTTTTTATTAGCTGGCGATCTGAAGCTGCTTGGCGGCCTCCCAGCCCAGCCTACCGAGCACGCCTGGCATGGGCACGGGCTGGGGCCGGCACCAGGGATGGATCCTGGGAGGCACCCAAGGGTGCCCGGCTCCCTCCCAGCTCCTGCCGTGCCCCTCAGCCCCTCTCGCTGCCTGAAAGGCGGATTTTTGACAGTGGGTTGCTGTCTGGTGCGACCTTTTTGCACCCATTTCTTCTTCGAGTCGCCATTGATCATATTCTGTATCGCTATGGTGCAGTCCACAAGACAGGCGGAGTATGACAATTACACTTGTTCTGAGAAGCAGTCACAAAGAACGTGGTTTATGAGTGGTAACATCATTGATTTTTGCTTTTTCACTGAGATAATGGGCACTTTGCATAGAGAATTTATAACCAGAAACATCCTTCCATATTGGCACATGAAAGGGGCACGACTTTTATTGCAGCAGTATTTTATTGATTTTGTAATACGCCATTCAGTTCGATGAGCAATGGGTCTAATTTGGCCATACCTGGAACAAGAAGCGTTCCCACAACCATATACTCATGATTCAGCTTCCCAGAACCATTCACAGGCTTGATTGTGTGTGACTTTCAGACCAGGTTTATGCCCATCTGATTTTGTTAACACAACAAATATATTAAAAACAAAAAATATACATTAAATATATATAATAATATATGTAATATTAAATATATAATATATATAATATTATATATATAAGCAAAAATATATTTAAAAGTGCAGAATGTGACATATTTAAATGTATCTATTTAAATGTAATCTGCTTGTTGGAGAAGGGAAGCAGGAGGGCCACTCAGAGTTTGAAGGCACGGTTTATTTTGGTGATAACACACATAAGGGCTTGGATCACGGCTGGGGAGGGAGCCACCTTGCACCCCAAGAGCCTCACCAGGCTCTGCTATGTAGTTTCCCATTGTGCAAAACTTTACCGAAATCTGGCAGGTGAAGTTTGAGCTGAGAGAGGGCAGGACTTCAGCCAGGGTCCTAACACGAGGAAGGGTGGAAATACAGGAGGCTGTATTTACACATTATCTGCATCATCGCTGGTGTGCTAGCTCTGGAACTTTAGCTGAGAATTTGGTAAAGAATGGTTTGTTCTTCTTCAAGTTCCTGAGACATGCATCTGCATACACCTGTCGGCAGCAGAGTTGCACAAGAAGAAATACTCTGTTAGAATGAAAAAAAAAAAAAAAGGCTCCAAAATATTCAACTATTATTCTGCATAAGAAAATTAAGGAAAGAAAACCTACTGTAGATGTACTGTGTGATGGGGTGTGTGTGTATGAAAATGAGTGGTTACTCCTTCCAGTATGAACTACTTCATTTTTTTACTTTCTTTTCAGTTTGTTATAACCATAACCTTATTTAAATGTAGCTTTTCTTTCCAGTGTGACTGCAGTAATTTCGTAGAGAACGTATTTTAATAGCTTGACTATATGCTCAGGATTTCTGTTTATTTCTGTAATTGCTTCTTAATTATTTTCCAATTGCTGAGACAACAGTTTTCACAGTTTATTAAAAAGCATTTTTGAAAGCTTTACCCTAAGGCATTGTCAACATTTTATTAAGATCACTAACAGCCAGCACAAATGAATAATTGTCAGTGCTGGTACCGTATATCAAGCAGATAAAAACTGTTTGAGGGTTATGTAGGAATTAGACTAAAGTTTAACGTCGGACCGGAGAGGTTTCCATGCAGGAGGAGCCACCGCAGCTCCGGTGCTGCCACCACTGGGGCTGCAGGGAAGCTCCCCGTCCTCCCCCATTGTTCCTGAGCACAGGCAGCTGTGTGAGGCCATTGGCATCACAAATTTAACGCCCGTGAGAGCAGCAGGGTGACAACGTGACATGCGGGTGTTCTTCCTGCCTGCTGCAGGCTCCTGGGGTGAGCCGAGCCCCGCGCCCGGAGTGCTGGGGGAGGTCATATTTTTTTACAGGATTAACTGTAAACCAGTTAGCATTTCTCTTCCTGCTGTAACGTCACTAAGGGAGATAACATCACTGTGTTGGAAAGCAGAATTATATTCTCAAAACTTTTCTAAAAATATAGAACAACTATTTTTGCCATTTTTCCCCCAACTCGTATTTATTTTAGGGAAGAATTGGTCTGATCCACGTAGCTATAACAAGCTGGAGCACTCTGAATCCCATATCATTAAAAACCCAGAACATTTAGTGTATGGAAGGTATCAATTTAAATTGTATTTCCATGCATAGTCCTGATTCAACATCCTTTCAAAGTGGTAGTTTAAGAGACATTAGTAGAGCTCGCATGACCTTATTCCCACCTATATAATGTTTCAAATCAAGCCCTGTATAATTAAGAATCCATAATCAGCGCTTCAACAGCAGCCTGGTCTCCGAGCTATGTGCAGGTGCCTTTCCAGCAGATGATGTTTGCAAAATATCGAACAAGCGGGAGCTGCCAGAACCGCTCAGCCCCTGCTGGCCACGTTGCCTGTCCCACGGGTGCCTCGTCCCCTTCATCCCCCCGATGCGCTTGGCTCGCCTGCGCCGGCTGAGGTGCAGCTGCTGAGGCCGGCTGCCGTGCCCCTGTGGCACAGAAGTCATTTCTTGGGAGGAACTGAAAAAACGTGAGCCCCGCGCGAGTCCCCTGGGCTCACGTACAGCAGGTGCTAACAGCTCCTTCCTTGCCAGGGCCGCTGGAGCCAGCGGGGCACCTTCTGCAAAACCCAGGAGAGGGTTTCACCATTTCCGCCGGGGACTCCTAGGGACCCGTAGTTGAGGCACGTGGTCTTCTCTGGTGATCATCGTTCTCTATGATATTCTGATGTACAGACACGCGAAACAATGCCGATTTCTGTGCCTGCACTAGATATGCATTGCCAGAACACAGCTTTCTGCAAACAGTTTTAAACTGAAAGACAGAAGAGGTTGTCCTTATTCAGGGAGCCCCCAACTTCGAGCCTACAAACAGCTAATACAATGCTTTCATGTAGTCCCTCGGAGGACAGAAATCTGGACAACCCGTCAGTTCTTACTTCTCCTTCTAAAACCTAAACATTTGAAATAATTGCTAGAAATTAGTTGGCAATTTTGTGCAAAAGATTCATTCTGTTTTGTCAGATCAGGAACTTCACAGGAAAAAGAACATTTTTCCAAATCTCCCAACATAAAAAAAAAAAAAGTGGAAACTACAAAATTCATTTCTACCATTAAATATTTCTTTCAAAAAGGATAAGGAAAATGAGGACTGAAATGGAAATGAAAAGGATGTGATATTTTAATTCATTATCCTTTCCAAGCTCCTAATTTCTCCTCCACTGCTCAATGCAGCCAGTGCTGGGCTGTTGAAAAAGCCCCCCTGCCCCCGGTGCTGTTGGGTTCTGTGCCCCTTGTGGCGCTGTGTGGCTCGTTCTCACTTATGAACCCCCTTCACGTTTTCTTCGGCACCAGGAGATTTCTGCCTGTAGAGGCAAAGGCTAGAAAAGGAAAAACTCATCTGAACTGAACTGGGGGCTGAAACACCATCAAGGTAAAAGCCTCAGGTTGCTCTCCCTCGCCTCTCATAACAGTGACATTTTTTTCAAGTAAGATTTATTAGAAACAGCAACTGCACATTTATACAGATGGGAAATAAATGTTTTGCTTATATTCTCTTCCTATGCTCTTCTCATAAACTAAATCATATAAATGATTCCTCATTTACCTTTATCGACTATGAGAAGCGTATTGCCTGGATATAAAACTCTTATTTTAATACTTTGATTAGAAAATACTAAGAGAAGAAGAGATGCCTTGAAGGCATTATTAGCTTTTGTGAACTAGAAGTTTGCCTCATTAATGCGGAGGCAGAGAGGTGTCCCTACCTCTGAGTGGGATGCACAGGGCTTTGTTATTAGGTAGCGGGTAATAAACCTGGAGCACGATGTGCTGAAGCAGGTGAGCAAGGAAAGCTGATTTGCTTCTTAAATGCGGTAGTTGTGTTAACTTTAAAAAGTGTGGTAAGCATTCAGAAAGCAAATTTTGTGGTCTCAATGATACGTTGATATACATGCAAGTGAATGGAGCTTTAATACAGAATATCATACCAAGTATTTATGGTGCATGACAAGGATCACATATAATTTATTAACAAATATGTAAATTAGCCGGCCTGGAGATAAAAGGAGGGATTTACTAGTGGTTTGTCAGAGTTGTCCCTGGAGATGATGCTTTTCTACTTTTTTTTCACCACCTTTATCCGTTGGTGCTGAGAAAGGAAATGTTTGAATGCTTCCTCATTGTGCTAACCTTGTGTAGAAATGGATCTAATAATGATATAAAGATGTTTTTCTTTATTTCTCTTGTACAACTGCAATCAACATATCACTATTTAAATAAATGAAGCTGAAAAGTGGACCGAAAACAGCCACAAGTGAAAATTTTGCAAGTGCAGCTCCTGGCTGTGATGAACCTCCTGGGTTGTTGGCCAGGAGCAGAAAAACTCTTCCAGGCCCATTGCATTAAATGAAAGCACGATTATTGAGAAGAGAACATTTTAACAGATAAAACAGCTTCCAAAAAGTTGTCATAAAGATCTGCCTTATTATGCTTTATTTATAAGTAAAACATTTAATTTTGCTTTATTATGTTTTGTGAATATTATACAGATATAAATATGCATTTACATCACAGAATCACTGAAAACTGCAAAATCACATTTTTGTGATTTTTAAATTCAACACAACTCACTCCATGAAACACGAACTTTTGATGTTTAGATGAAGCATTCTTAAAATTTCAGCATTCTTTGTCCAGGTCAGATTAAAATGTTTGGCACTTGCCTGGTCTCAGTAATTAAGAGACTTTTTTCTTTGAAGGATTTATTAGGTATTTATGCAAATTACATGATCATATTATATGTAAGTGCACGGTAATAATAATTCACATGCTGTTATATTATATACATTACTATGCATACGGGCAGTGTCAGGTTCAGGCACCTTTCCCAGCTTCTGCACACACGACATGCGTAGCACTGAGTTCAGAATTTCAGCCCAAGACACCTTTTAGCCTGAACTTTTCTTTGCGCAGCTGTACTTACTGACTAACAAGGCATGCCTTGGCAGCATTATTTACGTGAACGGTCTCACTAAACTGCCCTGCAGAATTGTAATTCATTATTGATTTAAGTGAAGTATGTGTATAATTACAGCATTCTTTTCTGAGGTCAGCTGAAAGTTCAAAAACTATACACAGAGCCCAGGATTTTCAAAGCAACCCAATATTTCTGAAATTAAAAAAAAAAAAAAAAAGACAGCAAGAGGTGGCTCGTGCACTGCTGACAGACCCACACCAGTTCCCCGGGGTACACTTCCCAGTCACTTCCATTAGCGATCCCAGCACAGACACAACGCTTTCAGAAGAATATTGCAGGCTAATCCCCTACAGGAAATGCAGGGCTGTGCATCGGCACGCGGCGATGTGCCTGCCGTTCAGTGTTTTGTACTGATATTTCCATGAATACATTATTTGAGCTTATTCTGTAATAATTAAATGCTGAAAGGTTTTCTTTTGAGATAGCAGGGAATATCTGTGTCTACTCTGAACACCACTAACAGCAAGGGTCCTGCAGGCCTACCTGGAAGAAATAAATGTGGTTTGGCTTCACTAATTCATGCAGACACTGTAGGAAGAACTATACTTATTAGAGAAACCTGAGCTATTTACTAAAACAAAATGGGATCGTTATCATGCACTTTCAGTCCCTGTGACGGGCCACGCTTTACAAGGTCACTCAAAGTGTGAGCAATGGTCCTGCCTTCAAGACATACTTGAGGGTCCAGGCTGCCTTCCCAGCCTCTTGACAAACAGCAAATAATTACACAGAGAGACTTTTAAGAGCAGAGATGGGGATTTAAGACGAAGGGAACTGTCAGAAGAAGAAGGGATCAGGAAGATCCCCAACGACCGAACCCAGCAGTGCAGCGAGAGATCAGCTGGGGAACAGGGATGTACGTGAAGCCTGCAAAAAAGATGAAGAGAAACAAGCAAAGGGAAAGGACTACAGGAACGGTACTGCAGAAACCATCTGTTTTCACCACCAGCCACCACGCTGCTGCTGCAAGCAGCACAGTCATCAGTGTCTGACTCTAATAAAGCATCTCCTCGTTACTGAGTAAAAGCAGAACACGGGCACATTTAGAGTTATGCAGACTGCGCTTTGTATGTGCGATGCTTCGTCAGTCCCTCAGTCATGACTTTGCATGCAATGGTCGTGTTTCTTTGCTTTTCCTTTTTCTTTGCACTAGGATAACGACAGTCATTTCTCCTGCTGCCCTGCAGTGCAGCTCCTGCACAGCTGAGCTGTTGCCTTGTTTATACAGCAGCAGCATCTGCAAACAGCTGATACATGGCATTGGAAGTGAAAGTATTCTCAGGGTATCAGAATCCTCGGAAGCGACAAATGCCTTATTTACCCAAGAAGCACTCTATGAAGGAACAAGGATTGCACATAGGAATTCACTTTTGACATGGATATTAGTTAAAGGTTGCCCCACGAAACATTAACTATTTGCTAGGGCTGCAGAACTGCAGCAAGAGAACAGAGAACTCTGAACAATAATTGATAACTCCATGCTGAAATCAATACTATTAGACTATACTGACATAGACGTTTCTTTGATCTATAAAGCACAATTAAAAATTGACCTTCACACAAGTCTTAAGTATCAGTATCATTGTGAGAGTCATGGCTGTCAACACCTGAATTGAAAACTGCAAATATGAGAGCAAAAGTACCCCCTGCTAAAGTGCTCAGGAGCTCATTTGCAAAGTCTGTTTTCTATTAGACAAAACAACACATGGTGTATTAGATCACACATCTCTCCCTATCTCCAAGAAGGCTTTTATCAAAGAAAGGCGTGCTCAGGATGGGCAGACCCATCTGTGGTGCACAGATAAATGCCCACAATCCACTCAAACACAGCACGCTAGCCCTTGCTGCTGATCATGTTATTTCCCCTTCTCTCCAGCATCATGAATCTCGGTCACTCTGTCTCTGCTATGCTGAAATGGAGCAAAGCAAATGGCTATTTGGCCAGGAAACAGCGTGGTGAAACGGCAAAGTTGTGCTGGTATCTATTTCAATTCCTAGCATGGAGGCTTTGGTGTAACAGGATGCACAGTGTCAGTGAGAGGCGCTTCATCTAACTTATCCACCCATTACATGTGTATAAATGACCCTAAGAGTATTTTGAAATGAAATTTTATAGAACAATTTCATTACCAAATAATAACATAAAGTTTACATTAGTCAAAAAGCAATATTCACCCATGAAAACGAAGCCTCAAATATGACAACGATGTGCATTTAGGGGGTTTTGTATTCCACCCCAAAAGCCTGGCCAATCAAAGTAACACCATGCCCTGGCTGCCATAGTGTGGCCAGCACATTTTCCAGGAGAAATGTTCCTGAAGAACGTAATAGAAAGCATTATTGTAGCATTTGTAATCATCTTTTTTGTTGTTGTTAGAATTTTTACAGCTGTTGTCAAAGCTGAATTTCCAGCCACAGTGACCACAGCGGGGGGGGGGGGGGGGGTAGTTTGAACAGAAAGTGCATCTTGTTTTCCTTGTGGAAAACATTTCCCTCACAATGCACTGTGAAAATTGTCGGGTTTGGGGGTTATTTTCTTACTGGCATGCCAATGTCTTTAAAGCTAAAGGAGGTGTCTGTTACTTGGAAGCCAGCTCTCCTCCTTTAGGTGCATTTTATGCTCTGCTCTGGATCCACAGGTGCCAGGAACGTCAGGGCTGAAGGTGATGCGAGGCCAGGGGAGAGGAAAGGACACGGATGAAGCTCAGTGTATCATTTAGCCCCAGCACCTTGTTCAGCTGCAGTTCACGTTGCCTGTTGTTGGTAACAGCTCATCTTTCAAACACAACGGAAGGGTCACAATGAGACAAGTTTGGAGCCTGTCAGACTGCTGGGAATGCCGGTGTTAATTAAATAACGATGGAACAAACAGCAGGGGCTGCTTATCAGAACTGCAACACCAGGAAGACATCCGCGATGCAGATGAACCCACAGCGAGTTTTCCCCACCAGCAGATCGTGGCCAGGCTGTCTCCAAGCTCTTCCCAAGGCAGGGAATTAGTTTTCAAGCTTTGAGCTGGAGATAAGGAATTGACTTCAGAGTCAAGTGCAAGATGTGGCCCTCAGAAATATGATTTCTGCTCAAATTCAGATCTGATGAGGACCAAATACTCTTTACTTAAATGAATACCAGTTGATTTAAAAGAGTATTATTTGATTTGCTTAAAGATGACAGAAAAGAACAGTAATAAGACATGTCAAAGTGCCATGAGCTGTATGATATGTTATAACCCCACACTGCTTTTGTGGGAACAAATTTTATGACAACCCCCAGAAATTTGATTTTATATCTCTATTTTTTGTTTTACAATATATCATTTCATGTCATCTTAGAAGATACAGACAATCATTTATTAGAATTAAGCACACAGTAATAAAATCATTTCCTATTACTCTATGTTATAAAAACAGCATGTTCAGCATTTGGTTTCGATGATGTGACTGCTTCTTAGTATCTCAACAAAACAGAAGAACTGATGCATTTTGCTCCAGGCTTTCCTATTTTTTATGTACTTAGTATTAAATATATCCTTTTATTGTTATTTTTGTTTGTGTGTGTTGTTTTTTTTAATAGAATATTTTAATTCCATGCCAAGGTGTACCAGCTGATTAATTCTCATGACAGTTCTGTAAAGCAAAGGGGTGAGAATGTAGCTTACTATGTAGCTACTACCTTGAACGACTTCCTCTCTCTTAGGGAACTGATTTAAACTAAAAAGATACTCACACACAGATACACAGCCACACATATGGGTAAAACATATTCAATCAAAATTTCTTTATTAATCAGTGCTTTATGTCAAAAACTAGCTAAGACATCGTGGAACAAAACTGCAAAGGTTTGCAGAATGGAAAGGTCTGCTGTGTTTTATGAGTAATTACATTGTTAGGGAAGAAGTGTTTCAAACAAAGCAAAGGTGAAAGTGTATTAAAGAATAAAAGTATGACCAGTTTGAAAAACAAACAAGAGGAAACCAAGTGATGTTATATTTCAGATCGCACACGGACCCTGCCCCCCGCAGCTCGCGCACCCATCCGGATGGGGAAGAGCCGAGGCTGAGCGCGGGCGCAGCGCAGGAGGGTGAGAGCTGGCTGCGGTGTGCTCCCCGTCCTCAGCCCTGCGGGGAGCCAAGCGGGGCTCCCGGGACAGCCGGCATGGGGGGCCCGGCGTCAGCGCTTCAGGGAGGGACCCTCTGCTGCGGTCACCCGTCCATAAGCTCCTGTCAGCAGCAGAAACAGTCTTATAAACCACACACAATTTTCACTGTGTTCTAACAAAAAAAATCTAAACTATCTAATCCTCATCTGGGGTTTCTTTAGCTATAACAAACATTGTCTCTTTTCTCTTCTCTCTCATTAATCCATTTTTTTTGGATGACTGACAAATTCGGATTTTCATAGCTGATGTCTTCTTTGACAAAGCACCACAAATGCCCAGCATCAAGATGTAGCAATTAACTTTATCAGCTGTCAAGACCAAACCATCCCATCTGCTTGTATTAGCATGTTCTCTCTGTTCCTCAGCTTACCTGTAGGAAACCAGCAGCATGTCCCAGTGTCTGAGCCTCCCCTGCCAGTTCTGGCAGACATTATCAGGCCTCAGAAGGACTTTTGGGAAAGTTAATAAATAGGGTGGCTCCACGCAGCAGGAGAGCAAGGAAGGGTCGCACCAAATTGCTGCTGCAGGAACTTAGGGTGGACTAGATGATAACCAGAGAAAAAAATGGAAGCACAGCATTATCTCTAGCAACCATTTGCAGTATGGGCTGACTCATTAAATGGGATGATTAAAGACAGCCACCTACATAGTTAATTACTGTCAGCAATTAAACCTGGAGGAACATTGTAATAGATACCCAAAGAAAACTGAGCTGAGAAATAGCCTCACCTGGGCAATATTTCTTCTCTTGCTTTGCCAGATCCCACTGTGTCGTCCCCCATGACCTTTGGAAATCTGCATTCCTTTTCTAGGATATTTTCATCCTCCTGTGTAGGAAAATTGCAGGTTATAAACCCAGGGAGGCAATATTTCCTCTGTCCTATCTACCCTGACCTACCTGAAGCCAAAGGGCCACCTGCCCACGTCTCTGGGTGGTGGGAGGGATGGGACCCAGCACCCACCCTGCCGGGCAGCCCCAAACCTTCAATGCCAGGCAGGGGACCGTGATCACCCGGACCCTATCCCACAGGAGAGAGAAACCAGGCGGCCACAAAGAAACCTTTGTACAGATGGTGACAAGACAGAAGATCACATAGCTGTGAGATGAAATGCATCAACCACACAGCTTAAAAGTATTTGAATTTACTCATGTATGCGAGAACAACAAATGTGCTCTTGCTTGCTCAGGAGTAAGGAGGGAAACAAAATACTTCTAATATTTTCAATATTCATTTTAATATTATCTGTTGCCCATAATAGCTTGTAAAATACAAAGAGAGCTCAGCTGGGCTTAAATGAACTGGTTTATGTATCTGCATTTTAGAGTACAGCTTATGAAAAATTAAAATTACAGCAGTGATCTTTTTCTGATTAGAAACTAGAGTTTCATCATAATCAGTGGTTGACCAATGTTCTCAGCTGACTCGTCTTTAAAAATGCCTCAGATTGTATTTTCTGGAGTCGTTTCACCATCCTTGAGGTTCCCTGGAGAAAGGCAGAGCAAAGGCAGCTTGCGAGGCAGCTCTGGCTCAGGAGGAAGAGCTCCAGCTTACGTCCCCACCCTAAATCAGCACCCAGCTCATCTTCTTGTAATGTCATCTTGTAACGATTCTCCCACCAACACCCCCATGCCAGACCCATCATGCCATCTGGAAATAACATAATTAACAGGGAGCATTTGCAGTAGCTTGCCAAACCTAAACATTTCCATAAAAAACAGCAGCATATATATTTTAACACATCAGAATAAGGTAAAAGTATGGTAAAAAAAGTAAGGTAAAAAAATGCTTCACCCTTTGTCTGGTGAAGCGCAGGCACATCACCTTGCAGAGGTCGCTGCTCCCTGCCGAGCACCATTCAGCACAGGGGGCAGTGGCTGCTCGCCATCCATCCAGCACAGGTATTAAGTGCTTCTCCACGCAGCTGGTGACACAGGGGCAAAGAATTGCTTTTCAGTATTTGCAGAAGAAAATTGTGGTCACCTAGGATACAAAAAATGCCTTTATATTGTTACTCTGGAATTTATAGTACTTCTGGCACTGTACGTTGACATCTACTGATGGCTCTTGACAGCACAGGAAAATAGTTTGAATTTTTTTCCAGAACTCCTAATATACACAAATTCCTACCTATTTGCTACCACCGAGTCCAAAGGGTTCAAGTATTCTGGTCAGAACTCATTATGGAAACTTTCCATACTGAAGCTCAGATGCAAACTCTTTATGGCTTAAATAGGCTTAAATCATTGATTTCAGTGGAGCTTGCTAGGCTTAGCTTCTCAAAAATATTTTGTTAAGCACAGGAGGTTCCAGCTGAATATGAGTGGGCACTTCTTTGCTGGGAAGGTGACAGAGCACTGGGACAGGCTGCCCAGAGCGGTTGTGCAGTCTCCTTCTTCGGAGATATTCAAACCCCCCCCGGGTGCCATCCTGTGCAAAGTGCTCCAGGTGATCCTGCTCGGCAGGGGAGTTGGACCAGATGATCTTTGGAGGTCCCTTCCCACCTTGGCTATTCTGTGATATGGCAATGCAGAACACGTGGAACCTGTAAAACAGGCATTAAAACCAAAGCACGACGTGATCTGTGTAAGCTTGCTGTAGGACTGTGAGTTGGAGTCCCCATGCTCGGTTACCCCCGGCCGCGTGGTGTCAGAGCTCCTAGGATCCTTTTAGAAATGCTCAGCTTGATTTGTCCTTTGTGATTATGATATGGGAACCACACTAAACAAAAATCCATCTGCTCTGCTTTTCGAATCTGTGTCAGAATAAGAACTTCTTTGCCCCATGTCAGCATACCTGGGCTAGAGGTAGAGCAGGAGGCACCACCGGGGGGATTTCAGCTGGTGGTGGTTTTTCATCTGAGAATATGGCCAACTCTTACTTGGCCCTGTTCTTTGGCCTGCTACAGAGATGCTGAAAGCAGAAGGCTGCAAATGCTAAGTCTCCCAAGAATAAAAATTTTTACTAGAAAACTTTAATTTCCCAATAGAAAATAAAGGATGTAAATGGGATTTTATATGAAGGAACCTTAATAAGTTTAAGAATTATTATTTTATATGCATGTTCTGATCCCATTTTATGATCCCTGAACTACTCTTACAGTCACATTCACCGGGATAGACCCTGTTGCTCATGCAGAAGTCCACTGAGACCCCAGAAGACCAATTGGATGGATCTGAGCACATGCAGCCTCTGTATTTGCTTTTGATCATGACTCCTCTGTTTTGTGGAGGAGCTTTTTAATAAAAAAATCTGTATATGTTTTTACTCCTAATTCTGAATTAATAAAAACAAGCATGTTTCACCACAAAACAAAAATGAAAAATTCAAAAGAGGACAAAAAAGAGTCAAAAGTTGCAAAATGGTGAATTCCAAATACACATAGGGAAAAATCTCTCCTTACAGTGACAGAAATAAATACTGGAGGAGGTTACCCAGAAGGGTTGGGCAAACAGCATTTTTGGAGATTTTCAAAGGCCAGTTTGACAGGGTCCTGAAAAACACGATATCCTTGAAGTCAGCCCTCTGAGCAGAGGATTACACCAGGTGATCTGCACCTTCAGAGGCTGCCTGAGGCAGGCTGGGCTGCCAGAGCCAAAATACGACAGGCAGGTTCTCTTCAGAGCTCTGACTTATTTTAGGGGGAATCTGGCCAAAATCTAAGAGCCTACCCCCCAAAATGCTTTGTTTTTGTCAAACTGTCAGGATTTGATAAAAAGCAGCTCCAGCAGCTTGCTTTCTCTCTTTTTCCCCCCTCTTATCCATTAGAATTACATTTTATTAGTGTGGTGGTTAAATGAGTTTTCGGGTTATTTAGGGACTTGGATATGGGAGTAAAAAATGTATTTTACTTGTTTAGAGATTGCAGAAGACAGACTTATAGGAAGAGGTGATATATTGCTGTGCTGCCAAGAAGTCCCACAGAGGAAGCACTTGCAGATTCTGGAGCCCTAAATCCCCCATCACGTCGATTGCTTTGGAAACGTGACTCAGCCCAGCACACTGCCCTCGCCATTTAAAAGCCACAGCTGAAGCCTTGGCTTTTAAAATAGGAAAAAGTGATATTAAACAGTTACTTATCCAGATTCTCATTGTGTTATATCTAGACTTAACACAGCAGTTATCAGTGTGTTGGGAGATATTGGGTGTTATCTGACACTTGTTTAGTTTCTAGGAGTTTTTATCCCCAGTATATTTTGAGCAGGATCACTTGCTCTGGCACATATTCTTGGCTCCTCCAGGAAGCTGTTTTCTTCTTAACTCTTTCTAGAGATCGATTTTTGTACTTAGAGAGACACAGATATAAAACATTTTCTATTGGTATCTTGCCATTATCTTTAGTATAAAATAGAAAAAAATGAACTTTAAGAGAAAAAAGATATTGGTCCAGAAAAATAATATTGTTTTCTTCCATAATTTTTTCATCTGTATTTCATGACCTACTTTCTAATCCTTTTTACAAGTACAGAGATATACCATAACATGCCTTTATCTTCAAAAAAAGGATTGTGTCAACACCAAGAGAGATTTCAGAGTCATGCAAGAAACCCACCAAAACCGAAGTCCAAACCAACATCTTCAAAAACCAAATCTCTTAAGCATGTACTAGCTTATACTTAGAGACAACTTACGCCGTGAAGTTAGAAGTTGTGCTGGAGGCCTCGCAGCTTGGATTCCACGGCATTACTGGACTTCCCAACAGCAAAAAGCGACAGAAGAAGAGGCACCAACTGCCTCAGAGGACATCCTGCAGGAAGAACGTGGATTTTGATGCACCGTCCAGCTGGACTAATTAACCCAATTGTGAGGAGCAAATTTCTCGGGGGAAAAGAGGGAAGTCCCCGAGTCCTGGTTTGGCTGTCCCATGAGGTTTCCCATTGCCCAGCCCAGGAAACCCCTCCTCCAGCAAGAGGATGGCCATCCATAAATCACAAGCACAACTGCTGATTGCCTCTTGGAATGAGCTATGTGGAAGTAAAGTTAAGATTTAGAGGGTGAAAACTGGAAATCAAGTCAAATTAGGCCTGTGTACAAGGTGATATGCAGAAAGGGATACAGATATGTACGTATATAACTTCTGTGCTTCCCATCTTCTCATTTTCTATTTCTCCTGAATAGCAAAATATTTTTCTTCAGACTAGCAACCATTTCTGTGCATTAGAAATCACCATACATCCCATGTCTATAATGCCACGAGCCCCGAGAGATGTGGAATGAGATACAACAAACAGGCAAACTCCAACTCACACGGGGGCGGAACGCACACTTGAGCATCGCTGGGACACAAAGGCATTTCTTTGCTTACTTTCCAAACAATTTCTGCAAAATAAAAGTGATACAAGCCACAGGACATAAAAGCCACGAACGCCTAATGAAACGAGGGACATGATCAATGAACACAATCTGATGTCAGCCTTTTACATCTCCCAGCTTCGATGTAAGCTGTTTTTTTAAATGAGAGAGAAAGCAAGCCGGTTACAACTCTCCATTAAGGTCTGGCATCACTACTCGGTGAAGGAAGAAAAATGACACTATTTTATACAGCCAGCATGCTTAAACCCCTTATTAGTAGTGTGGATAAAACTGAAATATGGTCCTTCAAGTGGATGGAAGGTAAACCGTTAGGAATAGCCCTGAAAGCAATAGCTGCGGCAGTGCTGGGGAGATGCTGGGGGCACCAGCACCTCCCCACCAAGGAGGCACCCATCCTGCTCTTGCCTCCCCCAGCAGCAGCAGCGCCTGACCCAGCAGCAGGTGGGGTAAAAAGGCTCAGGATGCTCCCTGCCAACACACAGGGATGTCGCACCCCAAGGAGTCCGCTGCTCCCAGCTGCCCCACAGGGGTGCCCAGAGCCAGGGCCAACAGAGGCACATCTAGGAAAAAAAATGACTTATCTTCCACTTAGATTTTACTTGGTGGGAAAGCTGCAGTGCTGGAAAGTTTTGGAAAAATATCTCTAGGTAATGCATTTTTACCTGCCAACTTTGTTGTACTGCCCTAGTAATAAACTGAGATTATAGAAGCTTCCAGTCTTTTCAGCATGTTTTCACTGTGATGCCATTTCAAATGTGTGTAAATATATAATAAATATATATACATGCATATATATATACATACATATGAGAAATCTGGCCCCATTTCACAGTTGCTCTGATGCCTGACGCCAGGTTTTATTCCCTTTAATACTTCAAGCAATCAGCCAAGGAGGTACTTGTGTGCACAGATAACACAAAATTGCCAGGCCAAAAATAAATTATCATATTTATCATATCTGCAATATTACTCTCTTTAAGGAATTGCCTCATCTAGCCAGAAAACTGCTTTAAACATATGACACTAATAGAGAGTGGATTTTGGTTTACTTCAAAATACATTATTGATAATTACAGGCTTTATATTTCAGCTTGATCTCCTCTGACCAGGGATGAACTTGTTATGAAAGAAAACAGGAGCTATAACTTCCATCGCACTGTGCTAGCAGAACAGCACCCAAAATGTCATCTTTTGGGTGGAATGTGATTTGAATTACAACATAAACCAGTGAGTCACAGCACCACAGTGCAAGGAGCAGCTGCAGTTAAAATGAATTATCCTTGGCCATCGGAGATGCCGACTGACAGATGAAAGCACGAGCTAGGATAAAGTTGCAGTTATAATAAGAGAAAATGAAAATAACATAATTTACCAAGGGAAGAATCAGATGGACAATATGCAAACAGCACTGCAACCTTTTACATCCTGTCTGCAGGCATATCAGTTACCCCTTCCAAAATTTAATTTCCCCCATGCTCTTTATGGGCAAACAAGCAGCATTACAGCCACTTTAAGAAAACCAAATGCTGAAAACATGGAAGCTTTGTGTAGCTGCCAGCTCGTCTGCTTTCTCTCCATCAGCGTGCATCAGCCTAACGAGACCTCCAGTGCATCTAGAGGTCCTTAGACCCCTGAAGCGGCAGAGGAGTTGCCCCACGTGCCATTTCCCCAGGGAGCACCGACCCCAGCCCAGAAGGCAGCAGCTTGGTGCTGGGGGCCCAAGGACACTGCCCGGGGGATGCACAGCGCTGCTGGCACAGGCAGACCCAGCGCGGGCTTCGCAGCCCCTAGCTGCGGGACATGCTCCAGGAGCCTGAGCTCCCACAGCTCGAGGTGAGAGCAGGTGCTCAAACAGCAGCTGGGCGCATCCCTCGGTTCTGGGTCCGGCCCTGAGGGCCAGGGCACACTTTGCATCTAAACGGGCAAACGCAGATTAACACCCCCGGCTCATGAGGTGAAGAGAACAAAGCTGGGACAGAGCCTACGGAGGCTGTTTTGTTTTTTCCCCGACCATCAGGTACCCAGGTGAGGCACCCCTGCTCAGGGGGCAGCTCTAGGCACAGCTGTGTGCGGGCAGCCAGGAGCCCAGCCTGGCCTCGGGCACTGCCAGGGATGGGGCACCCACAGCTCCCGGGGCAGCCTGGGCCCCGATGATACTCAGAATCTCAGTCTACTCTGAGTAAAGATTTTTTTTCTAACATCTAATCTAAACCTACCTTCTTTTAGTTTAAAGTCATAACCCCTTGACCGATCGCCACACTCCCTGAGTCTCTCCCCAGCTTTCCTGTAGGGACCCCTTTAGGTACTGGGAGACAAGTTTATTACATTACAACGTTGGTAAGTACCAAAACTGTATGATATATATATAATATTATATGTATAATATATAGTATTATGTATATATATAATAAAAAAAACTCTCCATCCTGCCAGGGGACTTACAAATAACAGCTAATGAAGATGAAGCTACTTAAGGAGCAAGATTTTTTTTTTTCTCTCTGACTAATATGCTCTACCTTCAAACCAAACATTTTTTATGTTTGCATGTATGCTTTTACGCACACACCTTTAAATACAAACAAAGATTAAATCTATAAACAAGTTTGCTGTGCTGAGCACAGACAGGGATAAACTGAAGCACGAGTGAATAATTTATCTGTGTCTTCTTCTTAAACTCTTCCCTCTGCCCCACCAACTGCACTGACAGCAAACTTCTTGCCAAACGCCACATGAACCTACCCGTAACGCTCCCTGAATGCAAAGCCACCCTCTAAGTGCAAACACTGCACCTGGCTGTGCTCGTACTTGCGAGCAAGACAGCTGCTGGAGCAGCCAGCACCTACCTCCGTGCGTGCAGCACCACGCGGATCCCTCTGTCCTGCTCCTTAGCCTACCTGCATCAACTTGGTTGCTAGCTAAGAAGCCCCAGTGCTGCCTGACATCCAGCATCAAGCCAGCAGCCCCCACAGAGCAGTTGCTTTATACAAGGCTGGAGGCTGGGCTGGTGGGAAGGTGCTGATACCATTACTGGTGTTAATTGGACGACGAACAGGTGATGGGGAGAATGCAAAGCACCTGCTCTGCACCCTCCCAGCACAAGGAGAACATCCCTTGAGCCACAGGAACAGGCCTCCGGGACGTGCTGATGCTGAAGGGAGAGGGGTGAACCCGATGGCAGGACCTGCTTGTGGCCAGCACCTGCCCATAGCTCCCGGCTCAGCCGCAGCGAGGTGCAGGGCAGCAGGGACTGGTGCCGGGTGGATCAATGAAGATTAGGCAAAGGCGTTTATCAGAAATAAAGGGGATTCATTAGGCTAAAGCACATATTTTATGCAAAGTAATGTGAATTGCATAGTTAATTTAGGTAATTACCTAAACAACTAGGTAATTTATGTTCCACGGCAAACTTACTAAACTCCCACCCTTATGGATTTACTATTGTTATCCTTTGTTAAATGACAGTGAACATCCTCATAAAAACTGGTGCAGAGCACTTTGTGTGCTTTATGAATTTTATGCATTTTCACATGAAAAATTTAGCTCTCGGGCAGAAATTGTAAGCAATGCACTGGTATTCTACTGGGTCGCGTTATTTTTGAGATAGGATTTATGGGACTGGCTGTAGCAGAGTACAGCTACCAGGATACAAGCATATTCACTGTAAGAAAAAAAAAAAAAAATCATCATTTTCTGCAATGCACACAGCTCTCCGGTTGTGTCCTTTCACCTAGGGCTGGCTGCTCGAAAGATGGGAGCTCGGTCAAGGGTGATGTCCCAGGCTGCTTGGCCATGGGCAGAGCCAACAGTGGGCGCCTCTTCCTCTTCCCCCTGCCACTTCTGGATGACGTCCTTTGGCAAGATGCGCTGGGCTACACGACTTGGGCTTTCCTCCAAAGCGATCCTGACTGAGTGTTTATAGGAGACCTTTGGGATCCAGTAGCTGGGAAATCATTCCACAAAACCTGTTGGCAATGAAATGCTGTCTGACAGGTACAGACCGTCATCAGTAGTGGAAGAGGTTGTTTTATTTGAATTACGCTTACAAGAAGACGTTATAAAATAAAAGGCATCTTAGCCTATCAGACCGTCCCCACCCCTCAGCGGTGTGAGCACCGAACACGTGCGCTGTTAGCTGCTAGGAGGGAAGAAGCCAGCCCCCAGACCGCCACGGTCCCTCAGGTACCGAATCAGTCCCAGGTCAGTGGAAGTGCATCGGAGGCCCGCAGCGCTCCATGTGCTTCACCCACACGCTGCCTGGCCAGCACCGACCGTAGCCAACATTCAGGGATTTTACTGCTGTAGTAAATGTGTAGTGCCACTGCTGTGGAGGTGTAATGGCGTAGTAGATCATAAAAATACCGTTGCTTGGCTGACAACAACAGATGTGGCCGATGGTAACAAGTATTTTTGGCACCCCAGCGCTGCGCAGAAGCCCAAGGATGGCAAGGGGAGCGTGCGTGGGGCCCTCTGCCCGCGCCCCTGCCTGTCCCCGCGCCTTCCCCCACTGCTGGCAGCGAGCACAGGCTCATCGGCGGCTGTGGGATGGGGTTATGAATTAGCACTGGTGGGCTATTTAATTAGAACTTGAAGGTTTTACTGAATGAGACCTGTCAAAACTATCTTCCCATGAACACTTCTGATTTTTGCTGCGGCTGAAGTGTTTCGGTGTCTGTCAAACCATCCCCGCCTGACAAAACAAAAGCCAAAAACACTCCCTGGCCCTGCTTAGCAGGTTCAAAGAGATTAGCAGAACAGATGGGAAGAAGCTGAAGCCAAAAGGTAAGTAGATTTCGCTCGTTCAGAAGTAGGTCCTTCCAAACCACTGAGCGGGGTGCAGCTGCGCGGGGCTTTGGGCAGCGTCCACGAGGTGCCACCAGAAATCCAGGGGGCACCATGGCCACCTTGCCCACCACCACATCTGCACGCTGACCCATGTGGATCGGGGCCAGCACTGCCCTCAAGATGCACTTATTTGGGATTTGAAGTTCCATTAAAGTCTTTCCCCGAATCCCAGCCCCAAGCAAGGAGGAGCAGTGTCCGTGCACAGGTCAAAGCAAAGGCCTCTGTGCCCGGGCCCGTGACTGCGCTGAGGTGGCACTGGTGCGATGGAATCCACAACTTCTATACCCAAAAAATTAAGCAAAAAAGAAATATGTAACTTCTGACAAGTTGCCAGCTTGTGTTTATGATAAACGCTGAAGAATTGAGCTGTACTGCCTGACAGCTACCAAATTAAACCTCAGGCTGTTTAGGAGGCTGTCAGTCAATAAATTCAAGTGTTTAAAAGGTCCAAGGCTGTTTCTTCTGCCTGTTGGACAGGATATATGGTTTGGACTCTGTGAATATGGAAGCAACTACCCTTCCCTTTCACCATCTTCTGGATCACATTTGCATGGTTATTAAGGGAGATTTCGTCTCTAAAAAAGGACTCGGAAAATTGGTATCTCATCGGGCTGAAACAATTCTATTTTCTCCCCACATCCACTGCCCAGAAGCATGCTTGCATCTACAGGCAAGCTACCCAATTGCGTGTATGTGAGCAACACTACAAAGTCAACACTACAAAGTTTTGAAACAGAACATCCTCAGAAGCGCCTGGGTAACCGTGCCGAGTGTCTGGTACTGCAGGATGAGCTTAATGTCTGCTAGGAGAAATCAGACTGACAACGTTGAAGACAAATGTTTTATTTTAACCTCACGCTCTATTGAAAAATCCCTCCCACACCCAACTCTAAGAGTTGAATTTTATCCTAAAACACCTCTGAGTCCCTCTGGGCTTCAAAAGCTTTAAACAGCAGGGCTGAGATCTCCCGGTCCAAGCCCGCGGAGCGCTGAGCCCCTGCCTGGACCCCTGCCGCCGGGACCTCCTGAGTGTCCGTGCTTTGGCCCAGGCGGGGAAGTCAGGCGGGGAGCTGGGCACAGCACTGGAACAGCAAAACCCTAAGGGCAGCTATGAAATCAATTGCAGAAGAGCCATCAACTTGTTTGTGAGCATCAGTGGCTTGAGGTACCCCAGGGATGGGGGCGATGGTCTGATCCCAGACCAGACCTAGAGGCAGACCTGTGCCTCTGGGATGTGCTCAGCCCTCTGCTTCTCCCAGCCCTCTGGGTGAGCGCGGTTTTCCTTCTTCCTCCTGGGGAATTAACAGGAGATTCGGCACATTTCTGAGGAAGAGCTTCAGTCTCAACAAATAACACTTCTGAAAAAAAAAAAGAAAAGTGTTTTGCACAGAAACATTTCTGGACAGCTCCATTAAACATCTCAGGCAGGAGCGCAGTGCAGGCGATATAGATGTGCAAGGCAGCTCCTCGGCTGGCACAGCTCCACGCTCATCTGTCTCATGCATATTTATGTGCAAGAGACGGCATCCTAACGCTAAAACTGTCTCAGCAATGTGAAACTCAAACAGAGAAGTTGGTTTCTGCAGTCAGAAGGTGTGAATCGCCCCCCCCCCCAAAAAAAAAAAAAAAAAATCCAGGAGTCCCAAATGGTCTTTGAAAATTAAATGTATGCTCCTAAATCACCGGTGACTTAATTCAAAATTGGTAGAGAAACTGGAGCTGAGGTTTAGACAAATTTAAGCACATCAGCAAACTACTGCCCAGATGTCCTTGGGAATTCAGTTCTTAAGTGCTTTTGAAAATCTTGTTTTTCATTTCCATACAATTTAAAATCACTGAATTATTTTTTAATTCTCCAGTGCACTGCCATGCAGTCTGTACGCTCTTTGGTGTACAGAGCAGGTTTATATCATGCTGTGACAGACCCAAACTCCTTCTGTCCTCCCTGCAAGACAACACTCAGCACTGAGCACACCATGCCCTGAAAGACAACGCTCAGGCACGGTACCAGGCTGGCCCCACCAAACAGTTTTTTCCTACTATTTGGAAGAGAGGGAGAATCTGTGGGAAATCTTGTAAAGTATACTGAAAGTCAGACTCGAGCCAGTGATAAATTGACAGGCTGTGGGTGAGGGCGGGTTGCCATGCTCAGAGCTGGCCATCCCAGCCTTTCTTTCCCAGGGGGCTGAATGGTTTCCACCTGCCACCGGCTCCCAAAGAGGAACGTTTCCCTGCATGCTCACAGAGCAACAGCCGATCTGCCTTACTCATGGCTAAAAATCGTAGTCCTCTATCCTACTAGTAGGTACACGTGAGTTAGTGGGTTTATTCTTTCCGAAGCTATGGTTTGTTATCCAGAAAGGGAGATCCCATTTCCCGCAATGCTCTTTCATGACACAAGAACCATTCTTGCTATAACAGATAGTAAAGACGGTGCATAAAATAGTCTTGATACGAATGACACAAAAAAAGTCTGAAAACTAGTCTAATTACAAAGGCTGAGTCACAATGAAAATATTTGGGGATTATCTGTGCCAATTTCATAGCTGTTTCCAAAAAAGCTTTTTATCAGACTCTTACATCTAGGTATCTAAAGCTCATTTTCACACAAGTTAAGACACTCTTAATTGGAAATGACACGTGGTTATAATTTGAATAAGGCAATTTAATAAAGAATCTTTAGCAGAGACTCAGTAGAGATGTAGCAAAAAATGAGAGTTGTTTTTTTTTTTTTTAAATAATCAGAAAATGGCAGCAGAGTGTGATATCAAAGAAAATATAGGTTTCCATACAAAATAATAAATGTCTGGCAAACAGCTCTAGCACATTCTTGACAGCTCTGGTGACATTACAGTTCCCCCTTCCCAAAATAGCTATAACTGTATGTACATTCATACCTCAGTACTGCAACCTACTTCTGAAACTCTGAAATAAAATAATGATGTGATATTTTTCTAGAATTTAGGAGAAATAGATACAATAAAATGATGTTGTATTTATTATGGTCAATTGAAGACATGGGCCTAGTTAATACTGATGTTAAAGCTTTGGGAAACGTTGGCAAAAATTAAGAAAGTCGCTTACAAATATCAGAAGATGCATATCAGGATGTTAATTTACAAACAAAGTGATCATAAACGTGTGGGAAAATCAGTTTTATTCAGTAAGCTTCACAGCAAACAGCATGGCATTTGGAGCTGTTATTACACATGGTGCACACACAAAACCCGTGGAATGCTATTCTGGAAAATGATGTATTTGTTTTCTTGCAGCCTCTTGTGTGTCAGATTAATTGCTTTCTTACTGCAATGGTAAGTCCGGAAACGAGGCAGTGAGCTCTTTTAACGACAGATTAAGAGACCTGGAAGGGAGGCAAAAGTATTTATTGCTTTATCCCTACATTCATTTTATGAAATCGTCAGATCTTTTTCTGGCCTCTAAAACCCAATAGATAGAGTCTTACCCCCTGCGAGAGGCACCGGCTTTTGTCCTGAGACAAAGGCAGGTGACAGACCGAGGGGCAGAGCCCCTCCGAGGGTCTGCGCCAGCGCGTGCGGCGCGCGGCCGGGGTGCTTTGTGCGCAGCCACGCTGCCTCCTCTCCCCTCTGCAGCAGGTGAAAGCGTGTCCAGAAGACTTTAGTGAAAAGAGCACGGGATGTGGGAAGGAAAGCTTTGGAAAGAATTGCTGAAAATATCGGCCGTCATCTCAGACACAAAAAGGGTTCATGGTGGTGCCATGCCGCCTCCAGAGACGCAAGGTCTGCCATTTAGCAGACATGCACTATTCCCAATAATAAGCAAGAACGATAACTGTTTTTCTCACAAACAATGACTTTTATACTGCCATGTTTCTTCTTTCCTTCTACGCCTCATTCTCTGAAGCTCCTCTCCGGTGCCCAGCCCAGCCTTATCCCCCTGTCCCCTCACCCCCAGTCCAAAGCCTGCTGAAGTCCTTCGAAGACTCCACAGACATCAGTGGATGATTTCCGACGTGTACAAAGGCAGAGCTTGCATTTCTATGACGGTTCCCAGCCTGAAAGTTATTTTGAACTATATTGTATCATCTCTTCCTGATTATAAAATATGTTTCAGAAGTTTTTATACAGCAGATCAGCTTAATGAGTAGGGAAAAGAGTAAGCGTGAAGTCAGTCAACGGCCTAGAAGTTCTTTTTCATCTATAGATAAATAGGTTTTTTTAAAGAGTCTTACAGGAGATGAAGCAGTCACTTGAGTTTCTCAATACTTTAGGAACCGTGTCTTTTGCAAACAGAGCATGTCCTTCAGAAAGTAAAATTTTTTTCTCTTTCAAGAACCTGACATCTGTAGAAGGCTTCCAGAGCACCACATCAAAAGGAAACCTAGAGAGCTGTGGGTGAGACATAAAAAAACACAGCTGAGTAGGAACAAAGTCATCAAGTAACAAGAAGAAAAAAAGGGGGAAGGTCTGGAAAAAGAAAATAGTTTATTAACATTTTATTCCAGGACTGGAGGCATGTAACATTTCATACTTTTTTTGTGATGCCAACCAATTTTTTCAGCTAACAAAACGTACATCAGATAAGCAGTGATATAAATACATTTTTATTTTTTAGCTATGTTCAGACCTCCTTATAGCTTTACAGCTTCATAATCTTTGCATAAAGGATTTTAAATAAATATGCAGATTGTCTATCTTCTACCAAGATCTTCTTTGGGTACCTTGATTTCTTGCAGGGTAATAAGATTTGTTTGTTAACTGGAGCGAAAACTGTCTTTCACTGTCTGATTTTGAAACAGTGACTTAAGCTTAGGTGAAATTAGTCCTAATAAAGAAGTTAATAGTTGAAAAATAACAAGAGGAGCTCTCAAAAAGTGATGACTGTCTCAATAACTTCAGTTCACTCTGCAGTGCTCAGCACTGGGTTGAGCATGAGGGCATCAGGAACAGCTGCTGGAAATCTCCCAAAGGTTAATTCTCCACTCTCCAGATGTATGTATTTCCAGAAGTATACAAGCATTTGGTGGCTTTCTTTCCACATCACTGCATTATTCCTCTGTTTTTGGTAAATAAAGCCTTTTGGTTTTGCATTCCAAGACCAAAATAATTCTGTCACGCAGTGCATTTTTACTTCTGAAGATTAAAATGAGACTGTGTATGGAGAAAGTTCATCTTTCTGAATTTCCAGATCCAGTTAACGTTCATCTGCTCTGATCTGTGGCACACTCCTGAGGAATAAATTCATTATTATGCAAATCCTCTATACGGCAGTACAACTGTCAGGTGCAAGATATTCTCAGAAAAATATCAATGTACACAGCCGCATGCCTGCATCTGACCACATATTTCAGTATAAAGTTGAAATAAAGAACAGTCAAAGGAAAAAGACATTCAAAATTGTTACATTCCAAAAAGAAATATTTTCAAATACATTTTCGTGAATTAATTTGCATGTTGCAGTGATAAGCAACAAGCGCTCACAGCCCCACTTGATGCAGGAGCTCGGCTCAGTGCCGCAGCCGAGGCACTGCCCTGCCAGCTGCCCCCTGTCCGCACGCCAGCCGAGCTGCGGGGACCTGCGGGGGCCCCAGCCTTTCTGGTTTGCCTCCAGACAACAGAGAAAGGGCTTATTCCAAACCCAACTGAAACCTGCAGAAACCTCCTGTTGGTTTCAAAGGTATTGGATGTTTTTAATCCTGCCAAACGCTGAGCAGAAGGTTGGAAAAAAAGGTTCCCGGAAACCCCAGGGAGTTCTTCATCTCCTTAAGGGCTGTATGGGATCGCATTGAAGTACCAACCAAAGGGGGGAAAAAGCAGACTAAACTGTGAAAGGTGGCAGCTGAGTGAGAATGAAAACTCTAAGTTTAAAAAATCACATGGGGAGAACTCGGTTCGCCACCATTTCATGCCAGGACCGGAGGTACCGTGCGTCCCAGGCTCTCCAGTGACCGATGCCCCGGGGACAGCACGGGCAGGGGTCTGCCTGCCCAGCTGCAGCTCCACCAGCAGCCTGCTCCTCAGGGACCCTCGCTGCACGCTGCTGCACGTGGCTTTGGTCAGAGCCTCAGGTCGGCACAGTCCTGGGAATGAGGATTGTCAGTCGGAGGCTGAGCACACACCTAGCCGTTGTTTCCCCACCAGCACGCTGGGCACCTTGCGCCCTGACAGGCTGAGTTCACCCATCGGCTGCTTCAGTGAACCTGCATTAGCTTCAGATGAAGCCATCTGCAGACCTAGCATCGTGGCTCTTCACATCAAACACACAGTGTTATGTATTTCAGTGTCACAGTGATCGGTGCTGTAAGAAATAAAGCTTTCGTTCCTGTACTAAGCGCTTCATTCTCCTCACCAGTTCTTCACCTGCCTGTCTCCACTATTACTGTGTAGAGTTTTGATATTTTTATTAATAAAAGAAGCCTCACATTATGGTGTTGCTCTATCACAGCTATCACTGCTTCTTTTGTGTATCACAGAGTTTCTATTCCTCCTCCAAAAACACCTAGGAAGGAACATCAGTGTTGTGGTGATGGGGCAGATATAGCAATGGTGCTTTACAAATGGCATATGAGGATATTGAAATGTTAATTTGTGTCAGCTGAAGAACATAATGCAATTCTAATAATGTCTGGCATAATGCAAATTGCATACAGAGCCATTTAGTGGTGGAGATATACCGAAGTTCGCTGTCCAGTGAAGCAGCTTTGCTTCCCCCAGCAGCGCAGGGCCAGTTCTGTAGCTCAGCGCAGGACTCGCTGCTCACGCTGTCGCAGATGTCCTGCTACCAGCTAAGCATCTGGCACTCTTCTCGTCGGAGTTCGTCTTTTAAAGCAAAGCTAATGGTAGCTTCCAGACTGCTAAATAAAGCACTGTCGTGATTTGCTCTTATGTTTGAGGCCAAGCCACGAGTAGCACATTGCTCTTCTGCTGCTCCCCTTCCTGCTGAGTGCCTGAGTGGCTGCTGAGTGCCACGGGAAGCGTGCTTCCACCTGGCACCCCCTGCTCAGAGAGGCTCACAGGAGAGCTCCAAGCAGAGCACAGAGATGTGGCACCAGGCCGTGAGTTTGTCCCCGTGCATCCCGTACTGGTGGCATGGAGCCCCCAGCCCCAGGCAGGCCACAGCTCTGCGCCAGGACACATGCCACAGGGGCACAGAAAGGCTGCGAAGCAGAGGTGGTTGCCACAGGGGTGCAAAACACTCATCTCCAACTGCAGAGGCTGAGGTTCTGCCAGCTCTTGGGTTTCCTAGACGAGACACAGAAATAAGCAAGCTCTTAGCAAGCCCTGCTCTTCCAACCCTGCCTGGGGACACCAACTCCAGGTGTCACCGCTGGTGAGCCTGGCCGATGTTTTACACCAAACACGTATCTGGGCTTTTCTCCCCTCTCCATATTTTAATAACTATTCTATATTCGAGATGTTTGAATGTTTTGAATGAGCTCCTGAGAACGTTAGAAGCTTTTATCTCTGCACACAGACAGTTTATTGTTTACCCATTTTAAACAAAACACGAGCAGACAATTTAGAAATGGTAATAAAGTTTTGTTGGAAAGGTTTAGTGTTATGGACAACTCCATTAAAGATGACTGCAGCTGTTTTCCTGCTGTTCCTTATTCTGTGGTTTGTTATAGCAGAGCGTGCACCATATTGAATCTGCTGCAGTTGGGCACGGGAAATAGCCCTTGCAGAACCTGACTGCAGCCCACCTCCATTTTTACTTCCCCATGGAGACTCTGTAAAACAGAGTGCCAAAATATCTCGGTTGTCTTGGATCAACTGCAAGCTTTTAGCAATTTGTTTTCTGCAAGCTTTGGGCTCTAGCTCTGCCTGCCAGGGCTGGAGGTGTGGGGGAAGAAAATGCTGGGGACAGAGAACTGAGCCAGGAGGGCGGCTGGTGCAAAGACCAGCACTAGGTGGCTCAGGAGATAACAGAAAAAAGTACATGGTAGCCTAATTACAAAGGCAGCATAGAATTCTATAGGTTGGAAAAGACCTATAAGATCATCAAGTCATCAAGGGATAAGCTGATGTTAATTGGAAATCACCATCAGAGGGTGAAAGGGATGCCACAACACCATCTGCTTGTCCATGGGATGCACAAACACAGCACCATCATGTCAGCACTACCAGAAAGGCCTGTCCCGTGCAAATGGCTGGGCAAAAACTGTGTACGCAAAGGCAAGAGATAACTATTTCATGTCTTTTCAGTGGATTCAGAGAGGAGACAGCTGCTGGAGAGCTGCATTCAAGAGTGACCATTGGTCTCTTCTGCGCTGTCAATATTCTGCAGAAACAGCCTCCAGAACTTCCGACGTCCTCCAGGAAATGTGCTGAGCTGGTGAATCCTGTAACCACATCTCCTTACTACCGTCAGTCCCCGAACAGTAGCACGGTGAAACTTTCTGAGCTCTGGTTCTTCCAGAGCCAGCACCCCTTGCTGCCTGGATGGTACATTTGCTGATGCAGCAATCAGTAGTTACCCTCCTTCGTCTGGAGAATTAATTAGAAGACGTGATGCTAGTTGTGCAGCAAAACAGAGATCGTGATCGAGCCCTTCCTGCTCCTCCCAGCCCTCCCGGGCGCCCTGCTCTGCCTGGGGGCTGAAGGCCACAGCCAGGACTGGGCAAGACGGGGCCTATTTACAATTTCTGTTCAGCAGGAGACCTGCTATTTCCTCCGCTGGTACAAATGCCATGAGAAGCAAATGTCCATCCTACCCGCCTCTCCATGCACACCACACTGTGGGAATTGTCTGTGATATATTTGGTCATTAAGAGACAACTCAGTGGTGTGTGTGCGTGTGTGTTGCTTTTTAAGGCTAACAAAACAGTATCGGAGAGCCTTTTTATGATGAATATAAACACGAATTGAAAGTCCTCTTGTAAAGTTTGGATCTAGTTTTCCTGAATAGAAAGGAAAAGGCAAATTGTCGCCAGTTGCTTAGTAACCAGCCAGAGCTCATTTCTCTTCAAGGGAAACCAATTAGGCCTTTTAACCTATCTTAATGGGGGGGGGAGCGGGGAGATTTATAAAAATTAAACTTCCTGGATGTCCTTCTTGTCTTTAGGGTACCCTTTGGGGAGCCTCTACAGCTGGTTCCAGGTGCTGGCTTGAAGGAAGGGGTCCCTGGGTGCTGCAGCTTTTTCAGAGGACCCTTTAGGCCTTCCACTACAAGGTCTCCTGGGGCCTTCTCTTCCCAGGCCGAACACCCCCAGCTCCCTCAACCTGTCCCCGCAGCCGAGGGGCAGCAGCCCTCCGAGCATCCTCGAGGCCTCCTCTGGCCCTGCTCCAACAGCTCCGTGTCCTTCTGGGGCTGGGGGCCCGGAGCTGGATGCAGCACCGCAGGTGGGGCTCACGGGGCAGAGCACAGAATTGTCTTCCTTCTCCTGCTGGTCATGCTTCTTATAAGTGAAAATTAATATTAACCAGCCTGTCAGAAGCCAGTACCTGTCCCTGTGTGCTTTTCCTGCTGCCTCCATCAAATTCAGCTAACCTGAGCTTGAGCAGTGTATTCATGTAGGACATCTATAGATTTTGATTTCTGTTTATTTTCTTTGATGACAGTGGCTGGTAACTCACCTGCTGGTTCTCGGGGTGCTTTGCTTTTTGAAGTGGTGTATGCCGGGAAGGCTTGAGGTGCACGGGGCTGCAGGAGCTCCCATCCAGGTGCTGGTTGCATCGTCACTGACTGTCCTCCAGATGGAAAATGGGTGAAAAGCAAACTCTTTGACATCAAACTTCAACTCTCGTGTATTTTCTGCACAGCACTGAACCGCATTAAAACACAGAAAAGGATTTCTCCTTATACATCTCTAGAATTTGCTTAATTAAACATACTGTTATTAATACGTGTTTTAAAGTAACAGAAGCACATCATTATTTTGAGCTCTATCTGCTGGTCCTGCAGCAGAAGATAAGAGAGAAGCTCTCCTCTGCCTGCCCTGACAGTGACATTAATCATCCGTGTTGGTGCACTCACACAGCTCTCTCACCCCTTCCTCCGCCGGTACTGCCAGCAGCTGTGCACAGAAAGGAAATGACGACTGATGTAATTAATTGTGTTCATGAGCAGACTAATATATACCGCTCTCTTTGTTAGAAGACAAAGCCACAGGCTTACAATGATTAGTAGCTCTTATTATTCATCCCATTGTTACAGATCTGATCAGTATTGCTGAACAGAGGCTGCAATATGAATATTTATGATTAACAATCCTGAAAATTCTTATTTTGGCTGTGCTTTAAAATCATCTTCAAGATGATAACAAGTTATAGTACAGCCAGCTAAAACCCACACTGGTAATGCAGGAATTATTTCAAATCATGTTCTTAATGAATGCTGGCCATGATTTTGAACTGAAATCCCAGTCTTGGAAGCCTGTTTAAAAACACAGAAGATGCCCAGGAAGAACAGATGACTCATGTGGGCAGGAAGAAGCTGGAAAAAGATCCTTCCCCACAAGTAGCCACACACATCTCCAGACTCCCTCCCCAGAGACCACTTGACCTCTAGCAGAATCTAAATTAACAGCAAGGGCCAAAACCCACTGATCATTGTCAAAGGATACAGAAAAGTATTCTTCAGGAACAAACCGTAAATCAAGAGTGAATAGCTTCCTTACAGATAACTAAAAACATAAAATGCATTCACCAGAAATCATGGACACAACGCAAGAACAGGGCATGAAATTCTGTTGCTGTTTTTCTGTATGACATTAGCCTGGACAATTATAAGGATCCATTCTTACCTTAAATATGTGTTAATAAACTGGACTGAGGCAAGAATTTTTCTAAATCATTTGTAATCTGTTTTCCCTCCTCTGCCATGTACTGAGTCCATTTCGACATTCATTTCTAAATACTCACATTCTCTACACTGCTGTTTCAAATCTGTACCACTGATCTGAATTTCATACTACACTCTGAACACATCCTATGACATTTATCTTTCAGTTCATGGTCTGTACTGATGCTCTTCTTATTTATTCTATCTGATACTCTCAAATAAAGTAGTGGATCTTCAAAAGAAATCTTCAATCAAAGTACAGTTCAAACTAAGTCGTGGTTCTCGCCAGGTTAAACATGTGACTTTCTGTCTCTAATGGAAAGATGATGATGGAATATCTCGCTACTGACCTCAAAAGGAAAGTCTGGTGATTGATAATTTTCTAATTCAGCCCTATTCCCTCTTGTGTCCTCAGACTAAAAGGTAACATTCTTGTTAAAAACCGTACTTTGATGTTGCTGGGCACTTTTGGTTCAGCGCATTCTGAAGGATTTAATGTTTATTTTTTCACTTACTATCAATGTCTTGGAGATACCTATTTCTTCAACTCTGAAATAATTAGGTACTAATTCTGCTCCAGGAAAGCTGCAAAGGTGGAACAATTTCAGGGGGATGGAAAGAAATGGAGAACAGTGCTGCTAGCAATGGGGCAGGGCAATGGGGTCATCTCTAGCAAGCCTTTCTCACACAGTGTGTTACCAGAGGCACGTGTGGGGTATTGCGGGAGGATTTGGAGATTGATTTTGTGTTGCCTGGAGAAATCATCATAAAGCAACCATACAAGATAGATTTAGATAATAAATACTTTCAACCCAGAGATTTAAAACCTATGCTCTTCTTGACAAAACACGTGTGGATTCTTTTTTTTTTTTTTTTCTCAGAATTTCTTCCACAACACAATTACCGATGAAGGCCGAGAGTCCCAGTAGGACCTCAGAGTGCTCCATGGGTGCAGACACCTTTCTTTTTTCATTCCCCCACATCTCTGTCATTACTTGTTCTCATCATTGGAAGAGGCTTAACCTACCATCTTGTACTACTGGAGCATGTGTAACCCACCATTCTTCATGATGTAAGGAAAAAACAAAGCTACCAGCTTCCTTCAACCTGAGTCTCTCTGAGATGGAGGCAGATGGAGAAGGGAAAAAATGTCCCATCTAGATTTTTCTAATAGAGGATATTATAAAATAGACACAGCAGTTGGATGGGAGGTGGTGCTAAAAGAGTTGCTGAGTGATGGGCACTGCTTGAGAGAAGAAACCAGATGAAAAGAGGGTCATGGAAAGGATCATCTCCATAGGATGTCCTTACCTGCATTTTTCTTCTGGCTTTATCATGGGGAAAAGTGTATCTGCCACTGCCACCTGTGAGATGGGCATTACCATTACTGTACTATCTCAGGAGGTGCTGATAAGATAATTGGAGAATCCAATTCCATTGTATAAATGGAATTTAACATTTCTGAATTGTTAAAATATCATGGCCATGAATTTCCTAGTCAAAATAGCCACTGAAAACACGAAGAAAACTGGAGCAAGCCAATATACCTGTTTTTGCTACGTGGACCTTTTCTAACTCTCCATATTTCTGCCTGCAAAATGTGATGGATTTATTAGTTTTTAGGGCATTGAGAATCTTTATTGATTTTTTTATTGTTTGAGTCTTTTACATAGTATAATGATAGCCTAACAGAAATACATGTAAATGGAATCACATCAACCATTGCTTCATTGACATTCAAAAAGGGTGCAAAGACCTCATCCGAGCAGATTTCTGAAGGGTCGAGCCTGAAGGCAGGTGAGTTATGGGGACGTCACCATGCCCTCCTCTCCCCGTGGTGGGGGCTCAGGCAGAAATGTTGCCAAGTGCGTGCAGACCATGCCGAGCCTGACCCCGGTGAGGGGGATGTCTCTGGGACATGCTGAGTCAGGGCCTCGCTCATCAGTTACGAAGGAAGGGATCTTTTCATGTGTTTTTCTTGAAGGTCCCCTTTGAAATGCTGATCCAGACAGGGTCTGACCTCCCTCAGTTACACGAGTACAAATTTACTTCCTCGACTTCAATGAATTCACTCTTCCACTATTTATCAGATTTAATAAGACTTCTTAACTTAGCAGGGTCATTCAACCTGAATGAAAACTCTTCAAAGGGTTGATGCCAATTATCCTTCCCTCCTCGCTGCAATTACCGTGTCTGGGTGGGCTCAGGTTGCACATCTCCATCTGCACGTGCAGCTGTGGATCCTCCGTGCTTCCAAGGCTGGCAGCAGCAGAGGCAGGACAGAGGTATCCAGACACAAGAACAACATGAGCTTCTACAAGACAGGAAAACCTGTGCTGTTTTAGAGGCAAAAAAGGTTCTGAGTTCATTGCTCTAACTTGGAGAGCTTGCTGACGTGCTGCAAGCTGAAGGAAAGCTAGCAGCTTAAATTTACATCCAGCTGCTTGTTTCACCTTGCATCTCAGCACAGCTTTCGGCCCTCCTTGTCTAAACTCCCATTTCCACCGGTAGGTTTTAGTCACTCAAGGCCTTTGGGGGAGCAGCTGATGTGCACAACGCTTGCAGGCCTGAGGCCTCAGCCTGAAACCTCTTCAGTGCTATTTGGAAGGTCAAGACACTAAAATAAAGTATGAACATTTTTCAATCTATGTAAATACTCAAGTTACAATAGAAGGCCAGTGCATTTGTCTGATTTTAAAAATTAATTTCAATAGTTACTTTGCCTGTAGTGATTTCCAAAGTATAGACCCTGTGAGAATTACCCAACCAAATTTCCGAGACTGTCTTCCATGTTCATTTTATTGCTCTGTTTGCTTTTATACACAGTTATTCTTTTCAAATATTTTAATTAATTCTTTGGTGATTTGGACAAAGCATAAGATAGAAGATACAGGTGAATAATAGATCTAAAGAATGAAAGAGAATGGTTCTCATCATGTTTCGTATTTGCTTGAAAAGATCGTTATTGTGACTGCTCAAAACTGTTATTCAAAGGACAGACCCATTGTTTTAAAGGCAATTTGAAAACAGAAAAAATGCATGTTCTGCCACTCCATGGCTAGAAGACTTTTGTAATATAACGTTGCGATATCAAAAAGGATAAAAATACTGCTTTTTTCCTGTTTATTTTTTAACGGAGCTTGTCTCCTTTCCACCTGTTTGATGTCCTCCTGCTTGCAAGCATCCTCTGCAAAGAGTTCTCTGACATTGTGTTCAGAGAAGAGTCTCCTCAAAATAATGTATTTTTAAGTTAGGGGATCATAATACCTGAGAACACACGCTGCCATGTGTGTATGCAGAAAGTCATAAAACAGAAGGGGATAGATGGGACGTTATAAGATGGAACCATTTACAGAAAATGGATTACGCAGAGCCAGAAAAGCATCTCTGCACTTTACAGGTGAAGAATCAAAATATTTTATCTGGACTTTTGTCAACCAGAGGAAAAAGACAATTCTTAGCACAAAAAAGCACAAGGGAAATACAGACGGGAGAGCAAGTCATGGCCACCTCACCTCTGCTCCTGGAGAGGATACATCTGAGGTGGGGAAAATATGTTCATTTAAATATTCACGAGGAAGGCAATAAAAGGGTTTGCAAATACTACTGAAGTGGATGGCCACTTCTACTTCTAAGCATATTCCAAAACCACGTTTGGCTTTAGTCACACATCTTGAGAAATGGCTGACAACACTGTTGACTAAAAACCGTGTCAAAGCATGACAGCTGCTAGGACAAATTCTCCACATTTTGCTGGAAGCGGACTGCTATCCTCTTTGCAGAATTTTTCTATAGCATATAGCTCACTTCCTCACGAGGCTGTCAGCTAGATTACTATATGATTTTTTTCATTTATTTTTTAGGCATATAAATCGCTCTAGTAGAAGATAGCCTGAGACCAATGATCATCCCACATATACACCACACACATACGTCTCCACATGCCTTCAATTACCAGAACTGTTCTCATCGTTAAGAACATAAGACTTCAGTCATTTCAATTGCAAAAAGTATTCAGTTATCTGAACCGAGCACACATTTCCCAACCTTTCAGCAGCAGACTCATTCTACGAAGGACAGGCAATCAAAAGACACCTGATCTATCCGTGGTGACGGCAGTTCATTCACCTCTGGCTGTTCACAGCCTATTTTTCAGCCCAGGACTACAAGGGGCTGGTTAGCAGGGATCCAGCTTTCATGAACAAGCCGTTCTACATTTATGATTTCATGGCATTAACCTGCTCAGCTCACTTCAGTAAGATTAAGCTCTGTGCCACTTGTTTTTGGCTAAGGGAGGCTTTCTGCAAAGACAGACTGTGTTTGTACCCACACATATGAAATACAAGAATGATTTTTCAACAAGGAGTAGAAGGATTTCTCCAAAATTCTCATCAAATAGACAGCTTCAGAAAAGAAACCTCTTATGTACCAGGTATGTGCTGAGAGCCTTTAATTAAGCATTTGAAAACCAGCTGATGACTGTCACAGGCAGCCTGACAATGCAAGGGTTTTTGCAGAGAACAATCACAAGTTGTCCCTCAAAGTATGTGAGATGAGATGATGACAGGTGATGGGAATTTCACGCATTACCCACAGAAAACAGAAGTACTTGCCTTCTGATTTAAAATAAATAAATAAATAAAATAAAAACCACCTTAGGGAGCTATTTTTCAATAACCCTGTCTTCCAGCCTCCTCTCAGGAGTAACTTTGCCAGCAAACACACAAGCCAATTAATTCTGGACACACCGGAAAAAAGAAATATCAGCCAACAACCTTTTTTCTGGTGACAGATTTCTGCCATTTCTGTGGTATATAAAAAGGACAGCAATGCATATCTTTGTTCCCCCAAAGCAATAGAAGGGGCCAACTCATTATACGTCTTCTCCATCTTCATCCAAAGAGCAGATGCTTGTCCTGCCCGCTCTACGTGCGGCAATGGCTGGCCCGTCAGCTGGAGCCAAGTTGGAATGAACTCTGTAATTCGGTGCCCGAAGGCACACGTGAAACTTGGACTGCTCTTACAACAACAGGGCCTGTTGCACTGGAAAGGACAGGAGGGAGAAAAGCAACATTTATTACTTTTGCCTGTTGTACAGAGGGAATTTGAAAACTTATGAGCAACATGGATTAGTCTTAGGAACTTTAAAGTTCAAGTCATTATTCATGTTCTTTCATACATTTTTTTGAGACTCATACATTTTTTTGCAAAGCAGATGAATTTCTATTCAAGGTTTACCCAGAGGCACAATGATCTCTGCCAGCCAGATACAGATGAGCACTCCGAGCATCAATAACACTTACCACGTCAGTTATGACTACAGAAGACAAAGTACTTATTCTAATATGGATCACAATAAAAAAGGATAGATCATAAAACTTGGTCAAGAAATTTGATCACTGAATAAGGCAATAGCTTTGAAATATATCTGCTCCATACAAAATCTTAAAATCACTCCCAAGACAGTTCAGGTCGCAAAATTGAAAGTCTCTGGCAAGCCCATAAAGATTAACGTGGTAAGCTGTGTTAAAGACCATTGCATGCCACTGTTAAGCAGCACAGGTAAAATTTCCTTATGACAGTGAAGGAAAACCTGACTGCGATATAGACGCATGACAATTTTAATTTCAATTATTGAAAAATAAATTTAAACCAATTTGCTAAAGTCCATTTAATAACATAGGAATACTTTCCCGGAATTAATTTATTTTTGAGTCCTTTTGTTTATGAATATAGGAACCCAACAAAGCACAACAACCCATTGCCTCTTTGCTGCTTTTGTACTGCAAATTGGACCTATTATATAAACCGTGGGAGACGTCAGGGCGGCCGCTGCAAGCCAAGTGCTCTCCTGGTGCTGGGCAGCATAACCGTCCTCTGTTGTTTGCACACCAGTAAAAACCCCGGCACAACAGCAATTCGGCTGCTACACGGCAGAAGCTAGCAGAAGCAGCAGCAGCGTCCCACAGACCATCTGCACGTGTCAGCGCCCCGACCTCGGGCATGTGCAAAGCGCGTTGTTTGCAGAGGAACCAGTGCCTCGCGCAGCCCCTACAAACAGTCCTGCATCACAAAATCTGACTCCATCTCCAAATTTCTCTTCCTCAGAAACCTAATTTTGGCTAAATGCTGGAGTGACAAGAGTAATAAAAATAACACTATAAAATGCATGAAGAATTTCCTTTCCTAAATATCAGATTTTAAAAGCAAAATAAACATTAATTCTCTGCTGTCCTGCCAGTGACACTGAAGTGATTCATGGCCATTCAGCTGCGCAAGGCTATGTTCTTTTCTTTGAGAAAAAGAATATAAATCTTCAGATGAGCTACCAAATGGCTTTATGATTAATTCTGTGTTATCCTTGAATTTAATGCCAGTGGGTGGGAAGAGAAGAGGAATATCCCACAGAAGAGAAATGGAGCATCAGACAAACTAGGAAACTCCCCAAGGTTAATCTGAACAAGTTTCCTTCTCATCCCTCCCATGAAACACGATGCTTCGGGGCTGACACTGGCAGTTCCTCCTGAGCCGAGGAGCTGCTGCGGGGTCTGGAAAGCTCTGGGAAGTGCTGGGCTGGTGGCTGCTCCCTTTTTGCCTGCTGTGCCCAGATGCGGTCGGCACTGCTCCCCTTTGACAGCCAAAGCTCTGCTGCTGGTACATCCTGCTGGGAGGGCTCTGCAAGGGCTGTGCAAGCTCAGTCTGCAACCGCCTGGCTCCGGAGAATACCTGCAGGTGTCTCACAAAATGCAGAGCAATCCCCTCTTCCATCAGCTGCACAGTTCTTGTAGGATTTTCCTAATTTCATTTGCAATAGGTGTGGAAGATTCTTTTAATTTGATATGAGTTCAAAAATGAAGGAAAAAATGAAGACGTGCTTTTATGTTTGATATGAGCATGGAATTTAACTAACCCAGTGAAAGAATTTATAGGATCTCTCACCAGCATTGACCACAAATTAGCCACTGTCTGCTCTGGTCCCAGGAGGTTCACCTTATTTCGACGGACGGAACTAAGGAGCATCACGTCGAGTAAAACAGATCAATAGTACACATGATATGTAACTCCTTGGTTACATACACATAAAATTCACTGACAATTTTATTTTTAAAGTTCTTGTAAAAGGCGCTAACAGGTGCAGAAAGTCATGTTTGCAGGAACAATGGGGAAGGAAGCCACGTCCCCATCCTGTGCCCCAGGGACCGTGGGGCAAGGGAGCCTCCAGCCCTGTGCAGGAGCTGGTGCTCTGCTGAGCAGGGTTGCAATTGCCGTGAGGATGGGGATATTTTTTGTTGTTGTCACCTGTATGTCAGCAGCTGAATAGAGGCTGCGAACCCTCCCACTGAGCCAAGAAGCTGTCGGATCACATTAAGGAGCATTGAAGGCTACTGACAGATTGTGAATGAATATTCATGGCTGTTATTCTGCAGTCTGCACCCTATATAAGCATTATCAAGAAAAAAAAAAAAAAAAAAGAAAAAGAAAAAAGGCTGGAACTGCCCCCTCAAGCCTGAATCACAAAATTTTATCAAAATAAAACTTGGTTAAAAATAATTGAGATAGTGAAGCAAGTTGTCCTTGGTGCGGGCTGCTGCTTCCTCGGGCATCTCTGGCCACCGGCTGTGTAAAGTGCCCGAGTTCCCCAGGGAGAGGCTACGGATGGGTGTTGCAGACAGAGCTGTTGTGCTAAAAGAAATAATTCCCCATTTCTGTGTACTGAAAGAAGAGAGGAGCAGCACTCTGGGCTCCTTCTGCTTGGTTTCACAGCAGGAGGCGAGGCTGCCCCCCGGGAGCTGTCTCCACAGCTTTCAGACCTGTGACCCCAAGGAGCTTTTAAGAAACTTCTGGGAATTTTCTCAGAAAGTTCAGTCTTTTTTTTTTTATTTTTATTTTTTTTTGTCATGACTCAGAAACCAACAGAAATCAAGGTCAAAGCACCAATGGCTGAGACTTTTTACAGTTTAAATTGACATCCTTTGCCTGGCTCTAGAAGAGACTGAGCAATGTAGTGGGGAAATTGCTGATGCTGCAAGTTACCTGAAACCAGTCAAAGGTCAAGAAAACAACCAGACTGGGAGGGCCTTTAGCAGACCCTGACAAGTCAAGGTAAATTGGCAGGATGATGGTGGAGGAATCCACATCTTGCCAAAGACACAGTCATATAAATTTTGGATGATTTCTTGCAGCCACGTAGGCATTAGGCATGAGATCATTTCTAGGAGCAAGCTCATTTGCTCACTGCGTGGTATTGCTCGTTACAAGTGAAGTGCTAGACAGCATAAAAATGAAAGAGAAATCAAACAACGCAAAGTGTTTCTCAAACTAGATTTACCTTTCTCTAAATTAGAGTGGTCTTACTTGGAAAGTGCATCCAGTAATTCTCACTGCCTTGAGAGAGCTGGGCAGAAATAGAAAGTTATCTGTGTCAAAAATCAGTTAACACATGACAAAACAAAAAGATAGGATAGTTGAATTCAAGAAAAAATAAATAAGAGGGCATCCTGTAGAGACACATGGAATTACCAGCGGAAGAGCAAGAAGCATTACATCTGACACTTGTTCCATCTTGGTATCTATAAAACACCAACAATTTCTAGCACCAATTTAGTTTTACTTTTGACTTGTTTGGAATCTGACTTTTTTTTTTTTTTTTCCTGAAGAATGTCTTTCATGGGGCAAAGCGTGCTGTCCTACGGCAGCAGCACTGTGGACACCACCAGTGGGTTTGGCCACGTGGCCAGACCCAGCCGTGGCCACGGCTTGACCTTGATCAGGTGGCTGCGGGGCAAAGCGATAACAGTACGGGCACTGCTCGGCGAGCTGGAGACACTTCTTACGAGGCTGGGGGCAATCGACTGGAGTACGAGCACACTGTCCATGCATGTAATAAGTGAGCAGCAGAAGGCTTTAAATTGGGACCAGTCTGAGCTGAAACACCCAATGCAATTCTAGGCAGCAGCCAAGAAAACTAGCATGGCCTTTGAATGCAAAAAGGGGAATAAAGCAGAGAGCAGAACTCCTGAATTTTCCAAAGAGAGCTCGTCTGGGCTGCCACACAATCTAGGAGATTTAGAAACTCAGTGTTTAAGAAATCTCCAAGAGCATCAGAGGATAGGAAGAACAAACAAAATGCATTTTAATCTGTTTTCAGCTAGGAGGGATGTGTGGCACATCTGCTATAACTTCCCTATTTATCAGGGGAGAGGAAGCTTTAGCCCCTTGAAAGACCTGGTTCTGTACCTCCTATCTGTGCTTTTGAAAATTTCCACCAAAATTAAAATAGAAAAGAGAAGGTGAGATGTGGCTGGTACACTCAGGAGTGACACACGCGAAGAGCTTAGAGAGCCTCGCATACTGGAAATCATTGGCAGAACATCAAGAAAGTCCTCAGCAAAATTAGGAAGAATCCATTTATTCAGAATAACCTTAATCTCGCAAGCCTAATGCTTCATACAAGAACACAGTGTGTCTGTGCAGAGCAGGGTAATTCCCACTTGACTTCCTAGCGTTTTATTCAATTTTGAAACAGAATGAGAAATGCAGGAAGGAGTACCACCGTGTCTGTACTTAGTCCAAGAGGTTTTTACTCCCTTACGCATCCTGTACCACGCGGCAGCTAGGGGAAGGGGCTGTCATTGCCGGATGGGGAGGGAGATGGGATGGGCACTTTCCCATGAACAAGCTCAATATGTATTTTATCAGCTTTATCACGTAGCGAAATTTTGATTAAAACCTGGACACATTTTCTTTCTTACTGGAGGAACTTTATCAGCTCAATAAAAAATCGCTAACACCTTTCATGGAGGTGGCCAAAAACCAGTGGTTAAATTATCAGCAACTGCTAGTGTTGACTTGGCAGCTTGAAATACAGTGCGGGGCGAAGTCCCACTGGGGAAGGTGTACACGTGGGGTAGCTGCAGAAGGAGGTGCCCTGTTCTCTGGGGCTCCAGGCAAAATCCTCCAACACACCTCTCTGCCCGTTCATTTGAAAGTATTCTCTTGTAGACAAAGGAACATGAAACAGAAATGAGTGACCATGCCACAAAACGCAAGCATGTGGATTAGAATTACGTAAAACATTATTAAATTATGCTGAAGTTTTTATTCCATTTTCTTTATGACATAATTTTTGTATCTATCGTGGTCACAGAAATAAATGATTTAATTTCTGCAGCCTGCACTCCAGATAAAGCATTGCGCTTGGAAGCTATGGAATATATACATGTTAATCAGCACTGCTACTGCCCATGCCATTACCAGCCATATTCATTTGTTGCCTGTTGCCATTCCCGATTACACCCTTTTAGAACCGATTACTGCAATAACAGGGGGCGGGCAGGCAGTTCCCCTGCTGTGCGTGTCCTTGGGTCAGACTTCTGATCACAGGTGAAATGTGCTTTGCTAATAAACTGCCAATCTACTTTATGTTTTCTGCAACTTTTTGCTTTTGGAAATCAATTAGTATTAATGATTCCAAGGAGAGGCAGTATAGCTTTGAAAACAACATAAAGGAGCACTATTGAAAGACTAAATGAAATACGGTACTATTTCAAACTGCAGACTGAGGAACCGAATGATTTTTCTGTGCCTTCCAATTTAGCACCCTTTGAAAATAAAATTCTGCTCAGCATCAGAATCTGAAGTCTCAAGTGCTGTGCTCCTGACGCCAGCCTTTCCCCGCGTCTGTGTTCTGGGACTGCTTGTTTGTTTTGGCTATTTAGTTAGCTATTGATTTCTTGGTGTTTTAGAACCGTCCTGAGCAAATTGTCCTCCTGAGTTAGTCTCTTCTAAGGAGCTACACTTCATTCTGTGTCCATACAGAAAGTCCATACAGACACAGACAAACCAATATTGCTGCTGAAATGCCTGTTCCTTGCTGGATTTCTCTCCAGCAGCATTAAAAAAGACACTATACATTTAATCTAATACCACCACATTACAAAAATTAGTCACGTACTATTCACAGCCCAGTGTACGTAGCTGCCTTGATTGAAACAGAAATTTGGGGCTTGTGATCAGGAACACCCCACCAAAATGCCACGCACCTTTGTACCTCACAAGTACGCTAACAACCCTCCCCTGAGCATTTCCCCAGTCTGCCGTTTATGAATGAATGGGGAGGGACTCCTGCAATTGTCCCATTTTATCAGAATACCACTAATCAATAACAAAAACTAAGACTGAAGCACCATTATTGGGCAGGCACCTTTACACCTGGGTTTCCCTGTTCCTTCAAGGCCACCTCTCCCCTCTGTGCCGAGGGACAAGCACCCCGCGGCTCTCTGCCAGCCGGGACCCGCGGTGCCGCAGCCACCAACCTGCCCCGCGCTCGCCTTGGCTCAGGCGCAGCCCAGCCCGGCAGCCGCTGGGGTTGGAGCCACGCGAGGCTTAACAGAGACGGGAACGACGCGGTGCTTTCCATCAGCTGCAGCAAAATGGGATAGGAGCCAGTCAGAGCTGATAATGAGAGTATAAACTCCGACTCGATAACAAAGCACAAAGCCCTTGATAGATGGAGCCGGGATAAGAGAATAGCTTGTTTCATCTTCTCACTTCGTTTACTGAGACGGAAGAAAATCTGAGGGCAGTCTCTCAGCACGCTGCCTCGAGCCTACGGCCAGAAGCGCCCGGGGAGGGAGGGCAGGGCCGGGGGGGCCGCGTGCAGGAGCAGGAGCCCCTCAGCGGGGCAGCCTGCGGGGTTCGCTCGGACAGGCCACTGCAGGCACGCCGCAGAGATTTGGGTCGGCTGAATAGGTCGTGTTGGTGCAGCGGGGTGCCGGTTAATTTTTCATTTTGCGGAATTAAACCAGTGCTGGTGGGCAGTGACCATCGGATTATTGCTGGTGTGGTATTTACAGAAACAACGTGAGCCACCGCGCTCACGTGCAGGTGAGGCTAAGACCAAAGCGGCGTGCAGAGCCTGCGCTGCGCAGTGCTACGGGGCTTGAGCCTTGGACTCAAGGACGTGATGCTGGGGACGGGGCCAGTGAGCGGCCGTTTGTGCCCGCAGCCCCCCTTCTGTGTACAGCACAACAGGGCATTGCCAGGTCTGTCCAGCGGGCTTTGGAGAGAACTCTGACAGAAAACTAATAAAGCATTAAAAAAAAAAAAAAGTCTACTCAAGTATATGAAGCGCATCCCAACCTCAGCCGTGCATGGCAGCAGCACCCTGCTGGAGGAGCCCCACAGGAGGGTGGGCTCCGTGCCGTCCCCCGGCCGCCCCTTGCAGTGACCGTGCCCGCAGGGGCAGCGACCGCCCTCATTGCACAGCCGGTGCAGGGAGCCCCCGAGCGTCCGCAGGAACGACTCGGTGGCATTTCCAATAAAGAGCTTTGCCTCAATTAATGACTTTCTTTCAATAATTACTGCACTTGTTTTGAATTAGGAACTGCGAATGCGCTGATACATGGACCGGTCTGGAAGCTTTGCTCTCCCCGCAGCTCCTGCCGCCTGCCGGCCCTGCAGCAAGGCCTCGCGGCCGAGCCCCTGCCCTCCCCGGGGCATTCCCGGCCCCCGAGCTGGCCACGGGGCGAGTGTCAGACACTCCGTTTGCCACTGAGAAGGCCTGTATCAACTGGATTTAGATTTACGTCCATTTAATAATTTGGGATTAGCATGCTCTGTTACTGAAGGTGCCCTGCGTGCATCTATAAAGGTGTGTTTAATCACCTTGCTGCAATTAACCAGTGGGGATTGCTTCCCAGGCCAAACTGCTCCCACACGCTGCCGGGCAGCTCCTCACAGAGGTGCAGCGGGCTGCTAAATGCCAGGGGGTGCCCTGCAGCACCGCGGGCGGAGGTGGCACAGCTGCAGCTCCCCCTGGCTCAGCAAAACCCCGCTATCACGGAGCAGCCTCGCTGGAACCGTGCCGTGTCCGGCTCCAGAGAGAACCCGGGGTGAAGTTCCCCGTTTCTGTAACTCCCTCTGGCAGCACCTGCAGCTAGCTGTGACACCTCTGCAGCTCCCTCCACAGCAGCGCGAGCAGCAAGGATTTCCTTTCCCCGAGGGTTTCCTTTCCCCGAGGATTCCCGCACTGCCCAGCCGCTGTCACTGGCTCGTGTCCGGGCGGTCCCTCCGGACCCCTGAGCAGCACCACATCAGCCAGGCCGACCCCTGGCCAAACCGCCCTACCCCTCAGGGCCTTAAAAATGCGGTACTGCCACCTCCGTGGCACGCACAGCCACGGGTGCTCGTGCCAAAGGGCCTTTTGAAAGCCTCTTTTTAAACTTTTCCCAAATTCTTCAGTCATCCCAGCCCCTCTTCTGTTCTGCCTATTTGCATTTGCCTTTCTTCGCCCCAGTATTTGCAGACAAAGTTATTATACGCCAGCTTCCATGGCAGGAGAAATAAAATCCGGACACGGAATATTTTCACGGAGCTATTTTAGGGTAAATGTAAGCAGATTTGGTACGGAGAGGCTAATCCTTTCAAGGAGTATTTAGCGATCTCCCTGAGGAGCAGATAAAGAAGGGACATATTTCAGAGCTCACCAATCGCATTAAAATAAATTAATTCTGCTGCGGATCTCCCTGATGCCTCCCTGTGTGTAACGGGACGGGGCACACGCTGCGGGGCCTCTCCCCACCCAATTCCTCGCCGCCCCCAGCCCCAGGGGGGAGCCGAGCTCCCGCGAGCTGCAGGGGGCTCCTGGCAGCAGCTCGCACCTGAGCTGCGCGTTGCTCTCCTCGGGCATCCGCACCTCTCGCTTTACCCGCATTCATATACTTATTTTTAGCTTTTATGCATTTTTACCGTTTGCTTATTCAGTTGTTTTTTTTAAGACTTTGTCAGTTTAGGAATATAAATATCTGAACACAAGCTGCTCCAGCAGCAGATCAATATCAGGGCACGTGTAGCAGACAGGTGGTGCATCAGCTATCTGCGTGGCCACAGCTGTGGTAGCACAACACTTTTCTTACCTTACTTATTTAGCTTAGACTGGTTATAGGGGATACATAAGGGCTTGTTAAAATTATGGGGTTTCCCTGTTCCTGTGAATCTTGCTGGAACTTTTCTTGCAGCCCAGCTCCTGAGTGGCCAAAAGCACGCCCAGCTCTCCAGCACGGGGGACACAGGGGACCAACACAACCACGCTCACCCCAACCCTTGCTCCGCACAAGCCATTTTATCCCAGGGCAGGGAGGGCTGTGCTGCCTTTGCTCCTTTCCCTCGGGAATGAGATCATTCACACGTTCTTTGCCCTTGAGCACCTGCTGTTCCTGCAGGGCAGCCCCGGCACCGAGGAGAGCTTAGCCTGGACCTTGTTCATGATCGAGCAGCTTGGAAAACGGGGCTGGTGTGAAGGACTGTGCTGACCAGCACACGGAGAGGACAGCCGGGTGCTTCCCGGGGAGGCTCTGGCACGGCGCTGCTAAAAGCCCTGTCTTGTTCTGCTCTCTCACCGAGCCACATTAAAAGATTAATAAAGGAGGTTTGGATCTGCAGGAAAAGTACATGCAGGATTTCTGTTAAGAAGAACGTAAGCCTAACTAGATCAGCGATACCAGCAGTAATAAAATATCCTTGTGATCCTCGCAGCCGGGATTAAAGCCTTCAGGCAGCCCACGAGATTAAGGAAATTACTTACATGAAGCACGATCTGCTCCCCTTTCTGGACTTGCTTTTGCCACGTAGTTAACCAGAAAAAAGACTGTTTCCCTACTAATAAGAAATATTTATGGTGACACTTCTTTGCAAAAACGAGAATTTTTAGTGATAACAAAGCCCGATTTCCTTTGGCCTGGCTTTTGCAGGCCAGTGCCTGCAGAAACTTACAGGAGAGAGGCTGGATGTCACAACCCCCTGCCCAGCCTGCCCAGCTCTTGCTCCCCTTACAACCCTCATTTCAATCCAAACTGCAAGACTTCTAACAACTTCACTATCGTTTTTTGATGCTTTTAATTTATTGCACTGAAGCTGACTGATGAGGAGCCCGGATCTGCAACGGCCGAGCAGGGAGGGGCAGCGTGGGCGACGGCCGGAGGCTGCCGGGCCCCATCCAGCGCAGGGCTTGCTCCGGAGGAGACGCTGCCGGTGTCAGAGGCCAATTAAAAGCACATTAAGAGACACATCGAGAGTCTGACAAAAGGTTATGGAGGGGTGATGCAGGGCAAACAGCAGCTTGACTTAATGTGAAGCTTGAAAGTGCTGCAGAGGGATGCAAGCATCAATTTGAGGGAATTAATGGCGAAGTAAAAGACCCTGGGGAGCCAGCTCAGCTGGGAGGGAGCACGTCTGACAGGAGGAATGCAGATGTTAATGGAGCTGTTGTTTGCTAAGTGGCACCATGTCAATAAAAGTGGGCATTAGAGAAGATTGATACAAATTCTAACAACTGCAGTGTTGGAAAACCCTTTCCTGTCCCCTGGGGCTCGGCTCCTGCCTGCCGCTGCGGGACGCGCGGTGCCAGCCCCCGCGCCAGGGGACCGCCACCTGGGGAGAACAGGGGACACACGCGGAGCCAAGGCAGAGACTTTTGCTGTGTCAGGAGCACGGTAACCGAGATTTTGAACTGGAAACCACAGCCTGACCGAGATGTGAGTTTGCACCTTAAACCCGGGAGCTTCGTGCTGGGCGGCACAGCGACCGAGCCCAGCGGAGCCACAGCCACAGGTGCCTGGGGGCACCGGGAGGTGCCGGACTTGGGGACGGAGCCGTGTGGAGAACCCATGGGCCGTGCTCTGCCACTCATTCACACCTGCTGGGCACCTGATTCTCCCCTGCTCACGGAGATCTGAAACCCACACCAGCCGTGCTTGCAAACATAACTAACCGTGCTCAGCACACCATTTCCGAGGCGCTTCAGCCTGCAGTAAATACAGCAACACAAGGGACGTGCTCAGCACCATGGCAGCAGATCCCTCTCCTCTGCAGCAAACTGCAGCCGAGCACCCTCAGAACCCCACCAAGAGGCCGCTGCCCTCCGGCAGGAGACAACAGGGGGGCGGCTTGGCACAAAGCGCCCCGGGCAGAGCCCCATTGCACATCGCAGACCACGAGCCCAGGAAACAGCCACATGCTGTACGGTGCTGGGCACCTGCTGGGTACCTCAAAGAAAGTAGCTGAAATGGCGAGTCTAAAAAGTCCTTGGTCATTAAATGGGATTATTATTTCCCGAGCTCTTTTAAAGCCTCTGTTTGGTAATTGATTGCTTCCCTTTTAATCAGGAATAAAAAAGAACGAGGAGTAGTTGGGAGCAGTTGATCACACACATGTACAAGTATGCTGGGCTGCCTAATGAATCTGCTCAAAGAGAAACCCGTAATTACCCCAAAGCAATCAGCTGCTTCGCTATCCCTGTGTCCCAGGCACTTCCACAGCTCCCTTCACAAAGCCTCATGCACAGCACCCTGTTTATGCCGCCCGCAGCTCGGGGCTGCAGGGCACTGCGCCGCCCCGGGGGGCACCAGCAGCACCCCAGCGTGCCGCCAACGTGCTCCTGTAGCACAGCCCCGACCAGGACACATGCAGCGCGTGCGGCTGCTTGCAGAGCTGAGAACACCACGGGCTCCCCCAGAGCAGCGCTGGGCACCTGGCCCCCTGCTCCTTGTGGGCAGCAGTGCTGCAGCAAGGGGAGATGTAACCCTGGCTGCTTGCCTTGCACTGTATTTAAATTTATTATTATTATTATTATTTTTAAGAAATCGAATTATTTTATTGAGAAAAATTACTCTGATTCCAGGTGCAATGCACCGGGGACAAAATCCTATATTCTTGCCCACCATTTTGAAAATATATCATATTAAGTAGGAAAACCAAAGCACCCCTACCGCAGTAGGGAGTGATACCTGGGGTGTGGGATGAAGCCTTGGAAGGGAAGGATGGGAAGTGGCTGCTCTGGGGGAGCACCAGTAATTCACTGCTGCCAGCAGAGCCACAGGCTTGGGCTCCCCTCTGCATCGCCGCCACCCCGGCACGGAGAGGTTTGCTCGGCGGGGACCTCAAGGACTGTCCCCTTCCAACCCCCTGCCACGGGCAGGGACACCTCCCAGCAGACCAGGCTGCCCACAGCCCCTCCCAGCCTGGCACAATTATCCTAATTAGAGAGTGGTGTTACCCTTTTACAAGAAAGGATGCCCCATGTCCTGCTGGGCTGAGGATTTGAGGGTTGCCCCCAGCCCATGGCCCCCAGCCCAGGCACACATGGGGTTAGGCAACACTGAGCGCTGCGGCAGGAGCTGTGCTGAGCAGCTACATGTGTGTTTGGGAACAAAAGGCAGCCCCCCTCCTTTCTTATTTAATATCCCCCAAGCAAAAATTATCAGTTATAACACATAATTGTGGCGAGGGAGAGAAAAGCAAAGTTAAATGAGCTAAACTGTAAACACAGACCCTTGCTGAAAAAGATAAGTGTGCAGTAAGTGAACCAAAACTGGCTTAAACACAGGGGAGAGCGGATAATAGAGTTTAGGAATTAAAGTGGAAAAACAGGAGATGGAGTTTCGAAGGAGGCCGGTGGAGCAGCATACCAACGGGGCGGCAAAGTCGGGCGAAGGACGCGGCGGCCCCGGCAGGACCCCGGCAGGACGGGCCCCACCTCGCCCACGGCCGCGGCCGTTCGCTGCCTTGTGCCGGTACCGGGGCGCTTCAGCCTCACGGGGCTGCAGCGGTGTGCTGCGTATTTTCTTATTAAAAGCGTCACGTCAGAGGCACAAGAACCGGAGCTGTTGAGTATTGCACACGGGAGTGCCCGCAGCAGATGAGACCACCACTTTATCAATGATTCTGGCTGGGGAGCACCAACCAAAGGTGGCTCGATGTTTTCCTCTTGAACGTTGGAGTGATTTCACTACATTCACATCGCTTTGGAGCAGTGTCACTGTACCCATACACGTATACATCATCTACTCATTTGCCGGGAAGTAGGTGTCAGACTCCGGCTATAACCCAACGCACGGGTTTGGTAATTACTGCTGCTTGCGGTAGCAGCTAAGGCCGTTTAACAAAGTATATATATTTAGCATGGCAGGCAGAGTAAATGCTTGCTTATAGAACTAGAAATAAAAACCATGTGCAAAACCATCTGCTTCTGTCATTACTGTCAGAGGGAACTGAGTTACTCCCAACCACCGAGCCATCCGCTTTGCCACGGGTTTGCATCGGTGCGACTGAAACTATCAAGGGCCTCAGCTGCAATAGGTTTCCAGTTTGTTTTGCTTCTTTTTTCATTTAATTGGAAATCAGATTGGAGCTGGCTGGACTGAAAAAACAATGTTTCTGAGTTATTTGGACCGAAACTGGCTTCTTGCTGGGCTCGCTGGCAGCCCTTGGGGATGCTCACAGGGTGTGGGACTCGGGCTCCCACTGCCTGCCCCGCAGCCGATCCTACAGCATGGCCCAGGAGGCAAATACATCGATTTCTGCCTCAAGGTACAGGTCCAATGGCTAGGAGACAGTCTGCTGAACACAGCAAAAGCCAGTGTGAAAATACGTGAGGTTCCAAACGTCTCGTCTTCCTCGGTATTACAGGCAGACTGCTGGAGTAAAACTTTATTTATTTGGAAACATCAGAAATGATATTAAACAAAACAAGGAAAAAAAAAAACACTTTTTTTTTCTGTCCAGGACTACAAAATGCCCATTGGAAAACACCATGGTTTTATCACCATGGAGGTTTTATCACGGACAGATAATCATGGGCTACTTGTACAAGACACAGCTGACAACTCCACTGTGGGAAATAAAATTCTTCCTTCTCGTAGTTAAAGCCTAGTGACCGAGATCAGAGAAATCCAGAAACACAGGCAGAAATCTAGAAACATGTCTTGCATGCACTGGGAATTCTCACCCCGAGGCCTAAGGAGAGGAGCTGTGGCTGGCAGCAGGAGGAGCGGTGGGATCCCACCTCAACAGAGAAATCGGAGCCTGTGCTTGATGGAGGCAGCAGATGCTGGGATGAATAAATCTGTGCTGGGACGCGACTCCTTCTCCTGGCAGAGTTTCAACTTACTTTTCTCACGCTGCACAATTTGCACCATAACTCCCAGCTGCGGAGCAGCCACCCACAGCCTGCTCACAGCCAGGTGCCGGGACGCTTCGTGGGACGGGATGGGCAGGGACTGAGATCAGGCCGGCATTCCCTGCAGAAGGAACTAAGCAAGGAAATGGGTGAGAGGAGAGAGCTCTCCAGCGCCCTGTGAACAGCACATTTTAATTAAGGCCTCAGTTTCACCTAAGGCCACTTACCAAAACTTATGAACGAATTTAACGCCTTACAATCCTTCAGGATCGTAAGTATGAAATGGCAACAGGGTGGAAAGAAGAAACCATGAAGAAATCTCCACGAAGGAAGGGAAGGAGGCTCTCGTGCTTACCCCTCACTCACCACCAAGGGCCTGCAGCCCTGCGAACACGCCGGGTCCCTGCTGCCTTTCTGTGCTGCCCTGCACAGCCTTCGTGCTGGAGAGGGGCTGTGCGAAAGGAAATTTCCCCATTTCATAACTCCACAGCCTGACTGATTATTCTCGAGGAAATATTATGGCTTTATTTTTACACAAAAGCTTCTGATGTTGCAGCTTGTAACATCAGTGCGGGTTAGATGTATCAACCTCTGGTTGACTGTGATGCTTGAATTAAGCCAATATTTTATTCTTTTTGGAGGAAAAATACCACTGATTATAGAAAATTATTTTTTTATATACCAACAAGATACAGGCCTTGAAAAGCTCAGCCTACTGTGCCTACGATCACAGCCTTTTCAGGTGCAGAATGTCTTTATTAAGAATGCTCTTTAAAGTTAAACACATCCGTGTTTCTCATGCAGAGCTTGTTCCGAGCAGGAGCGCTGCTTTCTTGTGATGCCAGGAAAAAGATTTTTCTCTTCAAAGGGGGAAAAAAGAGGAAAACAGAAAAAAAAAGAAGACATTTTACTGGTGAAACGCAACCCAAGACCACGGCAAGGTGACTCTCGCAGCTGGCCTTCCCCCGGCTGCTCCTGGGCACGGCGCTGTGCAGCCCGCGACTCCCCCGCACCTCCACTGCTCCCTCCGCCACCAGGGTTCCAGCTGCCGTTCAGGTAATTAGGGCTCCGTTTGATAACCTTGGCCGCTTTGGGTACTCACAAGGCTGGGGCAAGGCGATGAAGAACACGGCTCCCCAGAGGTGCCCCTTGGAGCTTTGGTACCCCCGAGCTTGTCCCCTGTTGGGCTCCTTTTGGGGGCTCCGCAGAGGAGACCCCGCAGGAGGAGCCCGAGGAGGCGACAGTGGTGGTCCTGCTATCAGGCTGGAGCTTGAGGTGTCCACCCCATTAGGGGAGAGGAGCCACGGGATGTGCTGAAGGAGAAGCTATGGGGCTACAGAGCCCGGCCCGAGGCTGTGCAGGACCACCACTGCCAGCAGCTGATGCTGGTGAGACCCAGCCCGGCACAAACTTGGGAGGCTTAGCAAGCAGAAGCCGGTAACCTGGGGGAATGAATGGCGACGGGAAATGTTTAACATTGCGAAATGGAAGAGCAAGCACCTGGAGGTTGATTTGTGCTACAACAAAAGCGATCATCAAGCAGAAGCATGGAAAATTTGAATTTACCTTCTACCTATACAACAACTGCACCTAATTACCATGCTTTGCTGCGAGCGCAGAAAAACCTTCCGTAAGTACAAATTGCAGCAGGTGCAAAGAAAAGCTGAGACAATCGCAAGAAGCAGCTCCTAACCCGAGAGCTGGGTGAGTGACGGCAGGAGGGTCACGAGAGGTTTCCACCAACACACCAGAACAAACTGGTTGAATTTGGACCATAAATATTACACAGAATGCATAAATGCAATCAGCACGAAAGGCCTGGGGCCTGGGAAGGCGCCCTGCGGGAGACAAGAGAACGGACTGGTCTGCAGGACAGTGCTGAGAGGGAAGGACCCAAGCCCCGGCCGCCTTTGCTGTTCTCCAAATTTAAGCAGTTACAGCCCAAGAGAAGCCTGACGCTGCTGATGTCAGCAGGAACTTTGTCAAAGCATTTTATCTATGCATTAATTTTAAAATACTGGTTATTAGGAGATTTATTAGATTTTAAAAATAAACATGCTGTCCTAATTTTCGTGTGCATTTTGCCAAGCCAGAGACTACAGTCCCTCATGTGCTCGAGACTCAGGAGCTGGGTTCCCAACACGTCTCATACACCCCCTACTCCACCTGCACAGCTACAGATTTCACCCTGTATCTTCCAGACAAACGACCACAAAAAACCCAGGACAGGTTAATGCCCACCAAAGCTACGGACAGACACCTGCGGGATCCTGCCCGAGTATCTCGCCGTATTCCTGCCACTAGCAGTGGCACTCCCCCTGCAAACACCTCCTTTTACACAGTCTCCAGCATTTATTCGCATCTATGTCGAACTCCACCAGGTGTGAAGGAAGGTGACGGCCTTCAGTAGCGCCAGGCACGATGCACAAACGCGACATCGCCCGCATGAAACAAACAGCAATAAAAAAGGAGCAGCGCAGCTTACGGCAACTTGAAAACTTCGCTAACACACGAAGGCAGGGTTATAGCAAGCATCCCGGTTGATTTCCCGAGGCAACTTTTCACAGAAGTCTTCAAAGTTAAATACTCTGCATCTGTTTCAGCCCTGTCTATACCGAAATGGGGTAAGGTGAGAAGCTCAGTCCCGTTTGTAAGAAAACGCATTTTTGCCGTGTTTCTGGTAGCTGCCCTGCTTGCCTTCCCGATGTGAAGGCATTATTAAATAAAACAACCTGAAGACAAGTAAATGGAAGACAACCATGAAAAATTGTCTGGATACAGAACAGCTCAGACACAGGCACACTTGCCAGAAGTGTATTCATTATGAAAAGCATGTGGAGAGGCAACAATTCTGGATGTCACAGCCACTGCTGAAGAAATACAATATATAGATATTTCATTGGCGGTTGGAAGGATAAATCAAGTTAAATTGCTCACAGAAGCAAACCCAAAGCATCTCGCTGTGAATCTAGAAAAGTAAATTTGCAGTCTCGGGGGAACGTTGCCATCATTTGTTTTCATTTCTTTGACTTCTCTTCATTTATGTTAGAGATTAGCTCTCCGAACAATGATCACAGCAATATAAAAACGCGTTCCCAGAGGAACGGGATGAAAGTAATATTTACCAAAGTAAACCCAAGTGAAGAAATAAAATAGGAAGAACTAAGTTTATATAAAAAACAACAACAACAAAACACGAACTACTTAGGAAAGGAAAACGAAATGACTTTAACTATCACTGAACCACTAAACTTCCACCCAACGATGTTCATCCTCACTGGGAGGCCAAAAGGCAGAAACCAAAGAAGCCAACAAAGCCAAATCCCACAAAAAGCTGCCAGCAGCAGCCTTGGCCTTATTTTCCTGTTGCCCATTCTGGCCAGATTTTGTTCCCTACATATTTTTCATTTTTCCTAAAGGAAAAATAAAACCACGCAAACGTTATTGTTCTTACTGTTTCTTCCTATTTATCTTGTTTTTACCAAATGCGATCCCGCTAAGGGTGGAAACAAACAAATTACTCTTTAAAGAGCGTGGCTCAAGTGACGAGATTACTTGTGTCTTACCAGCCTGCGAAGCCAGCGCACAGCGAGCTCAAGCCCCTGGCAGTGCGCTTCACCTTAGTTTTAAATCACAGCTTCCTTGCTTTGGAGTATTTTGCGCCCAGGAGAGGCCAAAACAGAGCTTGCTGTGCCCTGTGGTCGGCTCAGATTCCCTCCTCTTCCTGAAGAGGTTTCCCAGTGACCCGATGGACTCACAAATACACCTGGCACGCACCTCCCCTTCTGGGCATTTTGGGGGTTTCAGGCCTGTTCTCTACGCTGCCGGCCGAGCCCAACGCCACTAAATGCTTTGTAACTTTGTTTTTCAACATGAAAAATGAGAAAGACCAGGAATCCAGCAAAACCAAAATTAAAGAAATCATATATCCGCAGGAACTTACCTGAGAAAAAGGAGCCCGAACGCGTGGCAGATGCCGGGCAGGGAGCAGCAGCGCGGCAGCCCCAGGGCGAGAGGCGCCCGCGCCAAGGGCGGGCACTGCCCAGAGCACAGCGCAGCACTTCCAGCGTGCGCAGTTTCCAGGGGAAAGAAAAGAAAAAGTAAATACGCAGCTTTCCGTGCCCCTGTGGGCTAAGATGTGATGGGCTCGGACCGCAGCAGGGGCGGCTGCTGTCGCAGGGGGAAGGGAAGCCTCTCCTGCTCCGGCAGCAGGGCCCGGAACAGGGGGCTCCCCGAAACCCCCAGGTTTGGGGATCCAAAGCAGGCAGGTGCCTGCCAGGAGCGATACACACCCAGGAGATACACAGCTGAGGGTGCTGCAGCCCGATGGGGTGAGGAGGGAGGGGTTAGAGGAACAATTTGTGTTGTGGTTTTTTTTTTTCCTTTTTTTTTTTTTCCCTCAAATATTCCAAGTTTATTTTCCGTGGCTTTTTCACCAGAGCAGCCCAGGACCTCGCTTGCTGAAATACCGTCGTGTTGAACAAATGCAATAGCATCAAAATCTTTTCACCCTGATAAAAGTTTTCTCTGGCCCAATGAAACCCCACGTGCAGGTAGCTTTGCCGACGCTGGCACCTTCCTTCTGGAAGCAGTTCAGCTCATTCCTCTCTGAAGCTGTAGCTCAGCGACTACCAGCAGTTTGCATTGCAATGCGACAATACAAAACCTTCTTCTACTGGACCACGGGGCTAATGACATTTATTTTAGTATTCTTCCATTTTAAATATAACAAAACAGAGCTGCACTTGGAGGCGTTATAACAAACATGTATCACCGCTTGCACCGATCACTCACTTCTGGCATTTCACAGAGCTTCACAAGAAAATCAGACAGATTTATCCATTCACAGGATGGTACGATTCACGTGGTAAGATTTCTGACATGGTCAGGAAATGCTACAATTAAGGAGAATCCCCAAGATATTAATACCCCATTTTATTCATTTCTGAAATAGGGGGCGGCAGTACAGGGTATGGATATGCTCACACATTTAGAACAGAAAGCCACAAAACTGGTATGAGCCACTGAAACAGAAGAGCCTTCATTCAGAAAAGCTAGATCGCATTGCTTTTCTACGTTTTTTTTTTTTTGTTTGGTTGGTTTTTTTGTTTTCCCTTTAAATGGGAAACTTTGCAAAACCCTATGAAAACTGCTATGAAGTCTGTGCTTCGAAAGCCCTGTATCTTTTGCAGGGGTCGCTGCTGTCTGCTCCCACCACCCCTCCAAGTGAACAGTGTTTGTCTCTGCATGATAATTCAGGCGAGACTCCCGAGTTACCCATGGGTGGGAGCGAGGCTCTTCCAGCGACATAAAGGGAACTGTGAAAACCAAGTCGTAGGGGAGCGGCTATCACTGGTCTTACAAGCCTTCGAAGTCAGCTTGCATCTACCGGCTTGCTGTCCAACTCGCTCGGTCCGGCGGCACAAACCTCGCTTCCTGAGGTGAGACCAAAAGTGGCAGAGGCTGTCTGATCTGGTAATGCCAGCCCGGCCACGCTCCCTCCCTCTCACCAACACACGCTTTGGGTCAGCTCTTGCTTTCACAGAAATAAATGAGACTTTTTCACATAGAAGCAGCAGGAACGGATCCTGTGTGCACTGCACTCTGCTCTACTGCACGGGGCATTTCTGAAATCGGCGTGGAAGAGAGTGAGAAAAACAAGCATGGAAGAAAAAAAATTCCAAACAAAAGTGAAAAAGAACTGGAAAACAGAAACAATTTTAAATAAAGCTGTCAGCCTGCTTTGGAACTCTACAAACTTTCTAAATTACATCTTATGTTACGTACGCTACTTTGAAATGCTCTGAGTTCATTTTTTCCAAAGCATCAGAAAATACCATTTATTTCCTTGATTATAAAAAATACCCACAACATGTCTAAAGAAAAATCACCATTAGTAGGAGAAAATATCATAACTGCTCCTACAAAATATAAATCTGTAAATCTAATGAATAACAACTTAAAAATGAGGTCAACTGAGAAAATGATTATGATCACAGATAGAAGAGGAGAGTCCGTCCTTCCCGTACTGTAAAGAGAAGGGACGCGCTGGAGGCTGGTGCGGAGCTGTGCTGATTCACTCCAGCCATTAGATCTTATCTTCACAGGCAGAGAGACGTCTTTGCTCCCAGTATGCTCCATAAGGCCAATTGGTATCAGTGGAAATTTGCATACAAATCAGCAGGCCTAGGAACTCTCCGTGGTTTTCCCCCTTTCAAGTTGAAACCATTGAGATCTGCATTGTTTTATCCAGTACTTCCAAAAGTTTAGAAACTTAAAAAACCCTGAAAATTGGCTTAAAATATTTATTATTAATTAAAAAAGTTAAATATTTATTCATACAAAGATGATGAGAAAAATCTCATGCAGACTTTCCACATACAGGAACATAATTCAAATCATACTGCGATGGTTTTACAAAATACTTCTTGATAGGAACTCTGACGGAGAAGCATTGCTATCACTTGTGTGCCTGAAAGCACCATTCACAGTAATTAGAGAGCTATTTCTGAAACTTAGACGTTTCCTATGGAACATATGCCAAGATTTTCACACTCTTCACTAAGATTAACGATTAATATCTTATTACTACTACTCAGAGAACTGGACATAGACATGTGAACACTGGGTAATGAATCCCTGCATACCACTGTACTTCTAACCAATTTATGATAATGCGTAAAGTTGCCAAAAGATTGTGATAGGTAATTCCCCTAAATGATGAAAATATCTTGAGATTGTTATGGATGGCATCTGCTTCTGCTTAATTACAAATCTGCACTGGATTCATAATTTGTGTATATTACAAGTAATTTGCATAATTAAAACAATTAAGGGATTGACATATCATGGCAATTAGAAATGCATCAAACTCTGGATGTTGTACAAAAGAGAGCTTCAATATGAAACATTAATTCTTTGAGAACAAAATATCCTTCAGACTCCTGCAGAACAGCCATCACAACTTCTACATACGTTCAACAAACTTCATTAAAGTTTTTCCCAGGGATACCCACTTCTTCGTTAAGCTGTTGCAAGTTTAACCTTTGCTTTAGCGTTCATTGTAATTTCTTACTGCAGTCACAGCATTAACTTCTGTGTTTATTGCCAGTTTCAAGAGCTTTTATCTCATTTTCCGTAGCCTTATCCTGTTTTCTTTGTCCCTCTTTTTAAGAATAAGTATGAATTGATTGAAAAAATGCTCTTGGTCCTTCTTCTTTTGAACAAGTCGAAACCGCTGATCTCTTCCGTACTTCTCTGCAAATTCCTTAAATGTTGTTCTGCAGAAAAGACAGACATTTTAAAGCTGCAACTTTGTTGATCCACCCCGACTCTGACCTGGACGTCACACTTAACTTTTCACGGGCACTACAAGTAAGGTGTGTGCCGGGAAAAATTTGACGAGAACATCTCGGCAACCCCCGCGACAAGGAAGGCAAGGCCAGCGCCAGAACTGCCTGGGCTTCCGCCTCCCCGATCGGCTTGCACGGGTTAACTCCCTTCTTCGGGTTTGGGAATACCTGGGTGACAGCTGAGAGGCCAGGTCTGAGTCATTAGCACCGCACTTGCACAGCACAGGTTACTCCTGCTCTCATCTATCCCCAGCAGTTCAATTCAATAATTAGCCCATAATAGAGCAGAAACACCAGCCTACGCCTAATTGCTAACGAAGGCACTTAGACTGTCAGTAGCACACGGTGCCTGATGAATACTGCGGTAGCTTGATCTCTTCTAGAACAGCAACGAATTAATCGTAAATGTGAGAGTTACAGGCATGACACAATTGAAACCCACCGTGAGCTTTGCTTGGGGATTTCATGGTCAGGACCAACATTTTCAGATGCAGACAGAGTATTTGAGGACAAAAGCACCGCCTGGTAGCACCTCTGCGGGTCCCCGTCCGGGCGGGCAGGGGCCGGCTCTCTCCAGCAGCGGGTCTCCTCCCTCCCCTCGCTCCCAGGACCCGCGAGCAGAGCAGCCGGGCACTTCCAGGCACCGGCATCCACAGAATAAGGGCCAGGACTTTGTTTTTAAACTCCCGGACTTTTGAAATCTCTTAGGTACACATTACCCGAGCAATGGTTTCTAGCTTAATTTTCTTTTAGGTTGCATTCACAGTGCTGGGATAAATGATGGAAAACTGGAGTTAACGAAGAATGGGAGCAAAGCGATTATGATGTCGTGCGCGTGATTTCTATCATGTGCTCTCTCTGTCAGACCAGAAAGGCATACAGGGAATACTGGAGGTGCTCCAGGTCCCGTCGGTGTTTGCTTTGCTGCTGCCGAGCCTGGCTACTTTGTGCTCCGGCTGCTCACTGAGCCAGTGCCGGGGACGATTTGCAAGGCACATCTCTGGGCTTACACCGTCCGGCTGCACCGCGCCGCCTCCTTGTTTGTCTTGTCAAGGACTTTGTTGAGCTCACTACACCCTGTCACATGAATTTTACAATATTTATTGTTGGCTCTAAACACCGTGTGGATTTGTAACAGTCACTTGAGTAAAGACCTGGTTTGGTTCTATTTGAAATATTTTCTATTTATGTATTTATTCACTGCACACTAGAATCAAGCTAGAGATTATTGCAGGCAGATGAATTTCTCTGACACTGAGATCTCACAGCTCAACAAAAACATTAAATGGTAAAACGTTCTCTGTTCCTGCAGGCCAGCGTGTTTTTGCCCTTGCAAACTGAAAACGAAATTGCTGGAACCAGCATTTAGCTGTTAGGTTATCCCGGAATAGTTTCTGTTTCATTGTAAAAAAAAAAAAAAAAAAACTTTTTATAATTATTACTTCCATAGAGTCTGACGTGTTGTTTGCATCTATATGTCTAGGAAGGCAGAGCTGTACAATTATCTGTACATTTTAGTAGAGAAAACTGTAATTTCTTAGTTCCAACAATTTAACCAGACTTGTTATATATAAACCTCTTTATTTCCACATCATTTACAAATGAGCAAATGCCATCCTTAGCACTGCATTTGCTATCGTGCAATTTTGGATCCATTACTTAAAAATCAATGTAGAAAAATAAATTATTGTACTGCATGCTTTATTTTAATTTAGTGATGTGATATTAATAACAACTTTGTTCAATTATGCTTCTCTTCCATCAAAACCCAAACAGTTTTTCGCTAGTTTTAACTGTATGCCTAATATAAGTGCATTAAGGTACCGATTTTATGTACACTCGTGCGTTATATAATTATACCATATATATGTGTATAAAATAAATGTGTTCTGCAAAATATTACACGTTCTAAATGAGAGAGGGAAAAAAAAGGAACAGAAAGGGAGAAATGGTATATTCTCTTTCCCAGTAATAACAGAAAATATTATAAAATAGTACTAAAGAAATGTCAACACGGCATTGTAACAATAGATGTGAAACCTTGCTATAAAGAGTACATTCAGTTTTACAGCATTCCAGGACTGATAAGCACACGCTAAATGAGAAACCTTATCTGAACAAATCTTCATAAGGCAATGCCATACCTTGGTGATAACTTGGATTCTTCAAGGAGTTTTTTAAATTCTTCTTTGGCTAACAACAATTTATTTTTCTTTTCTTTGTACTCTTCTCTTATCCTGGTCTTGACAAACTGTTCAAATATCTTTTGAAATAAGGGAAACAAGATACAGTATTTATTAACAACGGCTTATGGTATTTGTGCTTCATTAAAGGGTTGTCAATCTCAAGAACTACAACTCTTATCTGCCCTCAGTACTTGCTGACTCAAACGCAGTTGAATGTGCTTCACGGAGCACTCACCACGTGTTTTCAGAAAACAAGCAGATGGGAAAAGGCATAATTTTGACAGATAATATAATCACTCAAACATCGAGTACAACATAAATCACAATTTTCTGACTTGCTCACATCTTCATGCCTATAGCATTATTTTTTTTCGACCCTGTATCTGTACAACTAATTGCATATATTTAAGTTGGGATCTCACATCTTTCCCAACTTGCATTAATTCCTGAAAATGTCTATAATGCTAAACATCAACATCCTGTACGTTACCCCCAAAAAGCCTGAAGACCCTTCAATTCAGTTGTCAAAAAACATGAGCTTACACATGATTCTCTCTACACATATACCCAAAAGCTTTAATGCCTTTGGAAGCGTTGACAACCTTCATCCTAACAGCGTTTGGCAGCTAAATATGTGGTAGAGTGCTCCATGTCAGGAGTTTTGGTGTCTTGGAAAGGAACTAAGGACTTCCCTACGTCTAAAAATTCTGCCAACTGCTTTATTCACATTGTTAAATACCAAAAATCTGATCCTGCTGATTTTGTGCTATAAAAAGTGAGGCACACTACGCTGCTGAGGAGCTGCTCCTCCGAATGCTGTTAGCTTTCCATATTCACCATCCTTCTCTTTTCCCCACACATTATGCACATTAAATACGATTACAATGGTTACTACCACGGTGGCTTTCGCATCAGCCATGAGGATGCACAGGTGCAAGTCTACATTTCATGAAAGCAGAACTACAACTGGTACTTGGCACGGTATGTGAAAAAGGGAAGAAACAGCACTGGAAAAGTAAACATCAAAGATGGCCATGCAAGAACTACTAGGACAACGCAGGAAATCTAAATATATTACACTGCATGCAATTGCATAAGCTGAATACAAGAGGAGATGGAAAAATGGAACAAATAAAATCCATGAAACTGTTACAGCTTGCTTTTCTGGTATCAGTAAAGCTATTAACGACAGTAATAAATCAAAATTAACAGATAGCTCATTATCTAATACAGTTGCTTCTTTACCCTTCACTGATCCTTGACTGAAACATAGTAGCATCTTTCAACTGTTAATAACCCCTTGGAAAATATTGCTCAGTAGGCAGATCAATCTGTAAATATTCAATAACGGGTCATTATGTTCCTCAGGCAGTGTAAGGACACGCACCGCCAGAGCTTGCACTCGCGGAAGTCAAACCCAACCCCAACAGACGGTCAAGTCAAGAGGAAGCTCCCTCTGACACGTGCACATCCCACTCAAAACGCCTTCCCTGCCCCTTCCAGGCTACCTGCTTGACCACAGGCAGAAGAAATCTGGTACAGCCAGCCATGCATGCACGCATCCTCGCACTCCCTCGTGCCTCACTTTCACAGTGAGCCAGTTTTCACCCCTAGGTCCCTCAAATATTAATCCATTTGCAGAACTTCACAAGTACTCAAGAGGCTTGCTCTTTGGGCCACACAGTCAGCATCTGTCATGGTAAACGTTTCCATGGATCTAAATGAAGTCTTCTACTAACGTGAGCTGTATTTCGGTAAGCGCCTTCATTAAACCGTCTATCCTTGTCCAGGTCTAACTTTCTTCTTAAACTTCTTCCCGGAGGAAAATGAGGTCTAATTAAAGGGAAGTACTTACAGTGAGTGTCTAGACCTCTTAACTTCAAGTTTAGAAGCTAAAATAAATTACATACATGGCATGTCCTCCCAAGCTTTTTTTTTTTTCCTTTTTATTTTTTTTAACCCTTGCTAGTCAAAGAGCTCCTGATGATCATCCTCTTCCACCACAGTTCTGAATCACCCTCAGCCCTCAATCACTCTCTCTCTCAGAGCCAACATCTATCTGACAGAGGCTTTCTACCCACAGGACTGCCGACTGCTCGCTTCTCAGTCTCTCCTTGAACATTAAATACACCCCACAGATGAGGTCCCCGTCAGCAGCGTTTCAAGCAAAGCTCCACATTATATTATGTGTGTTCCTTATGTATTTTTATTATATCATCTCCATGGCTGATAAAATAAAAGAAATAATGTATCTTGATTGATTGATCAAGGTCTAGGTTTTGTCCTTGCCGATTCCCTGAAATAAAATACAAAGCTCCTTGCTTAGCCTCTTATTTAGCAGTATTTTCCACTCTAGCAGTTTCGCTCACATTTTCATTCCCATATTTCATTATTGTTTTATTTCAGTTTTTTTTTCTCAGAAAATAAAATATTGGAAAGGTGGTAAATGAAGATGCATGTGCCCAGCCCCTCAGTAAATACCTACAGCAAGCTCTCTGGAGAATCCACAAGACAATATGGGCCCCAGTGCAACAGAATATAAATAAGTAGTACATTTTTCATGATGTTTATTTTAAAAATGGACAATTCCATATTCAAAATTCTTCCTTTTCCAGGATGACAAAGAACTGGTAAGGAAGATAAATGACCACAGAGTAAAAAAGTTCACCCTCCCTGCCACATCCCTGCATCACCCCTAAATTTTTTAGACTAATCTGCAGCCCTGGAGTCCTTTTAGATCCTCGTGATAATTAATGCCCAAATAAACAAGGCAGCAAAAAGTATACTTCCCTTTGCAGCTTGCTACAGAAGCTATAGCCATTCAAACACATGCAATCACAGCCAACACGCTCTTTCCATTTACGTCTAGCAAGTTTAGTTATTGCAAAATATAGCAATAAATACTGCCAAACTCCTAGAAAATTTTCTAAGTAATAAAGTAGTCTCACCACAATATGTAAAATAAATCAGAGTGGATACATTACCTTATGGTCATTAGCCTTTCTACAGACGAGTTCCCCAGACTCAGCTGGATTTGTTCCTACAACCTAAGAGACTAGCTCCTCTCTACATGCCAGCTTACTTGCTACCATTTGCCTTTCAAAGGCAACAACACTTTCCTATAAACAAAAGCTAAACTACAAGCCTCACTGACAAATTCAAAAAAGAAACTTCAGTTTTATGCAATGCTTGTTATCTTACCAAGAAAACCGCTCACTTACCGGTGCTAATTTGGGAAATGTTTGACACCAATTAGAAGCTACACGGGAAGTAATGCTCACCTGTTTACGTTCTTCTGAATTTAGCAGAAGGTATCGTGGATCAAACACTATTTTGTGCAACTCTTTCTCCCATGTAGAAAATGCTGAAACCTGTGAAGTATACAAATACAGCCGCATTAAAGAATTGTGATAAGGACTGAAAACAAGGAACTGCTCCAATGTGAAGCGGAAGAGTAGTTCAGAAAGCTACTGAACGCTCTAAAGATGCCTCAGAGCAGCTGGAAGTTGCATTTCAGTCTGGTCCTGGCAATGCTCTGGGTGCATCCATGCCATTATTGTTGGTTTGCTCTAGGACATCTCAGTGAGTATCTGGGAGATGTTAATTCCCAATTTTTTGATGGAAAGAATCTGCAGCAGAAAGGGAAATGCTCTTTTTAGTATCCTCTTTCTATGACAGAAGCACCAATTTCCATTTAAGTAACTATCTCAGCTTTAACTCCCCGTCTTCCAAAACTTTAATGCTAACCCAAATGAAGCTGTCAATGCATGCATACACTGAAGAACTGATAGTGATAACCTTCAAAGCATCATGCCTTCGTATTAAATTTACCACTTCCATCCAGTGGTGTAGGTGTCACCACCTCCATTTCGAGGCTTCTACCTTTTTCTGTTCTCTGGAATGGGAAGCTGGGTGTGTGCATCCAGGCTCTGTGCACCACCCTCGGGATTCTGTGAAAACTGTTAAACTTTCAGGAGGACAGTAACAAAGGTTACATTTCTACACAGGAAAACTTGCCGCAGACTTAGGAATAGTGCTGTCATCTTGGAGTTGCACCAGAATCATATTTTATTTTTAATGCTACAATATGTTATTCTTTTGTTGATATATTTTATATGAAGATTCATAACTACGCTGAACAACTAGATCTAGCTCAAGCTCTTTGTAATGCTGTCAAGTACCCTCTTGAAAAATAACAACATTACAAGAAAATGGCAGGAGATGTCCTTTAAAATAACCAGTTTAAAATAACACTAATGGCCTCAGTGCATTTCAAGAAATGCCAGCCAGCTGAGACTAACCAGCAGCTTGCCTGGACATTTAAAAAGGCCTAGGGTAAAAGTAAAGTAACCTATTTTCTAAATGTTTTTAATTAAAAGCAAAAACAAACAGTAAATTGACTACATTTCTTACTCGATGGGCAAGACTGAGTCTTAAACGGGAAACACTTGAAGAATCTTTTTATAGAATACCCTTAATACTTATGAGTTTTGACTTATTGTCCCCTTTACTTTAAATTTGTCAGCAGAAGTTTTCAAGCAGTATTCATTTATGGCATTTTTTAAGCATAATTAACAAAATGTATTAATAAAGCAGGTCTGTTTGGAAATAATTTACTGTTGAGCTTCTGAACTGATTATATACCTTTAAAGTCTGCTGATTACTATTGATAAGTTTTACAAGCTTTACTGTTTAACGACAGGATTTTTTTTTCTTTACAGAAATTACATAAACTTCTCTAGAATACATATTTGAAGAGTGTTGGAAGAAGGTGTAAAATCTGCACACACTACTCCAGTGCACACCCGTTTATGTTTGCAGGACTAAGGACGAAGCATGTTATGTTTATTAATTCCATTCCCGCTCTCTGGAAGGAGAAGGGACGCTGGGAGATGAATTTCTGTGCCGGCACCTTTATGTTTATAAATAACTGCATCCAGAATTCCTCATGTTGGTGGTAATATTTATGTGGCCAGTTCAACACACGTTTATAGGTGCTACTGCTGAAAATAAAAGTCAGGCTGCAGCTCTTTACAAAATCAGTCGCTGGCTGCCATTACTGTTATCTGCAATTCGTATTTCACTGTTGGGCACAAGGCTCACAGCACTTACGGGCTCTATCAGTAACCTGAGTTTATGCTCCATCTATCTACTCATAATCTCGATCAGGTCACGGGGAAATGGCCAGAACAACTCTGAGCACTGCCCGTAGCTGTCCCGCAGGGCTCTCGCCTGGCTGGCAGCGCCGTCTTGTCCCCGTTGGGACAAAAGCCCCGAGGATCCCATGCTTCTGCACTTCAGCACCAGCTGGAAACACCAGGTCTTCTCCAGGAAGCCCAAAGAAATGAGTAGGTTTTCTTAACCCTCCTGAGACTCCAGAACGCCCTGCCCTAACAAGCCGGGCACCACCTTTGGATGGACAGGACATGAATTTTACTTCCCACTGCTGGGATCATTGGAGTTTGCAGTATGAAACCGTTCTCACGTTTAAAAAAAGCAAAGAGCTTGCAAGGACTGTTTCTGCGTTTCATGCTGCCTTTCAGGTGATACGTAGCACAGCTTCCACCCCATGTCTGTCACAGAATAAACATCCCTGGGGTTCACGTGGGACCGCCAGGACTATGTGGCTGTGTTCCTCCAAGGAGTGCTGAGCCCCTGGTCCCAGCTAGAAGAACTGCCACTTTCGGTCATCTCTGGGTGCATACACAGGGATTTATTCAGAACTGCACCTGCAAAGTGCTGAATGGCCATGTTTTACTGGATGGCATTGGAAGAACAGTCAAAGAAACACAAAAACTACACGGTTAATAGACAGAAAAATACTCTCTCGATAATTCTTCACTTGAATGCCAACTCATAATTATGAAATGATTCCTGCAGTGGTCATATGTGATGCCCTAAGTTCATAAATGAGGTACGTCAGATCACCTAAGTGTATTTCTTACCCCTCTCTCCAGAAGCATATCTCGGAAATGCGTAATGCGCTCTTCGAGGGGAGGCGTGATCTGATGTCCTGATGTCTTCGCTTTTTTCTCCTCCATTTCTGCCTCCCCCTGGTCAGCGGCTTGGGAATCTTCTGTTCTTTAACAAGGTAAGACAGAAAACAGTTCAGAAATTGTAAACTTCGGAGGGCATTTTTAACCCTCTCCAGCAAGCGCCTCAGGACCGCGGGATCCCTGTGCAGGCAGGGAGCGGGTTCAGCGAGCGGCCGCTGACGGCTGCCAAGTTCCCCAACCCTGCCGCCAGCTATTTATTAACCGCAGGTCTGCAGGGCCCTGCCAGGGGAGCTCCGGCAACTCGCTGTGTGGAGGAACAGTCCATCTGTGTGATCAAAGAGCGACTCAGCGCTGAAATCTGTCCTGTATTTCACGTTACAGAACAGTGACAGCTTCATATAAAATTTGTCAAAGAGCGAAGACGTTAAGAGTGACTTAAGAGACTCATTTTGTTCTCTTTTATTTTCTTGTCTCCGTTTGTGTGCCCCCACACTTGAAAGGCAACACTAACCTTTATGTTCCCATGCACCCCAAGAACTTGCACCTAGGGGAAGCGATCCGGCCATCATCGCGTACACAAACCTGCCCTACACATCAGTGACCCCGCAGCTCCCTAACCCCTGTCGATGCCACAAAGTCTCCGCATTACCGGACCGCCTTTTCCAAGACTGCCCTGATTTGAATGAAGAGGTCTTTCTGAGAGCTTACTTAGTGCTTATTGCCTGCGCACCTCTGCTTACCAGAACCCCCGAAAAACACACGCGGGTAGCACGCTGTGCTCGTCCCAGGACAGAAGGGCTCCCACGCAGATTTCTGCACGTTGTAACCAAAAGGAGTGTAGAGCTGTGTAAGGGTGATCTCGTAAAGCAATGTAAGGGTGATCTCCACAGCTGTAACCCTACAGAACTGGTGTAATCGCTGGAACCAAACATTTTTACACCAGGTAAATACCTACATAACTTCATCAGAGCTGGAGATCGTAACGCTGCACTCTCCCAACCCTACCACGTCTTTCCCCATGGGTGGGGGTGCCCATAGCACCTGCAGGGAGATGGGAACCTCGTCAGCGGATGGAAAGGAGACTCAGCAGGCTCACCAGGGCATGGACGTGCCCGTGGGACATGCCACAAGGTCACACACTACACACCCACCAGTAAAAAATGACTTTGGGTTTGGGATGGCGAGAGAAAGCTCCCAACTTCAACACAGCAGGCCAGCTCAGACCAGCATTCAGACTGCTCTGCATTCATCCTACTGCTTCTGATGGCTTTCAGCAAAAAAGGATTCAATAAAAAATTAAGGTACCTTCTGGGAAGTCCAAGAATCTTAAAATGATCACAACGTACAAGTGAGGATAATGAAAGTAAGCTGCTTGATTCTTAGCTTCCTACTAGGCATGGCTGCATTTGCTAATGATACAATTTTCACTAATACAGTGTTATTCAATACTTAGGTTTGGAATTTCAACATGAAAACACTTTTTTTTATTTTCAAGCAAATGGATTCCATCAGTATGTAATCTGAGTCCTACTACGCTATCTTCCCTCTATAAATAATTACATTACACTTACGTTTATCCTAGAATGCTCTAGTACCAGTGATTTGAAAGATATCAAATTGTTATTCTTCACAGAACGGCAGTGATTTTTACATTGCAATAGCAAATTTTATTCTGTAACATGATCCATGAAAGGTCCAATCCCATTTCCAGTACACACAAAGAGCTTTTGCAAGATGAAACTGTGAGAAATACAGCACATTGCTCAATCAGCTCAGCACCAGAGGAGCCTTTCTTTTCTTCAATCTTTCTCAGGCGATTGAAAATGTTGCTGAATATTATACAGACTTGCTTTTTTCTCATGCCAAAGATTACAATAAAGAATACAATTTTCCTTAGCAAATAACACAATAATCTGCACAACAAAGTATGTGACTTCCTAGTCAGAAGGGCACATACGGGTTTGCTACTAGCACAATTTTGGAAGCCTGCAAATCTCAGAAAGGACAGGACACAAACTGGAATGCAGGGAAGTCCATCTAAACACAGGAAAAAGCTTTTTGACTGTGAGGGCAGTCAACTGCCCAGGGAGGCTGTGGGGCTCCAGCCGTGGAGATGCTCACACCTTCCTGGGCATGTCCCCGAGCCACCGGCCATGGGGACCTGCTGAGAGCACGGTGGGACAGAGACCCCCATGCCCTCCGTCATTCTGCGAAGAAGACCCAGGTGAACCAAGTTTCTGTGAAGATTTTTTTTCTTTTGTAGAGGGTACAGTTAGAGCATCACCAGAGTAAGATTTGCCTTCAGTATTTTGAAGCAGTTCCATTACACCCCAACAAAACGCAAGGCAAGTGCACCAGCAGCTTGCGGAGCCCAAAGCTCCTAAACCTGTAAATGCAGATTCTGGCTGGCAACCCTGGAACAAGGCTCGTACAACTGTCCACGCGAGAAAAAAGGGGAGTTCTGCCTTGTTCTGTAGTCGCCTTTGGGTGAGGTCCCCTACCAGCTTTGTAAACAGCAAGCAAACAGCAGGAGAAGTGGAAGAGCAGATCTGTTTTTACCAATATAAATTTAATAAGTAAATGTGAAGATAGACCTAAGTGTGAATATCAGAAATGACAAAAATGCTGCAATCAGAAAGCCCTACTGAATACCTGTGTGATGACCCCTCTAGCTGAATTAGGATAAATTGTATTGGAACTTTGAGGCAATTGCATCTTATCATTAGCACCGGGCTTTCTCTAGCAGATCATCTAGAGGCTGATTTATTGTATGCCAAAGCAACCACATGATTTACTAAGGTAACTGAACTTCCAGAGAGAGCACAATCAAAATGGAATAGGGATTGCAGCATGCTTTAAAACATACCCTGAAAGCATGTTCCATCTCCTTTTTTGTTGTGTTTAAACCAGAAAAAATATTGATATTGCAAAAACAAGTGAGTAACGTGTGCTTGTGTGTAAAAATGAGATTCAGTTTTCTGTTCTGCAGATTTCATGCACAGCACTGCAAACGTCCACCTAAAAACTGCCTTTCGCTTGTCTGGCTGTCTGAAAAAGCCAAACCCAGCATGGTGCGGGAAAATACCGTGCTGAGATGACGGCTTCTGGGGGACAGCGGCGTGGAGGCCTCGCAGCCTCATCCAGCCTGGCATCCGCGCACTCGCAGCCGACATCTGCTCAATGTCCTCTTGTGAATAAGTGATGGAAATCCAATCCAGTTGAGATAATATTCCTTATTCACAAATAGAGACTGGAAGAGGCACCATAAGCCCAAGACTACTTTGAGGCAGAAATCTCTGAATAAGTGCATTTTTCCCAAGTTTATGAACAAACTTCTGTAGTTTTGGAATTCTGTTTACATGGAGTTCCATCACCTCAAGCAATCATTAAAAGGAACCATCTTAATGGCACACAGAAAATATCTGCTTCTATACACAGGTCCCAGGAGCGGCCCATTATTATTAGACCCACTGATTTCAATAAAAGTGTTCTTAAATACTTTTATATTAAATATCAACTGTTATCCTAACCTTACAAATACAGAATAAATATTAAAAGTTCCTGTATTTACTATATATTAAGTATAAATACATGCTTTTATACTACATATTAAATGCTTACATACTCTGAATATTGAACTCAAGGTATCTGATTTTTCCTTCATAATAATATAAACCCATGGGAACTCTACTGAGGTCAAAAAACCCACTCAATGCAGTAAGGTAAGAATGGCAATATAAAAGAGAATAATATTTTCAATATTGCCACTTGCAAAACACAGAAATGTGTTGTATTTCCTAATCAGAATGCCAACAAATACAGAAAACAGCATTATACATCGTTATTTTACAGAATTATTTTTTACTGTTCCAAACCAGCACATGAATCATCGCCAGCCTGTGCGAACAGCTGACCTTATATGCAGTTACTGGCCAAAGGTTATGTAGAACCAAATGTTCCTAAGGCACCGCTTAAACCAAACTGTTTCTTAATATTTTGGCAAGGGTGGGGGCTTGCTTATTTGGCACAGTTTTTTCAGCCTCATACTTCACACGGATTTGAAACACACATGGTAATAAAGGTCAAATAAAAGCATGGTAATACAAATGCCTCTGGACATTTCTGAGCTGGTAGCTTGGCTGCAGTTTTGCCTGACTACAGCATCAAAAGAGATGACTGAAACCTCGGCATCACCGATTGCAGTGAAAAAATGTTACTTCACTTTAATCAAGATAAGGCTTTTATCCAATCTCTTTAAAATAAGGACTTATACTCAGTCATTTTTTTTAAACAATTTCAAAATAAGTAACAGTTACTCATACAAAAATGGATGATCTTTATGGGAAATAGATATTTTAAAAAATGGTGTTGGATGAAGAGTGGATACTTTGAGAACGTGTTTCATAATTTACTGATTTAGTTATCCATACAGAAGAAAATAGCGCTATTTCTCTTCGCACTGATTTGACCAGACTTTAGTTTCCCAAGATTTTATATACATATATATATATATAAAATTAAACTTTAGAACTTACTTATTTCTCTTTATTTTGATGCTAAGATCATCATTTTCATCTCCTGGACAAGAGCTAACACTTTTATCTGCTAAAAAGAAATAAATAGAGTAGTTAGACTTGAACTAGAAAAATGGGAATACAAATTCCCCACATTAACTTTTCATTTCTTGTTCTTTGATTTCTGCTCAGATATTTACTATTTTCCTCTCTGCACAGAGTATTTTAAAAATAACTTATTTCATTAAATCCTTAGAAATCCCTTCATGCAAATGGAAGCAATAGCAACAAAAAAGGGCTGTTTTCAGTCTGAAAAATTGCTCGCTGTTCATTTGTGACACGTTTTTATAAAATCTCATTACTCCCACCTCTCTTCCCCTAAAAACACAACCACAAAGATGCTTTTGCAAAATTATTTCAGTGCTTGTAGTCTGAAGGATTCAACGCCGGTAACTCACACCAGAGGTTATTTGTTACCCCGTTTCTCTGTTATACAAGCGAATGTAGTGCCACCAGTCCCTGCACTCGACCAGCGGAGCAGCAGGGCTATGCAGGTACGAACAACCTCCGTGCTAGCGGTGTTCCAGGGTAACTGCAAGGGACGGCTGCGCTCCTGGTTGGCCTTGTTCTCAAGGGACTCATGGGCAGCCGTAATGAATATATACCATACAGAACTGATACTTATGTCTGGAATTTGTTTTCTTCCCGTTTATACAACCTATGTTTTCATCTAAATTCCCACGGACAGACCACCAGAAGTAATGTCCAACTGGTGGCTGGTTTGTGCTGGGTATATTTCAGTAGATCGCCGCGTATCAGTTGAGAAATACAAACGCCAAACCCTACGTGGTTAGCTTGGGAATACCAGAAAGACTGAGCTGAGCCTTTCTGTATTAGGTTGGTACTTAAGATTGTTCTTGTTATTTAGGAAATTATTAAAAAATAAATATAAAATGAATTTTAAACTGAACAGGTTATGGAGATAAAAACTGATGGCTTCACTGCTTCGAATAACTTTGTACAGTGAGATCTGATCTCACTGAAATCAAATCCATCAAGAACTCCAAGAGGTCTGCAGTAAAATAATTTAATACACATAGAGATTAGTAATTATTTTGAAACTTATAACCTAATTTCAAGTTCCTCTTACTTCTCCAGGTCCAATCATTGAAGCTAATAGACATTTGGCCATTTAACCCAAGCTTCAATTTAAGAACCTTGTTCTTGGCTCATTTTTTCCCCTATTTTAGGGAAGTTACTTATACATTAGAGGGCTTTCAGCAAATGTTAAGGTTTATTTATACTAAGTGCACGAGCACAGCACACACTAAATCACTTCAAAAAGAACAATAGGACAAATGCTAGCCGTAACATTCTGACATGTGAAAACCAGAGGTAGGAACAGAGACCACATAAGAAGAAAATACATAGAAAGTTGAGATTATTTTGATATTTTACCAACTATAACATAAATGATAGTACGGAGAAGTGAATGTCATTTCAAAATAAGGAGAGTTTGATCTCAGCATTACAAATATATTAATCAATTTAATAATGTTATAACCATATACAAATTCACAGAAACTATTATCTTTTCTTGCTGACTTCTTCATTAGGACACCCAATTAAAAATACAAAGAAATAAGAAAAACAATCCATTCACTTAGAATGGAATGCAGTTCGATAGAGACATTATAAAGCTATTAATGAGAGGTTGGACAACCTGCCAAAGCACCAGCGTTCTTAGCTTTAACAAATGGTAACATAACATGAAAAAACAGAGTACCTGATGTTGTTTTCAAAGACAGATTAAGTTACAGACAACTCTAGGTTCAGTGCTGACTGACCAAGCATAATCCTGTTCCTGCCAAATTTCAGCACTAATAAAAAGAAGAAAAAGCCATGCCTAGCAGAGCAGTTGTGTTTATCAAATGCTACACACAGCCCTTCCAGAGCTGGCTAAAGGATGTACTCTGTGATACTCCTGGACATTATAAATCCTGATGTGAAAGTATGTTCTCTCAGTAAAGAACGAAAAGAAAGCAAGTGGTGAAAAAGTCAGGTCCAAAGCAGAAAGCTCACATTTTCAACAAGACAAGAGAAAAACTCAGCAATGATGAGAAATGATTATGTGAAGCTCTCAAGCTACTTGAGCCTGAACTCAATTTGAAGTCATCTTAGGAAAAGATCTACCACAGATTTCTGAAAAGAAGGCTATATCATTTTGAATTCTTTTTGTGAAAAAAATACATGGACTGTATATTTATAAAACCAAACCTTTAATTACCATGTCACTTTCAGATAAAAGAAACCTGATACAATACACCCTGATTTCATTATTTACTTCCATCCACTGATTCCTGATATATATATCTCAAGCTCTTCCAGTGAACAATGACAGCCTACACGAAGGAGGGACACTAAATCCTTCTTGCTTTGCTTGCACCAGTGACTACTATGGGTATGCTGCCTTGAAGAAATGGAACAAGATTAGAGTCAGCATCATCGCTTAACGTTTCGGTGTGATGGAAAACTCAGTAAAAGATGACAAATGGTATTTATACTCTCACTCAGGAACCTACTGAATCACATCATATCGCTGGACCTCTGGTAAGATTATAAACTGACTTTGAAAGGGAAGAAAGGCAATGGAGCACAAAATTTAATAATTAATTCAGAGCTTTGAGGAAGAATATTACTTGACAGTAATCCTTCCATGAAATCATGAACCAGAGCACTGCCCCAGTCTGATGGCCTATCAAGCTTAGTGCCGATTAATTAAATCATTCAACTAATCTGTCGTGTAATGAATTTCAGTTCATTTTCCGGAACAAAAAAATTTGCCACTATTTACCTGGTGAACTAAAGCGTTGCCAATCCATTGGCAACACACACAAATCTGATTTGTAATTTTGTAGAGAGCCCTAGCTCTCTACACGTATCGCATGTAAGACTACGAGTTTAACGTTTAACTATCTATGCTATTCGTAAGGACCAGACTTCTTATTTTTGTTTGAATACTAAATGGTTGAAAATATTTCCGGGAACAGAGTAGACTAAATCATCCCTAATTCTGAATGAGGATCATACCAAGTATGAATCAACATGCAATTTTCTGTTAATGTCCATTTTCTTCGTCTGAAAAAAATATAAATTCCTGACCCTAACATCCAGACAAAATATTTTCTAAAAACAGAAAGAAAATATCCTTTTTCAGCCTAAGTATTTTTTCTGTCTTCCTATCTAATTCTCTTACCTTCCAGTATCCCCTGACCAAACATGTCTTTTGGGGTTGATGAGGAGTACCACACTCGTGGGCTGATGTGCCAAGTTTCACCTCTGGATTTAATTAGATTTTCCTTTAAAGAATTGGTACTGTTTCCTGTTGCACTACCTTTTGGTTTTCCTCACCATTTGATTTTTTACAATAAATGGACAGAAATTTCGATAACTATGACGGAGTGAAATGGAAGACTAGAGGCTACAACTCGGGAAAAGTTTCTTATCCCCAGTGTTATACTGTTCTGCTTCCCAAGCAAGTAAAGCCTGTGCTTGTTTGTTGGGCTTAATGGAGCGCAGAGAGGCTTTTTAGGAGGGACAGTGTCAATCAGAAGGCGGCACAACTTGAGGCACATCAGGACTCTGGAACAACCACCAGGTTCTCCATTCGGGTGACTTCTCCCTGCTGGTGTGCAATGTGTTCCTTGGTAGTTCAGAGACCTTTGGAGGGGCTCTGCGGGGTAGGCTGTGGTTCTCGTTTTCCCTGCTTCGTTTACACACTCCAATGGCCTGCACAACGTGACGGCTTTGTGTGCATAAATCCCCGTGGCATTTGAATACCACAGGGGTTGAGAGAAATTGATGAAAATGTTTTTGTCCATTACAGTAAGACGGAAACATGTCAAGGAATCCTTGAGGGGAATTGGGATATTGGGTCATCATATGATCATACTGGGACATGGAATCAACATTAAAGAGGTAATCAAGGGAAAGAAAACAGCAGCAATCAGATGTTTCACTCTGCTGTCAGAGCATTGCCCCAGCAAAATGGAAGGTCAGCGTATGAGAGCCTGGAAGCGCCACCAGTCCCAGCCCTCTGTTTCGTTGGCGAAGGCTGGCCCTACCCACTCTGGTGGCCCTGTGAAGAGGCTCTGGGGCTGCAGCAGACGGGGTCTGGCATGGAGTGGTGGCACGGCTCCTTGCTCAGCCCTGCTCCGAGGGCTGGAGGCACAGGAGAGGCTGTGGTCCTCCTGCCCGACCGCGAGGGATGGCCTGCCGGGAGCCCACCGGTCGAGGAGCGTGACGCCCTCGTACATCTCTACAGGAACGAACACTTTGTGGAGGCAGGGCAATTGATAAACGAGTAATTTTTCATTTATGCCTAAATTACAAATGCACTTGATCTTTCAGTGGAGTGATGCACAGATAACCTATAACACCCCATGAATAATAATGCTTGCTAACTTTCTCGTTCCTTTGATTTAAAAATTCTAATTAAAACTCAGCAGCAGCAACTAAGCTAAATACATTTGGCAACCATTGTTGCAAACACACAGCTCATCTGTGTTATTTATTTACTCGAGATGACAAGCTAAGAGAAATGGCAACAAATAATTTCTTTCACCTCAGCAGCTAATATATACTAATTATAACCCAACTGTCTCAAATACCAAGCAACCACAAGTCCCAGTTATATCAAGGAAGATGAAGACTATTAGCAGCAATGAAAACCACGGTCATAACAAAATTGGTCCATGAATCAAATCTTGCTGGTACATATAGATAGATAATAAAGGATAGGAGTGAATTGGCAGACATCAGCAATAGTTTTAGAGTCTTGTCATTAATTAATTATAGACCGTGAACCATGACCCTCACTTCTGTCTTTGGCTACCACGCCCCCTTGTCAGTAACTAATCGATCTTTCAATATATCCTGTAATAAAAACATATGCTCTTTTTTTCTCCTGAAGAATGAAATTCAGCGCATATGCTTTGGCATTTTAGATACTGAACCAAAGTTCTATACAAAATACAAAAAGACTTTATATGAATTTCAAGCATCTGACAATTTAAATTTAATATTGAAATAATGTAATGACATTATATACCGATAAGGACTACACTAACAGAAAACCACTCTCTGCAGCATTTCTCTACAGCATTTCTTCAGTAACGTTCTGCTAGTAACGATAACACAAATACTGATTTATTACTCACTTTTATCTACCTGTCAGCATCAAATTTCAAGTCCAAAAATGCATACTCACAACGTGTTTCTCAATAGTTAACTGGAAGTTTTCCCTCTGGATCAAAGCATGCATTATGGCTCCCGATAGCAGGAACATAAAAGACAGGTCACTTCAGGAGGCTTGTAATGCCATCTTATTTCTAGTTACAAAATACAGTATTTTAAAGGAATGACAAATCCTAATTTTTCCCCCTCTTGGTATTTCTAGACCTCACCGCTAATCAGCTGAAGGAGGTTCTTCTGTGTAACTGTTGTAAAGCACAATATTCAAGGATCCACCAGCACAAACAGCTAATCAAGACAAGCAGTGTTTCAAATGACTGCCGTACATACTAGATGTCCTCCCAGTAACGGCAGATCCTATTGACACAGCTCCTACATGAAAGCCAACGTAAAGCATTAGGAAACAGAGAAAGCACTGACACTGTGTGGAACCGCTCCCAGTAACAACGCACGGGGAGTCAACTGGTGAAACGAGATTTTTGAGACAAATGTGGCAGAACAAACCATGGAGCCACTAGTACATTGGTAAGCCCAGACTGACATGCAGGGCTACTGCTGGATTGGTCACCCGTGGGAACACAAAACTGGAACTGGTCAGCTAAGCTATGGATAGCAGAATAAAAACACACCATGGTATGAAGCATGGGATGGGAGAACTGCCTCCACAAACCTTGTAGACGGGCAGACAGCAAACCTTGGATCCCTGACAAGTCAAGGCCCTTTTAAACTGTATTTTGAACCACTTACTGCATATCAGCATGTTTTTCTTTAGCCAGTGCCACAAATTTCCCCTTCAGGAATCCACAGTGTTTAAAAGGTGACTGGTAGATTTACATTGAGATTGAAGCACCCATGTTTCCATCAAACCTTTTAGCAGTCATTAGAGATTTACTATTGGGATTCTTTTCCCCCTCTACAACCTGGTTGAATAATCATTAACTACGGCATATCTGCTTTTGTGGAATAACTGAATAATGCATTGGTAATGCATTTGCAATGTACATCTTGGAAATAAGTGTAATAAAACTTAGTGTCTTCCGAGATGTATTTTAAACATCACAGATTCATTCAGTATAAGAAGCCACCTGGTTCTTTATTGCCAGTAATGAGAACGCTCTGTCCCCTAGTTCAGCACTTCAGGAGAGATAAATATCCTGTAACGAACATCAATTTTAATATGATACTTGGCATGAAATCTCTAAAGGAAAACCATTCTAATCATGGTTATCAAATTTTCAACGAACGTACTTAGAGATCAAGACTCTTTCAACAGTTGAGTTTAAATAGAGGCAAATAATCACAGGGCATTAGTTACTTGCTGCGGCCTCCAGCTTGCGCTTGTGCGGCGGATCCTCGATGATTCTGTTTATGTCGCCACGGTGCTTCAAGTCCACCGGCTTCTCCCACACCGATAGCTGCATTGTAGGGTTGAAGAAGAAGACCCGGTCATCTCCAGTCCAGACTACACACCTATTTCAAGTGATAAACTATGCTTAGATAATGTCAAACATACGTATGACCAAGAAATTAACTCTGAGTTGAATTCTTGTCTGTCATTGTTAACTGTGCATGGGTGAGACTCATCTCAGACTGACAACCTGCACGAGGCCCTGCAATCCCATGCAAGTTACCTTGAGCTGAGTAACTCCCTCCACATCAACTACAGGTCACAGAAATGGTCTACACACCCCATAAAAAGCAGGAGGTTAAATACTCTACCACGGCAGGGAAAAAGGAAAAGGAGAGGAAAACACAGTGAATGCTTTGTTCACAGCAAAAGGAGCCACAGGAAAATACATTTTGCATTTTAAGGCTGTAACCGTGAGAGCAGCGAGTCACGGGAACCCCGATCGCTGCTCCGAGCAGCCCGCAAGGCAAGGCCGTGCCGGTGGCGGCAGCAGCCCCAGGGCACCACGAGGCCGCCGGCAGCTGGAGGCAGGGCCACGGGCACTCGCACCGGGGACGTGCAAGTGGCCGCAGCCGGAGCCCACAGCACCGAGCCCGGGTGATATCCATGGGCTCCGGATCCAGCCTGGGAAACGTGACCAAGTTGCTGCGGTGCGAGCCAGTTTTTTGACTTGTTCAGTTAAAGTAACTGTCTCAGCTTGACATCAGCTGCTTTTGCACCAAAGTTCATTTTAAAACGGCTAAAATAATATGAACATAAATAACACACCACCATGACACAGTCAGTAAAGCTCAGATTTACTCCACCGAATCTATATGTAAATAAACTAGCAGAACAGCGATCTAAAGCCTGCACTTTTTGAATTGTAAAGAAAACTAATAAACAGCACATATTCATTCTGCCTTCCTCAAACACATACACACGCGCTTATAACGGGAAAACGTTGGTCTCTGATACATAAAATTCTGGAAAAAACAAATGTTATTAGTAGAAGCCCTAATGCTTAGCTGTTATTAAAAGAAGGGATCAGAAGCGGTTAAAAAAAATAAAAATCTAGTCTGGGTAAAAGACTACAAATATGAAAAACACTCCATCACTGCAAGGTACGATAAGACTATGACCCAAAATTTTCTGTGTACCACTGGTCAGACATCACCACCGACTTTGCCCACACACAGAATAAATGTATATATAAGCTCTGTAAGAAAGAGACTTGGTAAACTTGAAACTAGCATCTTGTTTGGGAACAGCAACGCTGCCCCACGCACATGGGACTGACAAAGCCATTATTTGACAGAGATTATAACCAGTGTTTTTGGAAACACGTTTTGTCTCTGCTGATATGCTGCTGTGCTCACGGCTCCTCTGACCACTCACGTGGATGCTGATGGTGTTCATTAATCACTGAATGCCACCAGGTCTTGTGTGCCATCACCTCAGGTTAGAGACTCTGGGCTCCCTTGTGACACCTCTTTACTTTTCTGTGACTAATATCATCTGACGTTTAATTTAAAATTAATGTCCCTTTCCCCATGTAACATGCCACCTGTTCCTCCTTGGTATAATAACAGTTTCAATTATCCACAGGGAACGCATGATATTTTGTTTCAGCCACTGAGCATAAACTGGAGATGCAGATATTGCTGTGCTCATTTTTCCCTATAGAAAACTGGTTTAAGCACGAGTAAGGGAACAAGATGATTATATATATTTTGTTTCATAATGTAGAAACGTTTGGTTAACATTCTTGATTTTTTTCTGCCATTAAAAATACGATCTAGCTACTCCTGATAGGTCCTCTGCCTCCCATTTTTCTTGATTTCTACATTACCTTGATGTCTAGAGATCTGCAGTCATTAGATTGGGTCACTGATCTTTTGGGGCTGAACTAACTCTCCTAGTCTCCTCAATAACTAATTTTCTCAGAGTCTCAGTAACAGGCAACAGTCACGCCAACACTTCCAATGACATCAGGGAAACAACAAAGTGGAGAAAAGAGGAAGACAGAAAGGATGCGCACACAGGCAGTGCACATGTAAGGCACGAGGGTGGACGAAGCACTGGTGATAAGCCAGGCAGAAAATTCCTTTTCTTTGATCACACCCACGCCCATGATGCTGTCGCTGGAGATTTCTCCACTTCTGACGCTATCGCCCTTTTCCTATTAGCCGTTCGCCCATGCCATTTCTCCCTTTTCATGGCCACAGGCTCTTGAACTCACCTCCTCACCCTCCCTACCTCCACTCAGATCCTACAAATGCTCTGAACTCCAGCTTTGCCCTTAGTCCTGCTGCAGACGGCAGATGTACACAGCTCAGACGGAAGCGTGTACAGCAACCTTCGCAGTCCTGCTAACAGCAGTATGGGATGGCAGCATATGAGCTAGGATTCCTTCACCTTTTTCACACATCGATTCCCACTTTACACAGTCTGTGAATCTGCAATTGTTTCCCCTCCGTTCTCCCCTCTTTTGCACCTCTGGCGATCTGACCACTCTCTAGCGACCTAAAAGCTGGGAGCAGGAGAATGAGAGAACTGCCACGTGTTCACTGCTTGTTTTATCAAATGCACTCAATACCCAGCATTTACAGACGCTGATCTCAATTTTAAAATTAAACTCTTCTGTTGCAAAACTGGTCAGTCTTTGCAGTGGCAATAATGCTAACTCATCTATAATAATCCCATCCTACATTTCTGAGTAAGGACTGAAGGATCAAATAGTCATTTCTGTGAATTCTTGCACGAAGTGCTGAATGCCCTACAAGGCTCACAGGGGCTGACAGCATGTGAGCAACTGGAAACTCGCCTTTTGATTTGTTTTGTGGTACCACCTCCAGCCCCACTCAGGTTTCCTGCTCCTGCCCCAGAATGACACCCCAGCATATGCTTGGTGATGTCACATCAACCATGAGTTTGCAGAAGCATGGAGCCAACCTACGGGTGGAGAGTAAATTCAGGATTTGCTGAATTTGTGTTTTAACCTACAAAAAAGTAATTTTTTAATTCTGATTGAACACCCTACAGGCGTGCTCCATCTTCCATCATGAGCCACTGAGCAGATGAGACTTTGTCACCTCAGAACATGGGACAACTCTCAGCATTAGGACATTGCCCTTCCCCTCTGGTCCCAAGGATGAGATTTTGATGTCTGGTCTCACACCTGAGCGCTCACTGGGTCACTAAATAGCTCTCTGGAAACTCAGAAATGTAAGGTTTCTCCTTAGAGACTCCAGTATCACAAGTTTAGGTCTGCGAGTGGTGCCCACACACCACTGAGCAGCCACTGCTACAGAAGATGCAGTGCTGTGACCTGGCTCTGCCTCTTTTCCGTAAGAACTGACTGATGCAACCAGTGAGCCTGTTCATGACACTGCTGGACTCAAACAGCTCCACTGTACTACTTCCTATAGCAGCAGCTGTCAAGAACAGAAATGATTAATATAAATCACATTTACGATGTCAAGACTAAATACGACATAAGACTGTGTTTACAACATTGGTTGGTCTGCAAAATGGCACAGAATAATAACAACAAATATTGGCTGATATTTGCTTTAGCCAAAGATCCCACAGACATCAGCCACTCAGTATAAACTTATTATTTCATGGCATATAGGTAAAGGACGTGAAAAATCTTTCTTATCAACCATTCAGGACAGAAAGCGAAATGTGATTTGTATCTATTTAAAACCCACAAGAGCTTCAGTTACCCAGGATGTAGTTAACTGAACAGGAATGTGGTCGGGAAATCTAGGGCATGAGACACAACCTTTCAGAGATTTTCAGATGTAACCTGAAATCGATGCCGATCTTGCCACACTAAGGAACTACCACTGCCAGTGAAATAACTGGGAGATGAAGAGGGTCTGGCCCTAAAGAGCAAGAACATTTCTCATGGGTCTTGTATTTCGTCTTTGATCTATCCAAGAACTGTACAAACTGGGTCCTCAACACATGAGAGATCTGGTAAGACCAGGCCCCTACAGAACAATGCTGAACACAGCACTGCTGCACAGAACACCAGCAATGAAGCACCCACAAAATCAGAAAGAAAAACCACCAGCTGCTTTCTGCCAGAAGTGATTTCTGGCTGAGCTGAGGTTCCTAGCGGCAGCACACTCCACTTACCTCACAAATCCCAGGGAGGTGGCTCACACCATGTTTGCAGCTATGTCCTCTCATTTTCGTTAAGTACATGATTAATGAGGAAAAGCTACACTGGAAGCTTGAAAAGGAATGCAGTGCTGCTACTTAACGTCCAGGATAGTGTATTTTCCCCACGCAAAGACAACTAATGCATGTTTGGCAAGAGAAACAGCACTGATGAATGACTTTTATTAGCTCTAATTGCATTTGCTTACCATGGTGATCCTGGCACTGGAGTGGATGCCACGGGCTTGTTGCCATTTGAAGAACTGTCATCCTCATTTACTAGTTTAAAAGAATGATCCTTGAAAGAAAGATAGAGATTAGTCAACAAGTAAAACCGATACATAAGACTGTTACCGTCATACAAATCACTCCCTTTAACGTGAAGTGGATTACACAAATTGCCTTTATTCCACTAACAGCTTTACGAACAACCAACTGCCTTGAGAATAGTCCAGATAAACTGGAAATAATCAAAGTGGTGCCCCACTTTCAGCAATACAAATGAAAAACCAGCAGGCACGCTTTTGTCCATGCCAATAGCTCGCTTGGGACAGCGGGTATAATTCTGTGTATTGCAACCACGAGGAGAGCTGCCTCGTCAGAAAGGACAGCTAACGAGGGGGGCAGGCTGGAGGAGGAGCGCTCCCAGCACCTGGGCAGAGCAGCAACTCGGGGAGCAGTGGGGTAATGGCAAGGGCCAGGGCTGCGAGTGGCACTGGTGGGCAAGCAGGCACCTCGAGGGAGCCGTCTGAGCAGGAGCGAGAACCAGGGAGCACACAGCACCCCGCAGAGGTCATGTCCTGGCCATGTCACATCATGGCCATCACTTACTGCTTGCTCGTGTGCGTTTTTTCTGGTATTATGCAAAGACGTAACAGTGACAAGTGCTGAAACCCCATGGGGGGGGGTCCCGTTGTGGGGACCCAGCCCCACTCCTGTCCCCATCAACCCCCTTGCGACAGGGACAGGCCCCTGTGCCTACGGCTGCCCTGTGCAGATGGCGCAGCAGCCAAGGCAGGCGCTGCGGCACAGCTGACGTGTACGGGCAGTGAGCATTTCAATGGCTTACAGAAACAAACCGTGAGGAGGAGGTGTGGGAGGAAGGCAGCGATCTAGCTCGGTGCAGTATCAAGACATGAGAAGCATGTACTTAATGCAAATATAATAAAGCATATATACAGAGGTATTTATTTTGAAAGCACTTTGCTACTTGAAGCACCAAGCATGTGTCCCAGTACCAATACAGATGCAAATGTGGGCAACACCTGCAGAGCCTGGTAGGCAGAGAAGTTTTGCTTGCACAGAGCCTAAAGGGGACAGTGCGACAGGAACATAAAAAAATTAAAAATATATTTGAACTCATTCCACATCTCCTCAGGACAGAGCTCCTGATACCAAAAGCAGGTGTGCACAGAGGAGAAGCGTGGGTGAAGTGCCCGCTGCGGGGCAGCTCTGGGCACCTTCCCCACTGCTGCTTCCTGAGCCCCAACATTGCAGCCGAGAGCTTCGGGGCCGACACCCTGACGCTGCAGTGACAGAGCTCCACAGAGCACTAAGACAAATTAAACAGATAGCTCTTTAAAATCGACTGTAGGAAACAATCCTCTATCGACAGCAAAGCTCCAGGTCACAGAGCAGTCCTTTATAGTGACTCTGATTTGTGCAGTTCAATATCTTAAAAAGGTTTTTAAAGGAAGAAGGAAATCCATAGCAGACCTTATCGCCATCCCTCTCCACGGGCGCGCTTTTCCTGTCGGCGTGCAAAATCAAGGTGGGTGGGCAGGAGGGCCGGCTGGATTCCTTCCCTTTATCTGTGAGAAGAAAGCGTTATTTCAGTTAGGTGCAGCCCACACACTGCCGGCCACACACGGGGCTGCGCCCCCCGCACGGTGCCAGGGCTGCTCTCTGCCAGCAGGCACTGGCCTTCCTCACCTTCCTAAATATCACAGCTCATTTTACCAGGACTCATCTGTATACTTTTGAGAGAGGCTCTGACTGCACTGAGCTTTTTATTTTTTTTTTTCTAGGAACATGAATGTGTCGGATGGCACCGAGCGGCTGCCTTCAAGGCCCTAGCAGCATTCTTCAGAAGCTTTGGAAATGGATTTTCCCCTTAGTTTGCTGAATTATCACCTCATTGCCAGACGGAGCGAGGAGACTGATGGCAGCAAAGGCAGCGCGTGAGGTGAGCGAACAGCGGCGAAGTAATAAATCCAAGAGGCTCGAAGGGTTCCTTAAACAAGGCTCATAATTAGACTCTTTACCAGACCAGTTGCACTTCCTATACACTAACCGCACTTGCGCTGCCGATGCTGCCTGAGGGGAGCGTTTGTGTGGTCAAGCTGCACAAAAAAAGCTCGGCCGTGCTCAAGAGAAGGGAAATGAAGCGGTGTGGGAGGAGGAGAGGAGGCAGCGGGCAGGGAAATGGGGACACCACGTCCCTCGGCAGGGAAATGGGGACACCACATCCCCAGGGCATCGCCCATGCCCCTCTGCCCGCCAGCCCCGGCCCTCCGGCGGCAGCAGGGTGCTGGGCCCAGGCAGGGCCTGCAGGCCGCGGCTGTGCTCTGCCTTGCCTTCTGCAGCAGCCACGGCTGAGCTTTTAATTGCTTTTTAATTGGAAGCCGTTGTAAGAACAAGCTCCCACCCCCCACCCCTTTTACACAGCAGTTGGCTCCAAGCGAAGTGCTAAACACTCGGAGTGTTTCCACGGGCTACAGAGAGTCTGTGTCTCGATAACCGGCCGTAATGAACAGCAAGGGAAGGCAGAAAGGCAGCAGGTATCAGACAGGCCAAACAATCAGAAAAAAGTGGTTTTTTCCACAAAGGCGAAACCGAGCGGTGACAGTAGCGGCTGCAGCGGGCAGCACGCACGGCCGGGGATGCAGGTGGCCATGTCGTGCGGCCCTGCGCATCGCTCCGAGGATAAACACCCCCAGAACCGTGACTGGGGCCCCACACCCTAATATTTAGATTTCTGCCTTAAATCCTACAACATTTTAGGTAACATTAAACAACGAATGGTGACAATGTTTTCATTCACTCAAGATAAAAACCCCAACAGCAATACCCCAACACCCAGCACCACTGTGCGTACATCCCTGACGAGTTCCAGCACCGCAGCAGAATTACCCGAGGAGGCTCGAGCCCCTCCGAAACTGCTACTACGTCTCCCTGCCAACCGTGCCTGTGTCGGGTATGCCACCAGCACCCCGGTGCAGCACTGCACACCTGCCTGCACCCTGAACACACTGCTCGAGGGCTCAGAGCACGCCGCGCTGCAGACAGGGCAGCACGGCCCGCGCTGAGCACCGTGACGGACTCTGCTCGTCCCCAGCAGCTGCAGAGCACTTTTTGTCTGCAAGATGGACTAAAACGTGGGTAGAGGAGCTTGAAGGAACTATTGGCAAGTGCTGCTGCTCCAGGAGTGCGTATTACGGAGTCGATTCACGTGTGAAATAGCATTTGAATAATTTGAAAATTACTTAGCAGAATAGACATACCTGCAACAGGAACTACATCAAGGAAAAGGCTGGAGCCCACAAAGTGTTTGATTCTCTTTCTCCACTGAATATATCAAAATAATAAAAATTTAAGTGTAAGTCATTTTTCTCAGAGGACAACTTACTCAATTTTTATGGGTAATGAAGAAGAAGATTTACAAATCATATCAATTAATTTCCACATTAAAGGAGCAAGGAGAAGGGAGCAGCTAATATATATCAAAAGGATCTCTAAATCTCTCTCTCTTCATTGGACATCCGCTAGCAGGGAATCACAGCATTACTGGAGAAGTTCAGCTTTGAACGCAGTCAAATTACATCCAACTTCATTTTGCCTGCAGGTGGTCACACCCATGCTTTCTCCTCCTGAACTTCCAAAAGGCTCAGAGCAGACAGCCAGAGAGCCGCAAAGGCTGGGGACAGCAGAGGACCTCTCTGGATCCTGCAGGGAATTTCTCAGTGATGCCGAGCACAGCGATGCCACACATATGGCTTGGTATTTTCATACCAGGGACACCAGCACAAGTAGGAAGAAACTGACCCCAGGGCGCTCATCTTCAGCCAAGATTAAAACCAGGGTCCTGCTGACAAATATGAAGGCACATTTCATTCCTCAATCTGATGTAAATTACTAAGTTTAAAAAAAAAAAACAAAACAACCTACAAAGGTAATGCATTCTTGTTCACATCAGTAAGTGGTAGCATAAGCCATGATGAAACTCTCTGCAGAAGAGCTGTGTGAGGAAAAAAACATAGCAAAAAGGACACTTGAGAACCAAGGATGTTTCTCTCATTCACCACGTTGTGAAGTTTGGAGGCACAATTACAGCGCCTAGCTGAAATTTCACTCTGCTAATACATTCTCACACTCTAGAACATGGCAGAGGAAAGACGTGCAGTTTCTTCACCTTCACAAAGGTACTTCACTACCTTGCCCCATGGTTTTCCATCTCTGATTCTGGCACTGCTGCTACCCCTGGGATGTTCTTGGGTTCTGCTGCCACTTGGCGCTGGGAGCACAGCTCTCGGCACGCCCCGGTGTGAAAGCAGAGCACAACGTGTCACTTACAGATATCCACGTCTCCAACAAAGGTTTTAAATCAAAATAGCATTAGCATGCCTTCTGGAAACGTGCTTGTGGAGGACGAAAGGAACCTTGAGACATCTCCCTTTGTAGCTCCGTTACAAGTCAGTGACTGCAGCGGCGTGGAAGGAGGTGGAACAGCCCCGGTTCGGAGGCAGTTTGCAGGCTCCGGGCTCCCCGCACGCTGGAAGGTAGCACTGCTGAACGGTGCTGTGCCTCAGCGCATCCAGCTCATGATTCTTCTGCTCTTGCCAAGATGTAATCCCAGAAGAGCGAGCTCTGGAAGGCTAATTACCTCCTGGTGAAACAGTCATACACAAACTGCTGCTCACACAAGGCAAACCCCTGATTCTGTCACGCAAAGAAGGAGCAGCTGAACATGGAGTAACACACTTGCACAATGCTTAACAGACCTTGGGTTTATTTTTGTTTTAGTAGGGCAACCATACCAACTCCACTTCCAGCTCTACTTCTTTCTCTTCTTACCTATTGCTCTAATCCTAGAAGAAGAAAAAAAAAAAAATCTACTTTGATTCTTTGGTAGTCTTCATCACTATGCTGATTAAGAAGTAGCCAAGAACTCCCATTCATCCATATTCATGCATGAGGAACACGTTTACCTCACTGGCATCATTTTTTAACTGATCATTACATGCATTAATAAAAATAGATTAATGTCAACTGGTAGATTTAAACAAACTGTTGCACGTGTGAAATTCAGGGGAAGTTTTGCACTCCTGACACTGAAGAGTGAAACAGGAGAGAGAACCTCCAACACTCCCACAGCTCAGGTAGTTCTGGTTTGACGCAACGGGAGGTACGATGTACAGCACAACTGCTGTTGCCACCGCTGCTCTTACCCTGCTCTTCAGCAGCTGAAGGTTGTCTTGAAGTACGACGCACAAAGGCAGCTGCGCTGACCAAGCCTGGAGACTCGCACACAGCTGCGCTCACTCCTGTTTGAACCTTAGGCAGTTCCACTTGGAGACTCTACGTGCTGGCAACGCCTGAAGCAACTTCTCAGTTTTTCTCCTTTGAAAAGCTCTCACATCATCTGAGCAGGGATTTGAAGACTCACAGAGGGACTTGGGTGCTGCATCTTCTGCTAGAAATAGCGTATCGCCAGCGCAGCACACCTACGTGAGCTTCTGCAGCGCACAGCTCACTAAGTGTTCACACGTGACACAGGCTTCCACAGAATGCTGGACAGTCAGTACATATGAAATAAAATGGAAATAAAAAAACGAAAGAATTGGGCTAAACTGCTGAAAGTCGCTGGGCAGGTCAGGGGTCGATTATTTTTATATCCACAGTGATCACTGAGATGGATTTTCCCAAGACACCGAAGTTTCAAGCCTGTGTTTCCTCCATCCAGCTTAAAAATCCTGAACTGGCTGAACTCCCTGGGTTCCGGTGGGGCTGTGTGAACGAGGGAACCCGAGCGTGAGACAAAAGACGCAGCAGAGCTGGAATGGGTGAGGCCAGAGGCGAGGCACAGGGAGGCCAGGTCGGACTGACCGACCGCTCCGCTTGTGCAGGAGAACATGAAACAGACCACGGGCAGGGCTTCTCGGATCACTGAAGACTTCTTCTAGGACTTGTTAGATCATTACAGATCTCTTCTTCTCGGCACATGCCAGCAAGAACAGTGGGCAAGGTACATCATTGACCTCTATTGGCCACTGGCGCACGTCTCTCCTCAGGTTTACTCTTTTCTCATTAATCAAACCTTTTTTCTTCTCCTCTTTCACTTAAGTGCATAAAACATACTGCAGGCAGACAATTGAGGCACCATGACGTAACTCCAGCATAATCACACAGCATTTTTTGCCCCTAAACTTAGCAGCATAATTACCAGCAGTGCGCTCCCGCAGCCGCTGCAGCACTGCTGAAGGATGCGCTGAAGGCTGGAGGCTAAGGATACCTGATTAAAGAGATTTCTCTGAGCCTCCACAGCAGGTAGAGAGACATGAATAATTCACAGTATGAAAAGCAGAGGTGAAGTAGCAAAATTATCTTACATATATTACAGAGGATGTAAGCGTATGATTATAAACATGTTGTTAAATGCAGAATTAGAGAGGATGAGGAAGAGGACTGATTTACTCCATGAGAAGCTTTGGACAAGAGAGATTAAAACTGTTTTGCGAAGGTTTTTAGAGGCCAGACGTCTATTACTTTCAAATGTAGGTATAAAATTTGACACTAAATGTTGCAGAGAAATGGATTTATTTCAAGTGCACACATCTAAGCACTCTGCTTTTCGCTGTCCCACCAATATTGCTGTATGTCAGTCCTGTCTCTCCCCACTGCTTTTTTTTCCTTTCGTTTTTTGAGACTAGCCTAAAACCCACATGGGGCGGATGCCCAGTTCCTCCCCCTTTGCTCGCTGCCCAGACACGGGCTGGTTTCATTGTGGCTCCGTCACCTAGTCCGTGCCCTGCTCCCGCACGTCTGGGTCCGGCTTCCACCCACCAGCACCGCTCAGAGCAGCGGGCACCTCCTGGCATCATCTGTTCCTGCTCCTTTCTGCACAGCTTATTTCACCCCTTAATCGGTGCCTATATTCTGCTTTGCCCCTTTTCTCTGTTATTTGCCAAACGCTGTGCTTCCCACCTTAGAACACCTCTGCTTGAGCAGCTTTTTCCCTCCACAGCAACCTCTTCCCACTCACTCCCTTATTTTCCTGAAGGCTTGTAACAAAAACGGTAGCAAGACGAGGATAAATTCTTTGCCTGCTGTACCACAGCACGGGCTCTGTGCCTGGTGCGGAGGTTGAAGACGAGCAGCCAACACTCTCCGACAGATATTTCCCCAGACAGGGGGCAGGGCGCACAGCACCCCCCGTCCCGCAGCAGCTGTCGTGTCCAGGCAGCCCTTACCTAACCCAGAACCACTGAATTTATGCTTGTCTGCAGTCGTATTCTGCCTGGGTTTACCTTCTTCTCTCGGCTGCAGCCCCTGTGCTATTTCTCAGCCCCTCTCCCAGCTCTTTGCACCCCTGCAAGGCTGTCCGGGCAAGCTGCAGTCAGCCAAACATCTCTGCCAGTTCCTGGCGCCACTCCTTCCTCTGCTCTTTACGTGCAATTCCTATTAAACTTAAATCGAGTTCAAGATCTTGGCCCTGATCTGAAGCACTCGACGGTCTGAGCACTGAAGATCTGTGAGGTTATGCGGAGCTCTGCGCGGGTGGCAGCGAACAGCTCCACTCCTCTTGTAAGGAGCATCGTGTACGAGGTGTTTTTCCCTTGACTGTAAGGGGGAAAAAAATCATTTGTACCCGTCGTTGGATATTTCCAACTTCCAACACAAAAATAAATGCTTACTAGAAGCCAGGACCACTGCAAAGTTTACTACTTGTGCTCCAGAAATACAAAAAATATAGATTAATTTTGTCTTCAGGAAGGAAGGTTTTTTGCATGCTATCATAAGCAGAACACAACTCTGCCAGGTCTCACTGAACACACAGCTTTCCCTTAAGAAACAAAGTCAAAGAAAGGCTTATCCGTACTGCAAAACGAAAGCCTGGCTGCGATGCCCTGTAAAAGACACGTGTGGGCTGACTGCTGCACCACGGCACTGGCAGCAAGACATGGGGTAGGGGCTGCAGCCCGGAGATAAAGTGCTCCCCGTCCCAGCTGGAGGATGCACGGCTCGGAGAGCCGGCACTCCACTTGTCTGCCCCTGTCCTCTCCTGGAAACTGCTAGCCCTAGTTTTCAGTGCTCCTGAGACAGAGAAACTGAATTCACACTTTTTTAAAGCTTCATAGCTTCAAATCTGCACAGCAACGACCTGAAATGCAGTACTACTTCAGGCAGGGCTTGGTACCTCCTGAGCCCACCAACCCCATTCACGCTCCCCTCGCCTGCAGAACTGCTGTGAACCCGCTGGCCTGTCCCTGTCCCCCCTGTCCCCATCCTCCCCACACCATGGCCGGGCACTGCTGCCCCTTGGCAGCACTGGGGCTTACACACCCACCTTAGGGCATTTACACACCCACCAGGAGCAAAGCAGCCCGACGTGAACAAGTGGAGGTGGTCTCACTGCCCCCTTGGAGCGCTGACTATCAGCATGCTGTCCTCACTTTCCAGGTTCAAACCACGGGGTGCTGCCGGTGCTGTATACTCCTGGAGAGACGTGAAGATGCACAGGCGGGGTGACCTTCCAGCCCGGCAGGCTGCTGCCCCTACCCACACGTGCCCCCTCCCCACCAGCGGCCAGACCCCGTCTCCCCGGCCAGCTCCCGGGGGTTTGTCCAATTCTCACTGTTTCGTAACAGCTTTCTGAAGCGCACGCTTCCTTTTCTGTAGCACTTTGAGACTGATGTGTGAAAACACCTTTATTACTGTTATTTGCCCCTAATTATGATTCTTTCTTTGATTGCCCTTCCAATGGAAATAATGATAGCTTGTAGAAACCTATAGAAAAGTGTGATCTCCTGAAAAACATTAAAGAAAAATCCATACTAAACTTGAGTGAAATTGCCATTTTTCTTTTAAATGCCGTCAGCAGCAAATCAAAGATGACAAACGGAGGAAGATGAATGTGTTTTCTATTCTCAAGGTAAAGCCAGAAACAAAAATAGAGTGTTCATCTTATTTACATTACTTGTATACATGTAGAAACGTAACGATTGCTCTTCCAAAACAACGACCTTTCAACACCATGGCCCTTTGATTTACACAACCTATTGACCAAACGTCACACAGGCCTAGTCATCAAAAGCCATCTAGACATCGAAGGCTTTATACAGTTTAATCCTCGTTCAGCACAATGGGTGGAATCGGGAGGGTTTGTGTTCGCCTGTCTGACAACAAGATGATTATGAAATTCCTTTGACACGAAATACATTGCAAACGATGACTGCAGTTTTCCACAAGCAACAAACTGCAGAGCAGCAGGACCCTTACACAGAACTTTGTCTTTCTGCCCATGCATTCTTCAACCAGTTTTAGCATTTCCTCCGTCTCTCTTGCTCCTGCCAAGAAAGCAAGTCAATAGCACCCACAGTGACCTGCAGAGGAACACACGGGTCTTAAACGGAGTAACTGCACTGAGGGTAAAAGAAGTAGGTGCTTAGCAAAAGCCAAACTTTAAAAAGCATTTCACAGGAAAGGTGTATGAACTTTCTTTCAGTCTTATATCTGTCATACAATTTTCAAAAATTCCCAACCAGAAGTGGAATGCTCAGTAAAATAAACTCAATTAGAAGGTCTAAGGCGAGACAGGTATACCGGCGGACAGACCTGCTTCAAAGAGAGCCTACAGCTCCAGTTCGGGATTTGCCTAGCACAGGTGACCCTGAAACTTTTATCTTAGCTGTGGATAGAGCCCGTGAGCGTGATGCACCCACAAGGCAAAGGGCTTAGCGGGACGAGCGATGGCTTTTATACAAAACCCTGCACGCAGTGACAAGTACAGTCACTTCTAACACGCGGCTTTTCAACCCAATCATGCTAACATTGCCTAGGTGTGAAGGACGAGAAGAATTACACCAGAAACGATATCTAGTAATTCTTGACAAAGCCCAGCATTTGCCACGAAACACAGCTGGCAGCGTGCTCACCACCCCGAGAGACGCCCAGGCACGGAGGGCTGCGGCCACCCCCGGTGGGCAGAGGACTGCACATCTTCACTCCAAACGTAGTATTTCACCTCCACTACCAGAGCTCCTGTCTTCACAACAACGACGGGATTGTAAGGACTTCTTGTTAGTAGGAAAGATGTTCTCAATTTTGTTATCAAAATCTGATCTCGTTTTGGCCATGATCTGTAAGGTGTACATGTGAATTTGAACAAAGCCACGAGACTTCTTCCAGCTTTTGGGAGAAAGCTCTGTCTCCCTTTCACAAAAACACACACATTTACATGAATATGAATAAAACAGTTTTATCACACAGCACAGCACAAAGCATCCTCTGAGACTGCAGCCAACGAGGCTTCATGGAGCAACTACCCAAAAGATAACCATGTTATCGCTGCAATGCTTGTGAATACCATTGGCATGGGAAATGAAAAGCCCAAGGACATTTCACAAACTTGCCTTTTGTGTCACCAAATGCAAAGCTACTGCCAGTTGCCAGACCGAGCAAACGGGATCTGAAACACTCTGAAAATACTTGTAATTAGCTAAAGCAAATGCCATAAAATTTGAGCTGATTTTTTAAGGGTCCCCCATTACTGTGCAGTATGGAAAACATAGTTTGGTTGGAAGTACCCAGATCCACAACATATGCTCCGGTAATATAATCAGTCCACAGAAACATAAACACACCTGTTAACGCCTGATCCATCAAGTTGGTTGTCATGAACGTCACAGCTGGTGCAGACACAGCAGTTACCCTGGCGACTTGCGCTGGCATCAAAGGACTCACATGAGCATCCACTCTGGAGGCAGAACCTGCATTCAAACCATAATGAAATCATTTTTTCTTTCCAGTAGACAAAAATGCCTTCAGAAAAATCGCTTCTTTCAGCCGTATTTCACATAATGCTTGTTCAACCTCCTGTGAAACATTTCTCTCTGCACTCACTTGGATGGTTAAAACAATAGGGGCTGAGTTTACTCGAATTACTGGTGCTGTCTGAACATGAGGCCCATTGATTTTTGGCAAATAAGTACAGGTGGATATTTTAAATTAATATGAATGCATTCCTCAAAACAAGAATTTCCAAGAACATGTTAGTGTGTTCGGAACAGACGTACAGCAAGATCAGTTTTCTTATTTAAGACTAAATAACACACCTCCGATTTCTACTCATTACTCATCACAAACCATTTGTGTCCCACTCTACTCATGGGAAATATTTTGCCAATAACTTACAACAGCAGCTTCATCCACGTGAATCACAGCCTGCTCACAGACAATTCACAAAACAGAAAACCACTGCATTGCCCACGCGCGTTATTCATGATAATGTAGTGATCCAGATCTGCTGCTAAAATCATGGTAATTAAACTAGGATAGTTAGCCCTTGAGAATTTGTGGCTCTTGCCAAATTTGAGGTCAAACCTTAAGCACTGTTCTCCTATTAACCGTATGTTTGGACACCACACATTTTTTCAGGAACTGAAGGAGGTCACATCATCTCACTTCCATCCGTAGTCTCCACACCCTGTTTACAAGCTGCCATTTCAAGACTGAGCTGGCAGTCGGGACACATCCCTAGCTTGAGATGGACTGAGAATAAAATCTGATTTCCCAAGCACGTCTCAAGCTGCAGAACGCGTCGTGTTCAACTCGGTGTCCACTGTAAACGTTTCCACTGATTTGTTTCTCGGTTCCCAGGTGTCAAAGCAGCTTATTAAGCACAGCTCTCAGTAACACGGGGAACGCTGATCGCTTCCTCGAGCACGACTAAAACGCCTTAGTACGTTATATTATCACAATGGTTACTTTGATGTCCTTTTTCTTTCTCAGAACTACGGTCGTGGGCGTCACCTCGTCTAGTGCCAGTGCAGAGGGACAACTCCTCCTGGCTTTGACACGCAGATGGCAGACACAGCACGCTGCTGCCCACGGACCTGCCACCCACGCTGCCTTCACCCAGCCCTTGCGGTAGCGTAAAGGGGTCTTTGCTGAACGCTGGGGAAGTTCTGCTACAACTGCTATTTTACAGGGTTTCCCGTTGGTGCAAACCATGTTCAAACAGCTGCTTTCACCCAGCTGTACGTCTTGCCTGCTGGAAGCAAGCAGTCCACCATTGCTATGGAAGCAAGCAATCCACCACTGCTTTGTCCTGCAGGACAGACTGCAGGGCAACACGGGCTACCCAGGAGAGCCTGGCGAGGTTAACTGCAAGCAGCTGGGGGAAAGGAAGAAAAGGAAGCATTCTATTATTTCTCTTTATCTTTAGCCATTAAATCCATATAGGAGAAATTCCCGCAAGACATGACCGCTAGTGTGAGAAACAAACTATCCTGTGCTATAATAAATTTACTCCACACTTACTTTGAAAGAAGAATGACAAATCAAGTACTTACAGGAGAGGAACAGGACGGTGGGATGTTTGTTGTGCTACCTACACTACTTTAACTCAGCCATCTCTAACGAGACAGCAAACCACTCTCCACCTGGAGCTGACATTCGGACCTCGGGCAGCGATGGTCTCTTTCTTCATGCTCTTCTGCCATAGCCCCTGGCAAACCCATTAACGTTGATGAGCTCTCCGGAAACGAACAGAAACCATCAGTTCTCATTCCAGCATTCAGCCCTAAGGTGCCTCTAATTGTACGGAGCAATCCACGCAGTGGGAGACCCCCCCGTGCGATGAGGGTGCCCAACGGGACGCGCACACCAACAGACTGAGATTCTGCCTTCCGCATCCTCGGAGACCGTTCCTTGAGCTCGAACCCCCAGGCGCAGCTTAGATGTACAGCACTACACGACTGATTCCACCAGTGGCGCTTTACAGAGCAAGGGTTATTCGGTGTGCTTTTGCCGTTCAAATTAACGCAAGGACCACAAGAGGACACTTTGATCCTACCACTTCCAGAATCAGTGGAGGCAGACCTAAATGGCGTTTCATGGTCCAGCCTCTCCTGGTTTTGGTGAGCTCTGTGCATATGAGCATCTTGCTCTTTACAACCTGCCGTTTGTAAGATTTGTATTTATGATTTGGAGGCTCACATCGCGGCGGGTGCTGCAGGCGGCAGGGGAGAGCAGCGCACGCCGGCCCCACACAGCCCCACGCACGCTGCAGGGCACGCACACGGGGACCTGGCACGTTGCTGGCCCGGCCTGGAGGAGGTACAGAGGGGGCAGGCTCAGGCGCAGGAAGGTTCCCACCAGTTCTGAGGCTTGCAGGGACACCCGGCAGAGGTAAGCGTAGCTTCAGGCACGCCAATCAGTGTCAGGCCACAAACACGATTACGTACACATAAAATTGGAGTAACTTCGTAACGTGCTTAATTATCTCCCGCGTATCGCTGTAGATGAGCTCGGCTGTTTTTTTTTCCCCCCATCAAAACATATGTTGCATGTTGAAACGTGATTTTGCGTTACACAATTTGAACTGCCTCTTTATGGTGATTTATTATCACATCGAGCAAAAATAAAATTATCAGCGCATCTTCCAACATGATAGAAGCAATTAGCTCAAAGCTCCCATCCATATTTGACTCAAGCATATATATACATGTATATTTTTTCATACTGCAGATCAAGTTCAACGGCTTAGTTTAATTTTATCTTACGCTCACCAAATAAGCTGGAATGATTTAAGGCAATCATAACATTTAAGGAATAAATATTTATGCTTTCTAGTTCTTCGTGCTCATAAAGAAAAGGCAGTCTTTGCAATAGATGAATTTAGAATACAAATAAACTCTGTGGATTTAGTTGAACGTCATAATGCAACACAAGCCTTCAGTATGAACTCAATATAACCTGGGCTGCAATAACACCGAAACACGAACCATAAGGAACTTAGCACCCACCCACACACACACCCTTACTCTGTGATTAAGTTTAAGGGAAATGTTACTACAAAGCCCTTCTGAGAGGGAGGAGTAAAAAAGAGATCTTTTCTATCAAGTCTCTGAATGCTGCCAAGCCCAGCAGGAGCACTGACTAGTGAGTGGTGCATTTTGGACCAGATGACCTTGGAGGTCTTTTCCAACCTTAATGATCCTACAACGACTCTACGATTTTGAGAACATCTGTCCATTTTTAAGATTATTTCAGCGCAGATGCATTCTACTGTCATTTAGAGATATAAGAAGCCTACGTCTCCGTGTAACCGTGACAATGACGTTGCAGGGCCAGAGGAGGACAAAGCCAGACAGCCACAGCCCACTGGGCACGGCCCCGGGGCCCGCTGAGCCCCCGGGGAGCCGCTCACCTCTTCTCTGCCCGCGAGGCACGGCACGGCACGGCACGGCACGGCACGAGGGATTTGCCTCGCTGGGCGCCACGAAGGCAGCGCCGCCGGCTGAGCGCGGCTGGCAAGAACAAGGTTTGCTCGGCGACGGAGCTTTCCTGCCCGTGTAACTGCTCTCAGGCGTGGGAGGATTGGAATTTTGCCTCCTTTCCTATAGTATTCTAATTTATTCTAGCACCTTGTTTTGCTCTTGGAACACGGCTGTTTTGATTCCTCTGCTTTGTCAGAAACGGATTCTTGCTGCCTGTATGCATATTCATTATACTCTGCTGCGTACAGATAGGATCACCCTTGTGTTTTTTTTAAGACGGCAAAATATGTCAGTGGTATAAAGCCCCAGAATATGATTTTCAAAACTGTACCCACGGCTGAAGAGCAGAAAACCCATTAACGGTATAATTTTGTTGACTTTCAAGTCACTGATGCAACGCTGAAAATCCCACAGTCAATAATAAGCCCAGCAGGTACTCCCAGATATGCTTATTTCTAAGTCAAATATGAGCTGCGATGGTTCTTTTTTTACATCCAAATTGAAATGTAATGAGGGAATCTATTAACAAAGGGTATTAAATATTCAGCGGTCTGGCTCTGCTCAGGAAAGGCTTTACCTTAAAACTTCCAGAGGGACCCGCAGAGCAATGCTGATGTCTCACAGGCTTTGCCCTTTTGATACCATTTGGAAATTTTCCTCTTTTGGAAAAAAACAAACAAAACCCAACCAACCAAAACAAGAACAGCCCAAACCAGGACACAACCTGTAAATACAAAATAAAATGCCAGTATTGAACCTAAAACGCTGGAAGAGCTTTCCTCGCAGCGGCAGACTTGGCTGCTGTTTCTCTCTGCAGTAAGTACGTACAGAAAGCAAGTCCTTCGGGAGCAGAGAGCATCACTTTTAAACTTGCCATCGATTCCTTATTTGTTATTGACAATAAACCCGAATGTGCACAGCCTCACGGAGCAGACGAGCACAGTGCTGTAAAATCCAGAGAGACACCGAAGGAGAAATCCTGGCTCTGAGCAAATCCAAACTCCCTCGTTTCCCACGGGTCAGGAAGTTACTCCAGAGTCTCCTGGGTTCTGTGGATTTCTCAAATGAAAATCTGCGCACAGCAAGCGATGCAGCACCTCTTAACAATCTGATGGGATACAACATGAAATTAAGAGAAAACATCACGTAACAAGCCAGGGACTTGTGCACATACCATAAGAATAACAAGTGCTGCAAACGGAGAGCTCCCACTGACTGCGCAAAGATCCCGGCTTTGAAACGGGGTCTGATTTCCCAGATGTGGCAGACGTGTCGTATCCATACGAACACCAAGCCTGAGATGGACACACAGCATCCAGGCTATCGTCCTTCTGGGCCGGCGCCCTGCTCCCGGCCGCAGCTAATTGCAGATGTTGAGGGAGGAGCACAACGACACAGCTAGGATGTAGTAACACACAGGGAAAAAGCGTACGGATAGAGCAGAGAAACAGCATAATGTTTCAGTAGGACACTTCCAGACCTTCAAATAACTACGGCTCAAAGAACTGAATACTCCTTAATGGGATCTTTTTGTCCACGAATGTGTCTTGCACCCGTTAAAATAAAAACAACCTTAAAGCTACACAGATGTTTTTACATTTACAGAACTCTGGCCTTGAGCAAGCAGGAGTGCAACCAAACCAGGACGCAGGTCTGGGGGCTTTTCTGTTTGTTTTTTTTCAGTATGAACATACATGCTCATTCAGGAATAGCTGGTACTGAGTCCGCGAGGTGTTGGATGCAGGGCACCATCCGCAGCCCTTGTCGGGTGTGAGGGATGTCTGCAATACCCCGCCGCCGCCGCGGGTGGCTCGGCAGCGTGCAGCTAGCGGGCGGAATGGAAACCCAGCGCGCGATGCTGCAGGGGAACCTCCGCGTGCTTGCAAAGATCATCGGCACCACTTCACACTGAAGTCATTTCTGCTCTCTCTCTAACGTCTCCGCTGGGATTGCTACTGGAATTTAGAAAGCAAAAGAGGGGGGAAGTTCAAAGATCTCGCAAAAGCATATAAAGCAGGACACACCAGAAGCGACACCCCGCACTGCCACACGCAGCCCTGCTACCGGCGAGGGAGGGCGCAGGGAGAAGAGAGCCCGCGGGTCGGCTGGTCTGGTGGAGCAGAGCACAGCCCTGCCTTCCCTCTCGAAATGCCCCCAGGAGCAGCGGCACGGCCAGCGCAGGCACTGCCCGCGGGGCTCCGGCCGGCCCAGCTCGCCCTCGGGATGGCCGGGACCTTGGTGGCGACAGGGCACTGTTTTGTCAACGCTCCCGAAATGCGAACACGCAGTTTAACGCTGAAAAGAGAACGAGGAAATGGGTGATTTCCATCGCTATATCTAACAGCCGGTAACGCAGGCGGACTAGGCAACACCGATCTGCTTTTATGATTGCTGTTATCTCGTTACGAGCCCAGAAGTGAGCGAAGAGCAGGGCCCAGGGACCTGCCTCCTTTAGCACCGACATCCATCACGGCTCGGTAATTCGGTAATGCTGCTTATCTGCAAGGGGCGGGAGAAGCCTGTTTCCTTGAACAAAGGAGGGGTTGAACCATAACAAAAATCAATTTTTACGAACCATTCAGACTCCTTCAGCTATGTTCAGCCCCGAAGCTCTGCTTCTGTGCCTTTCTCCTCAAGGTCACGCCACGACTTTCCTCAGGGCCATTTTCTGTTAGCTAAACCCGAGGCTGTCTCGAAGCCACCTTTACCGAGTTCTCTTTTCTTACTCACTCTTTAAAAGGCACAGAAACGTTCATTAAAAATATTCAGCACTTTATGAATTCGAGTACCTTTTCCCCCACTGCTTCAGACTGCAAGGTGTGGTTTTTGAGCAGAGGCCACTCTCAACAGCGTGTGAAGGAGCTGGGCGAACGCCGGCAGGGCACTTCCCCAGCTCACTGGCACGGGGGCCGCCCGGCTGCAAGCAGGATCTACACGGTTGGTCATGGTGCTGAGCACCCTGCTCCGGCTGGGCGCGACACGGCCGCCAGACACCTTCTCCGCTCCCCCCAGACCTAAAAAGCAGGAAGGCAGCGAGTCCCACCTGGGTTTGGCAGCAGACATCTGTCACCCCTGTCCTGTCCCCTCCGTGCCCCCACCTCCAGCACTAGGTGACTGGAGAAGATCCCCAGCAAACCGCAGTGCGCTGCGATGCTTCACAGGAAGGCACGTGGGTGCCCCCAAAATAACAAAAGCTGGCAAAAAAATGGCAACCACTCTTAGTAATTCTGCCTGGTATCTACCGTGAAAGCAGGTACCCCAGGTAACGATGAATTATGGCACGTACCTGCGCAGGATGTCAGAGCACTCCCGCATCCGTACCAGTGGCCCTTTGACTTCTCCTTGGGAATCTGTAGCACATTTAACAACGAGATGCCAGCAGGATTTGTTTTGAGAAGGACAGGCCGTGTATCGATGCCATTTACATCAGGAGTTTACCGAGATTTTCCTCGGAGCCCACAGAAGCCACAGCCAGACTTTGTTCCTGCCCTGCTGGGCGAAATGGTGCGGGACTCGCCCGCCTGTTCCCTGCCTCCCCGCGTGACGCAGCCCGTGCAGCGCGGCCCCTCTCCGCCAGCCTGCGAGCACCTTCTGCTTGTTCCAGTGACCGTGCCGGAGCTGGAGGCCAAAGCGAAGCCAAACCTTCGCTGGTTCACGGCTAACAGAGAAACAGGAGCAGTGGTAGAAAGGCGGTCAGCACGGCAAGGACCTTTCTGAGCACAGGGCATAAAACTGTGCCCCATCATCTGCTTTTCAGCAGAAAACGTGTACCCGTGGCCATGAAGAGGGAATACAGAAAAAGCCTTAGTTTTTTCCTCGTGCCTCCTATTGGGGGGGATATTTGACCAAGCCGTGGTCCTCCCCAGATACATTTGAAACTGCTAGCAGGCTCTGTACAGTTCTGAAAAGGAAGGTCGGTATTCCAAAGGCTGATTTAATTCCTTCTTATTCAGGAAAAACTGGAAGGGAGGATGTGGAAGATGCTGTCAGCGCTTGGACTGAAAGGCCACAGCAGAAGCACGTCTCTTCTCCACTGCCACAGCATCCACTGGGAAGTGCTCCGAAGGTCAAAAAAGCTTAGGTTGAAATTTGCACTTATTTAAATACCAGGAGGCATAAAGCTGTAGGAAACCAGCCCTCATTCGGTCAGAGAATTACTTAAGGAGCTAATTGTCCATCTCCTTCCACGCTTACTGGCCAGCAGAACCGGCCGTCTCGGCAATCAATCGCACGTGATCTCCTCCGGCTGTCACTGGGTTATCTCCTTCGGAAAGCCCTCCTTTAACATCCCTCGCTGCTGAGGAATTGCTGGCTGCTTCGCTCTGGCCATGAGCACGCTGCCCAGATTCAGTCCCAGAGCCCTGCAAGCTCCGGCAGCACCCAGCGAGATCCCCGCGGGTGGCAGCCGGCTCCCGACAGGAAGGAGCGGCGTTTGGGGAGCATTTACTCGCCGGGACAAGGATCCTCTGTTACACCTCTGTCACGTCTCTGAATGCCAGGCACACAAGTGAATTCTACTTTAAAAAAAAAAAAAAGATTGTTGGAAAGCATTTTCTTCTACATTATTCATAGCCTTCCACGTAGTGAGACGATTCCGGGGATGACGGACCTGATGGCTGTGCCCCCTCCTGCTGTCCCGGGCAAACGCCGCAGCTCAGCCGCAGGAGCGGTGCGAGCACAGGGACAGGCATGGAACAACCACGCGATACTGACACGGGCCATTTTCCTGTGGAGGAAACGGCTACAACGACCAAAAAAGTGCTTGGAAAAGATATTCAGCTCTCCAAGTACGGTTGAAGTAGAGAAAAGAATGATCCACTTGTTCTGACTGGGAACACCCCTACCCTGGAGATGCCCGGTTCGTGCCTGGAGAGCCTCTGCAGCTCTCAGAGCCTCCTGCGCGCTGACTCCCGCCTCCTCACAAGCCTTCGCCCCTCTCGGGACCCCAAGACAGGACTTCGTTCCCCATCCCAGCTCCCCAGCGGAGAAAGCCCCTCACGGCACCGTCTGCCCGGGCCGGTGACGCTGCGCCCCGAGGACTGCGGGCACGAACGCCCCTCGGGTGTCCACGGGTTTTGCTTTCTGGGCTGTTCAGGTCGGAGCCGCCGCCAGGCAGCCCTCGTTGGCTTCTCGCAGGGGCCTGCCAGCAGTGAGCCCTTACAAGCGTCTCCTCCCCAGCGACCAGTTGGCACTCCACAGCCCGCCCCGAGCTGCCGGGCAGCCCCAAACCCGGCCCCGGGGTGACCTCAGCTTCTGGACGTTCTCAGCAGGTCTGTTTCCAGCATCTGGAAGAACTGGAAAATTGTTTTTCTGAGATCTATCAATCAACTTGCAAAGCCTGTGGAAACGTCTTGGCTTCCTTTGCTCGTCCAAATGTGCAGCAGCTGCTCTGCTCAGGCTGAAGTCATTGCTTCTCAAGCATTTGTCTGAGGAAACGAATCGACAACAGAAAACAAACAAAGCAGTGGGCACCTTCGAAGGTGCCAAGAAAAAAAGTGCACAAAAAATGATTTAAAAAAAGAAACGAGATCCTTCTTGGTCCAAACCAACCCGTGATAACACAGGCGTACTGGATTGTTGTGCTGCTTTCTGCCAGCCACACAAACAATAGCTGTGTGGGCAAGAAACATTTTTCATCATGAAATTTTAAAGGAATTTTTAAAGGAACATTGCACCAGATCTACATCATCTGGGAGGTACGGGCAACGGCTACAGCTTTTTTTCTTAAAAATACGTTTTAAAAATATGCAAAACAGATGCTCAGAATTATGCATGATATTATAGTTCATTAAAAAGAAATCAGGGATCCCAAGAAAACAAACTTGGCACCTCCTCTCTCACTGGCTCCCTTTGTTTTCAGTGCTGCTTAGGTCTGGCTACCCGCAGAACGTGGGCCAGTTCCAACTGCTGAGAGGTACGAAAACATGTTTCACCAGACACCAAAACCGAAATAATTTGAGATCATTCTGTTGCTGACTGATGTCCTCTCCCAAAGCCAGGGAGTCTTAGAAGTGCTGAAAAACTCCCTGTTCCCTATTTCAAGGGCACAACTCAGGGTTTCCACTCCTGGCATCTTCCCAGGTTTATGGCATGAAGGTATCCTTCATCTACAAATACTCTCCAGCGGATGCTAGGCGGGTCTCCAGGAGCACGAAGGTTCAACAACTCTGCTCTGGTAGCAGTGCCATCACGGCACAACCCATCCAGCTGTGATCTACGGCCAGATTTGGGAACTTGAATATTTAATTGCCATGAACTCCCCAGCAGGCTGTGCCTTAGAAGCCACGCGTGAAGGCAGACAGCGCTCCGGGCTGCTGGCTTTAGTGCAGGCTCTCCTCGGGTGGGCTGTGAGATGTGCCCCTCCAGAAGCCCCCTGGGGAGGGACGGCAGCAGACCCAGCTTCACGTCGGCTTGGTGCCACGTCTTTGCTGTCCTGAAACGATGCCACCGCTCCTCCAGCAATACATCTGTTGGAAACTGCAATTATTTGGTTACAGATGTGCGAGAGCGGCTTATCCTGATAATATACACATTCTGAAAAAGCACGAGTATTTTTAGAAGCTTAAAGAAGCTCCTATAAATCATGTAAATTGCTGCTACCCAAAGCCAGAAGATTCTCAACCAGCTTCAATTTTTCACCTCAAACAAGCACTGGAAGTAAGGAGAGATGCTTTTGGGGACCTGAATACAAAGTCCAAATGTTAATGTAGTGACAGCCCCAACGCAGCAAACCCACATCACCGCAGCTCCGCAGCCAAGGCACGCATCCAGCCCCCTCCGCCCGCCAGCAGCTCTCGGGTGGCATCGCACCAGCCCCAGACCTCGACCCGAGCGCGGAGCAGCACCGAGCACTTCTAAACCGGGGGTCTGGGGAGCGCAGTTCCCACCTGCGTCCTCGCTCCCGAGTCCCGCAACCAGCACCAGGAGAAGGCTCCCCACAGAGGGGGGGCTACTGCTACTCACATCTGATCTCAAGTAGACCAGTATAAAGACAACCAGCTCCTTCCTACACGTCCCACGTGCCCCAAACCGGTATCGTTTTGTCCACGGTGAAATAGCTGCAGGTGTGGGACACAACGGTAACTTCCCACAGCCCTGGGAATGCAGCTGCTCGGTGCAGTAAGCGCCGTGTTGGGTGCTGAGGTGAAGATCAGAAGGAGAGAAGCCTCTTGAGATGCAAGTGGTAATTAGAAACAAAAATCAAGTGCAAACAGATTGACTTCCATCGGCCTTTCACTGAGTTTACACCGTGTTTGGCTGCACAGCACACCTGCAAGCCACACAGCAGAGCACAGATTTACCTTCCGGAGGCTGGCAGCTAGTTTCTGTTGTTATTCCAAAGGCAATCCTGAACAGAGGATAAGCAAAGTTTTCAGGTCCTCCAGCCAAAGCATACAAATGGGAATTAGAGCCATAACAACCAGGATCACCGGAGAAACAGATTTTCTGCTCTGCAGCTGGAGCACAGGAGAACACTTTTATTAAACAACCAACCAAGTGAAATAAGAAGCGATCAAACAGATGGTGTAAATAAGAGCAATATATATAGTGCTGGATTGGATCTGATGTGTTCAGGGTAAAATTAGCCACTTATTAAATATGTGTATTGAAACCAACTCTACTGTGTTCCCTGAAAAGAACCGTGACAGACTTCGATTTAAGTACTCCCTTCCTCTGAAGGCCATTATGCTCAGCAAACATCTGCTAATGAGCCATTATTTGTTTAAAAACAGAACTGTATAAATCTGCCCTGATCATACTGGAAAATAAAAAGACAATGCTAGGTGACAATTTCAGAAGCTGTTTCAGCTGGCTCTGCTGGGAGCAGAGCAGGTCTTTCTATTAGTTTTTGAATAATTTGAGCCTGGGCATTGTTTCCAGATGAAATTTGTGAAGATTTGGTGAGGGTTTACGGGATTCTTGAGCTTCCCTCCTAGATCTGAGAACATCCCAGAACTGTTCCAAAACTATTTAAACCCAAACGCGGCTCCTCTGCGCTCCGAGCAGAGCTCTGCAGCCGCTGCCCAGCTGGGTGGCAGCCCCTCGGAGCCCAGCTCCCGGGCACCCGCCTCTCAGGGACAATTCCACCCTGAGTGAAACTCCTCACCTCCTACAAGAGCACGCGAAATGTTCACATTCTGCCCATCAGCAGCTCAGAAAACACTACCGAGGGCAGCTCTGAAACGTAACTGCTGCCACGACTTATGGAGACAGAAATGCTGGGACCTGCCGCCAAGTGAAACTGCGGAGAAAGTACTCTGACAAATTACAAACCTGGGAAGATATTTACAGATAATTTGTTTCTCTTCTGAACCCAGATTTAAATGTATAGCAAGGTGGGAAAAGAAATCATACGTGCCCTTGCAGGACTAAGAGAAAATATAAATGAGGGAATAATTCAAGTGGTTTGTTTCCCACCCATTAATTTCTAATTTGATCTCCTTCACACTTCACTGTACATGCCAGAAGAGAAATATGACAAAACGTATTTATTAAATAAGTATCCAAGCTGTGTCTGTGGGACAGCTTCCATCCCAGGAACCCACACTCCGCTTTCTAAAGCCACGCACGCCGCGTCACTCGAGCAGAAGCCCAGCGTGCCTGCCTCAGCTGCAGGAGCCAGAGGCAACCCCAGAAGCGGGCTGGGAATCAGCGGAAGACAGCGACGTGGAGCGGAGGGACGCGCTGAGCACGGGAGGCAGAGCAGACCTCTCTGCCCCGGTGGCCGCTGCTCGCTGCCAGCCCACGCTGCGCTTTGGCCCAGGCATCGGCTGCAGCATTCCTCAACAGCACTGCTATCGCCAACCCCACGCCCGTTTGCCAGGCAGCTCTGCCCACCTCAGAGCCACCTTGAGCGCAAGGCAGCGTGCCAAGGCCGGGCATCCCCCCCTGCTCGTGCGTGACACTGCTTTGGAGCGGTGACCTTGGTGACACTGCTTTGGAGCGGTGACCTTGGCAGCCCGTCCCGTACCCGTGTGGCATTACGCACACCTTTCCCCACAACAAAGCCATTCCTGCAGCTGGAATTCAAATTCACCACCTCTGTTTCTCTTACAACTAAGACTTCTCAACCAGTAATGCAATAATTGCTTTTTAAAATCTTTAAAGTTTCTTGTTTTTTTTAATCACTCGAATTGGGCAAAAAGGCAGCAAGTTAAGGGAGTAGTTAATGGAGAGGAGAATGAACTCGGGACGTGTTTTGTTTCATCTTGAGGTGGGAGAAGGGAGGGTAAATCCCCGCAGATACAAAGATCACGTTCGCCTTGGGCCCAGTACCTGGGTCTCCTCTGCCTTCGCCTCCCCATGTCACCGCTGCAGAGAGCATCATCCGTGGGGATGGATGGAGGCACTCCTGGTCAGGCAGTGCCTCACAGCCTTATTTATCACTGCTTCGTTTGACTGGGAACAATGGAAGATCCGAGTGCCTGATTGTAAAGCGTATCATCAGAAGAGCCGTTCTGGGGCTGAGAGAAGAACAAACAACCTTTTTGTTTGATAATCTGAATTATTCGCAGATGCTCTGAAGCACTTAGGGAATCCTGAGACATGAATCACAGGTTGCGCTGCCTTTTTTTCCTTATTATTTTTTTGAAATTAAGCTGTAACTGAGATAAAGCAAGTGACTGGCAACAGAAGACGGCTCTCGCCACCCTCTCAGTGCCGCATTTCGTAGTACCTGGGCAGAGCACACGGCCCATTTCGCTAACGACTGGCGGTGACAGGCCACAGGAAGAGCCCGCCGAGCACACGACAGGCTGGGCTGGGGAACGCTGTCTCTGGGTGCCCGGTCATGTCACCTGTCCACAGCAGCTCACCACCTGGCACCCAGCTTTAATTACGGACTAATTACAAACTCAGGAGAGCCTCCCCAGGTCTGAGACCAGCTGACGTGTGGCCGCTGGTCCAGCAGCACGGGCACTTGGGCACAGCGGCCTGAACCCTCAGCTCCTCCACGCTGCCCTACACAAGGCTTTCGAAGCCCCACCCTGGACATTAAAGGAGGAGGTTTCCAACCTGCCTTTCAACCCTTGCGTGAAGCGGGACCAACAAGCTCGTGAAGATGCCTGGAGGAGCCGTCCTGCCCCTGGCCTCCGAGCCAGCTGGTGCCACGCGGCCCTGCCCCGCAGCAGGCGCGCCGGTGCCAGGCTCTGCCAGGTGTCCCGAGCACACAGGAGGAAACCTCTTTGTTTGTACCCAGAGCCTGGCCCCAGAACCACATTTCTCTGGGATAAAACTGCCCCTGAGCAAGGCCACCAGAATCGCACCTCTGCCACCGAGCGGGCAGCTCACCTGCGGCAGGCCGCACGGTACGGCCCTGGGCTAAATCCTTCCCAACAGCCGATGGAGCAGCTCGGCGGTTCTGCTGTTGTGGTCGCCTGAAGGGAAGTCCTTGAAGGTTTTTTATTTTTTATATATATATATTTTCTAGCTATGTTTTCATTGTCAAAGAAACACCGGCTTAAATCTAGGCTGAACTGGTTTGGGTTTCTTTAAAGAAATGTGCACAAAATGGAAAAAGAGTATGATGAGGTGTGAAGAGAAACTTATAAAAACTAAAAAATTGAGTTTATGGCTTTCATTTGCGTGCAATTATCACTTGTTCCCTTAAAGATAAAGTCAAAAATAAATTATCGTGTCAAAAAACTGGCAAGCTGTGTGTCACTATCAGTTTCAGATAATTAAATGAGATGTATTTTGGAGCAGAGCCAAATCCCGATAATATGGCAATTACTTACTTAGAGCCCAGTCAAGATCATATAACACTTTCCTCCCGCATCTTCATTACTGTCTTGCTTTAAACTCCTCTTTTAAATTATCTCAAGAGCTTCCAGAAAAGCAAAAGCATCACTTTCACAAAGCTTCTCAGCAACAACAGGTTGCCGTCACCCTGCATTTCTTCCCGTACTCCCAACGGCCGCTTCCCCACTGCCAGTTTTGTACCAGCTGTTACTCTGCAACAGTCCCTGAGCCGGCCCGTTGAGCAGCAGGAAGCCCAGCGTTTGCCTCTGAAGCCGTATTTTGGCCCTGGCGTGTGCTACAAGGGAGCGCTGCTCCCCTGCTCACCTGGCCCAGGCCTGGGGGACGCGCGGCTCCTGCCGGTGCGGCCGAGAGGCAGCCCCGTGGCTCGGCGACTGCTCCCGTGCCTTCAGAGGAAGGGGACACACCGGCTGTCTTTACATCTATGAAAACCGTTCAGACTGCACCGCATGATTGCAAATCACGAAGCTACTCTACAATGTGTAATTTTCATTCACTGTGATTTTAACAGGACAATTGATTTCTAGGGAAGAAGAGAAAATAGGATTTCATCTCATTTCATGCAAGCAGATATTTACAAGATACAAATCACGAAGACAGCATGGCTACAAATATTAGATTTCAGTGTGCATTAGGCTGGCATTGTTTTAAATTACTTTTCTTCCACTAAAGTTTATCTGAGAAATTTTTTCCTTCGAAATGATCTGTACTGATACCAAACACACATTACACACGTGCAAAGATATTAATTTGAGGGAAAGGAGAGGAAAATCAGCGGTTTTACGTTGGTGATGAGACGTTTAGCAAGCAACTGCTGCTCTCCACTTTGGATCCCCTATCACCCCAAGCCCTGCAGGGAGCCCACACCGCTTGCACTTACAACGACACCACTTAAGCAACTTTACACTCATTTGCACAGGCACACACACCGAGCTGGAGCAACTCCCCTCCAGCCAGGTTTCTACAGTCCATCAGCTCCGAGCAGACAACAGAAGCTGGGTAAAGACCAATATCAAAGAGAAAACTGACACGTATTTTGTTCCTCCTTCTCTCAACTAGTTTGACAGGCAGGAGCCATGACCCCAGGACAGCCGCCCTGTTCTCAGCAGGCCGGGCCCACGCGGCAGGAGCCATCAGGCGGGCAGATGGCTGCAGGGCAGCCTGGCAGAAAAGCCGCTCTCGAGAACATAACGTGAGGATATAACTTCGTAAGGCACAGATTGAAGGAATACAAAACCTGACCGTGCCATGCTCCGAGGAAAATGCCAGCACGTACACCAGCTGGAGAAACCTGCTTAGAAGCCGAGATGGCAAAGCCTGGGCAGAAGGCACCACGAATGGCTGCAGGAGTGCTACGGCAGCAGCTGACCTTGCCCCACACTTCAATTAAACAGAGACCAAAACATTTCTTTAAAATCCCAAAGACACATTCGTGCATCTTTGGGTCAGAGGAGGGCCTTCCCACACCCCGCCCTTGTTGGTAGGCGGGCAGAGGGATGAGTTTTGGCCCTTCTGCCGGAGCTCTGCAGGATGCTGCTCCTCACACGCCCTCCTCTCACGAGGCCACTTCCCTCTGCCCTCCTCCTGCGGCTTGGCTCTGCCCCGCTGCTGCCCTTGAGCATCTTCTGCAGGTGAGCCAGCAGCAGGAGGCCGCCCAGTCACAGCCAGCCCACTGCACAGCAAGGCCTGGGGTCTTTCTCAGAAATTCCCCCTTCTCCTTTTTCCCAAGCTCCAAAATCCCCACTCCCTACTTGTAACTCCTACGCAAGCACTAGGGCTCTGCCCCGGCCCTCCGCTGACGGCCGGGAACCGCAGCCATCGCACGCCTCGACCTGCAGCGGGACGCGAAACCCCGCAGCCTCCTGCCCCGGCCCCTCGCCCACCTTCTGCTGCGCGGTGGGAGCTGCATCTGCCACGGCCGGGCACCTTGCTCCGTGTCCGTACTGCCACCCCAGGGGCAGGCGCACTGCCGGAGTGGGAGCTCAAAAAAGAGGGCAAACACTTCTGTACATCTGCACAGTAAGAACCAAACGTCAGGGCACAACTGCTGCCAAGGAACAGCAATGGGGAATTATTTCCTCCACCTATTTTTGTCATTTTGTCTCCTTTCAGTAACCTGCCTTTTTTTTTTCCTCCATTTTTGAATAATTTCCAACAGATGAGCAGAGAAAAAAGTAAAGCCAGAGTGACTTCAGAACCAAAGTGAAGTCAAAACTAGTCAAAAACCTTAAAAGCTTACAGCTAAATTGCCAGGTTTAGCCATATATATACGGCACACCGTATTATTCACGCTTGTAAATACCACAGGTTAAAAACCAAGTGACCCCCCAGAATCCAAGAAACAACCGTTCTGGTGGCGGTGACCGAGGCACAGCTGCACTCCTGACTCGGGGCGAGCTCGGCCAGCCGGCACCGCAGCGCCCGCACAGCTCCACCGGGTGCCGGGGGGAGCCCCCAGCCCCTGCACCGCGCGCCCCCGGCCTCCCCAGCACCCTCCCGCGCCCACAGCGCTGGCACTTGTCCGTCAGAAGCCGTTAATTGCAGACAGCTAAACCTCTGATTGCTTTTCGAGAAAGTCTCGCTGCTGCACATGGGAAAGCGGAGACTTCTTGATTTAAAAGATTTCCCGGAGGAATTGTTCTGAGATGGGTTTTTGGCCTCCTCGTTTCTCGCCTTTCGGGGGGCAGCGGTTCCGCACACCCCTGCGCCCTCCTGGGGACGCGCCGTGCCGAGCAGCCCGCCCCGTCCCCCAGCACCTCCGCACAGCGCCATCCGCCGCAGGGACCGAGCCCCTCCGCGCGTGACACCAGCCATCCCCTGCACCGCCGGGCTCAGCGGAACGAAATCCCAACTTACACCCAAGCTTCCGGGGGCAGCGAGAGCTAACACAGACCAATTCCTGACTTTTAATGAATTTCTCACTGCAATACCGGTCGTAATAATGGTGTTAAGTGACTTACTTAAATAACAGAAACAACAAGACTATTGAACACCACCACAGTTTTTAAGCCCCGTGTTCAGAAAAGTAAATTACTGAAATCCCCAGCATCTCAGCTGGTGCCCCCGTGTCTGATCCTCGGCTGTACGCAACGCCCACGGTGCTTGGCTTGGGATTAGAGTCCATCTTCAGATAATTTGGAAATACAAACCTTGCCCAGAAATCTGCACCCTTTCTATTTTTCAAGGCAAACAGCATAACCCAGAAGACATCCAGCTTCTGAGCCATTAAATACTGGTTCCTTGTTTGAAGCCACGGAGACAGGATTCCCCGCAGCCACCATTTCACGTCCTCCTGCTTCTCCAGGGCTCGGACGGTCACAGACAGGAACCACGAGAGGTGCCAATAAAATTTCAACTCCAGGACCGATCTTGATATATTTAGTTACAGGGTTTTTAAACACCATTTAAAGTACGCTTCCTAACAGCTACATACATCAAGTGTGAAATTAGATTCCCTGCTCTTGCTTCCATTAATTAACTCCCTGAATCTCTTCCAGTAATCACAGACTGTGCAATAGCCGGGGCAGAGCTCCAGCTCTGCGTTTTCCGAGTTAGCTTCTCTTCCTCCAACCAGGAAAGCTGTCCTTTCTGACAAAGATTTCTCCTAAGCACCAAACCATAACCGAAGCTACCCTAGCACCAACTCACCTGTTCTTCCGTATTAGAAACATGGGCGTGCTCCTTCTGTCCAAACCACTGTCACCAGGAGGGAGGGTACTTTTCCACCCAGCTCTGCCTGCTTTAACAGGGGAAGCAACTTCACTACAAAAAAAAGGGGGTAGTGCTAGAATTAGTCCAAAAACTCGGACACCTAAGAGTTGGGTGCCCACTCTGATAAAGACAACATTTGAGGCAGTATGATACCCGATCTCCAACTCTTTGGCCAAAAATAGACAAACAGCCACAACATTTTACAGGCAAGTTCTGCCCCAGTCGCCCCAGCACGGTGCTGGTGTTCCTTTGCCTTCTAAGTGCCACCGTTACAACTCCTGAAGTTCATTTCCATGAAGTGCGTTAGGACTCATCTTCGTTTGCGTTTCCACAAGCAGTACAAACTCGCTGCCACATAATAATTAAATTAATTCATGTAATACCCCTCAGGTACGTGTGGCCAGCACCGCGTGTTTGCAGAGGAAATGTACACAATGTTATTGAATCGTTCCACAGCGAGCAGCAGCAGGACAGTTATCTTTATCCTTTTCAAAGTGATTACAGCCTTCTAAAACCAAGCAACCCAGTGAATATGATCCTCTGGAAAGCAAACAATATGCTAATACAGAAAAAAAATCAAACATTACCATTCTCCCAGCAAAATCATCTTTGCCTACGGTAAACAGCGCGCACCTGCTAGACATAACAAAAGAGAGGACATTGTGTTTACGCGATGCCGCACAGAAAGTCAAACCATTCATTTGCAAAAAGTGAATGAAATCAGGATGCTTATTTTGTGTGATTTACAAAGCCCACAGAATTCTATCATCCTCTGGATTTACCAGGAAAACAAGCCGCGTACGAAGTGAAACCAAGCCTTCCTGCTCACTTAAGAATATACAAATATGGTTACCCCCTGATTTGCACAGACATTTCCTCGGGGGAAGGTGAAGCACAGAAGTGCTTCGTGCTAACAGCCAGATGAACTGATGCCAGCCGGCACAAGACGATGGCACGCCGATGGTCCCTTCTGGAGCATCTCACCTCCCAACATGCAGGCACCAGGCAGAGGGGGAGGCCGCGGCCGCTGCAGGGCCCACGCATCCCACAGCTGATGCCCTGCCCAAACCGCGAGCATCGCTAAGCGACACCGCGGGGCCGCCCCTGGCACCAGAAGCCCTACCCGCTGCCTCGTTCTGCCCGAGTGCCTTGCAGCACCAGGACTGAGGCAGCCTGTTTCCAGCATCTTGATCACTTCCTGATGTTTAAAATAACGCATTTATTAAGATTGATATGCCAGTATCTGTAATTTAAATATATCTGAATTCCCTGCTGTAGGCTTTTTAAAGATTATTTCCCCTTAATTCCCACTTATAAAGGGCACGCTCAGGACATTAGTATTTCACTCTTCAGTAAGACACAAATGAGATGTAACTGATGGCTCAGAGGAGCCGCATTTGAGCCCCTGTTTTTCTAGCAGTGGTTCGTGTGTGCGCGCCTAGGGCACGCATCTCGAACTCCGCCGAGCTCATTCCAGGCACTGCTGGTTCTGCTGCCGCACAGAGCGAAACGCGGCACCCTCGGCCAGGAGAAAAGTTAGAGAGATTTGCAGCACGCCCCTCCATCCAGCGACGTCTTGCCTGAACTGCCACACAGAGGGACTTCCCCACCCGAGGACCATGACATTGGGCACTGGGCGGATGGCTTTTGGGGTTATCCACTGGCCAGAGCCTCTTTGGGCCCCTCGGGGCTGGGGCACAGGAGCAGAGGAGTCCAGGGCCTCTGCCGATCTCCTCCTGCACCAATGAGGCCCGCTGATGGAAGGCCCCCGCTTCATCCCTGCCAGGGCCCTCTTTCCAAGGGAAGCTGTAAGCCCGTGTCTGCCCCAGATGTACGCGGGGGGAAGGCGGCAAGGCAGGGGCTGCGCGCTGCAGGGCTGCCTCCTGCCCCGGGACGGGGAGCGGCTCCCAGGGCATCGCATCCCGATCGCTTCCTTGCTCACAACTGCTGCTGGGCGGCACGATCCCATGTGCTGCAGAGGGAGACATCAGTGCCGTGCCCCCCTGCTGCCCCCCTGCTCTCCCCGTGCTGCCCTCGGCACCGCGGAGGCCCCCTTAGGCGCCAGGCAGGGGCTACTCCTCAGCGGATCCCTCTCGGGCGATGCCGCTCGCTGCTCGTTAATACATTCACATCTGCACAACTTTTATGATCTATTTCCAGTCTTATGAAAACCAACTCCGGCATAAAATTTCAATCTTGTAGTTTAATAGGATGTAATTCTGAAAGAATACAGCGAGTTATGCGGTATCAAACCTCTGGAACTTCAGCTTTCTGTCTGTCGGAGCGAAGTAATTATTTCTGCATGAACTAATCTTTTGTATTTTGGAGAAAAATCTTCAAATACTTATTTCTAGGAGGATTTGAGTTATAAATTAGTTTGGGAATTTAAAAATCAGTAACACAGGAACCAGGAATGTGATTCCACCATTTTCCCATTTCTTACACACTTGTGCAATGAGGGTGTTTGAGCCAAGGTTCAGAATGACTAGCTTTTGAAATTAGCGTGGAAGTCGACATGATGCAGTGTGTGGCAGGAATTTTTTTCATTTCTGGAAAGCACAGAGGTCTGGTTAAACCGCTGCCTGCTCCTCGAGCTGTTCTACAGACCAGTAACAAGACAGGCAGCCTCTCTCCTTTGTGCTGTTTGCTGCTGGCTCATCGGCAAACATCAGCGTAGGCTCCTGGGGAGCCTTCGGCTGCGCAGCTCTCATCCCAGCACCTTATCCCAGCTTTTCGGGGCTGGCTGACACGATGGCATCTGCCCTCACTTCACATCGCTCCGCAGGGTCGGGGTCCAGCAGAGCCGCCGCTGCAGACGCAGCCTCCCCAGCGCTGGCGATGGATTTTGCAATTCAAACCAAGTCCTTTATCCAAATAATCCGTGTTTGGCTGCTGCGCGGGGTGAGCGTTCAGCACGGTGCCAGCAGCAGCCCTTCCCCAGCGGGGCTGCCAGGACTCCTGCCTTGTTTGCAGAAACATTATCAACTCACTCCGAATGCGATCAACAGAACTAAATTTGCAATAAAATCAATGAAATTCTATTTAGCTACTCTAGGGAAGCACCTATGGCACACTTAAGAGCACGGAATTTAATTAATTTTCCTTATTTATATTCTGGCCAACAAGCCAAGATTCATTTTACCTCGTTAAATTTATTTACACATATATTGGGGCCAGACCGAGAAACACAAGTCAACCAGAGAACATCCGCTGGGCTCCTGACTTCAGCTAAAGCGGCCATGGAAATCGCTGGGCATTTCTTTCCCACCATCTAAGAGGCAGAACGGGCAGAGCTGTGTGACTGGATAGAAGAAAAAGTTTTCAATATAATGACTATTATAAAAATCCCACTTCCCATGCAGCATGCGGCGGTCAGGAGAGGGGCAGGAGCCCCCTCCCTGGTGCTCAGATCAGAGCTGCCCGGGCCCTCAGCTCTGCTCCCAGCTGCTGAGGGACGAGAGCACGTTAGCGCCATGGCCCCCTGACCCTTGTACGTACACTTGGTTTTCTTCAGAACAAACCTCCAAGGAGGTACGTCTCAATCTTGGAAATTAAACACAATAAAGTGTAACAGCATTCTGAAATGATCCGAGGCACGCTTCTGTGGCATGGAATGTACTCAGCAAGTTCACAATTACACCAGACAAACTGTTTAGGAGAAAATACACAGGATAGGGGCCTTTCTAGGGCACGTGGCATTGCAGTGAGTGCTGTGAAATTATTCCTTTATCTCACATGCCATAATGAGCATCTTCCACGAGAAGGAACAAAACTCCGCAGATTCTGAAGAACGGCTCCAGGAAGCGATCCATCCCCAGGAACCGCAGGATGCCTTCCTTCCCCCACCCCGGGCTGTTCCTGCACCAGGTTTACTCAACAGCCAGACCGGGCTCAGTACCACAGATTCAGATCAAATGTTAAGAGCGTGCAGGGTCAAATCCCCACTACAGCTTCCTTTTACGATGTCAAAATAAACCAACAAAATTGGCTGCAAAAATTGTGAAAACCAATAATAAAGAAGAAAAGCCAGCTTCTCTCTTCTCGCTGATAAGTTAAGATTTCCTCTAGTGAAAGAGAAATACATAGGAAGCAGTATCATTCCTGAGCATCTCTCCATCTTTTATACGGACCTTAGCAAAACGCGCTCCTTCGCCGTGTTCTGAGATCCCCCAGCGTCGGGCGAGCACCAGTAAGCGGCTCAGAGGGGACGTGGGATGGCTTTGCGTCACCACACCGTGAGTTATTTCGCATTGCAGCAACATCGCATCCTAACTTTATTAAGCCCTGAAAATGCATACCAAGTTCCAAATGGTTTAATTGCATAAATAAATTTAAGGAAACAACACCAGCAGTCACCACAACAATTTGTTCCTTCAGCTGATTTAAGCCTCACGAACAGGAACAGTAATTCTTGTCCGCGCATCTCCTCCTGAGGGGGGCAACGTAACGACTCTCTCTGCTCCAAACCATCCCATTATCCTTGCAAGGCCTATTTCTTCATTTCAGTCAATTTGTTTTTTTCTCTTAAGACTTCTGCTACTCTGACAATATATGAAGTTCAGATACGAGACTGCTCCAAGCAACAGAAACTAAATGTTAGTCTGCAGTGGGGAAAAAAACGTGAAGCAGGAAGATCCTTTATGGAAAGGTCTCCCGTGGTGAAAAAAAAAAAAAGATGCCTCGTGCTGCTGATGAGGGGGAGCTGAACAGACTTAGGCAGGCACTGAAGTGTTAGAGCAGGGGTACAGACCGCAGACATCGACACCTGACCCACAGCGGTGAGGGGGGCAGCTCAGCACCTCAGGAGGATACGGGAGGTGGAAGAGCCAGGTGGGAGGCATAAGAGCCAAGGATTTTCTCAGTGGAAAAGGAGATCCCAGCCTGCAGGAACCGCCGCGCAACGGGGAGCAGCCCCAGGGAAGGCTGGCATCCCCCTCCAGCCAAGCCAGGACTTCAAAACTCCTGAGGCAGACCTGAGGACAGCGTGAGGCTGGCGGAAGGATCGCAGGGCACAAGGAGAGCGCCAGGCTCTGAGCCCGCAGCCCGCGTGCCGTGGCGAGGGGGCAGCAGCCCCGGGGCGCAGCGAGAAACGCAGCCACCACGGGCACGGCTCCCTCACGTGCCTCTTCCTTCCTCTGGGAGCAAGCGCTGTGTTAGCGCTAATCTCAAGTACCGGCAGCGATAACCGCCTAGGTCTGCAACTTATTTGTCTCTTGAATGGGGAACAAAACACCCCGCAGGTATTTTGGCAGAGTAAATGTTATTGCTAACACATGAAATCGGATTTAAACTCCCTCTACAGCAGCGTACTAGCATTGTTCAAAGGGGAAAAAAAAAACTACTACTTGTTTTAACAAGTACTTAAACAGAGTAAATTAAGTCCGACTTTTATGACATTTACCAAGCAAACAGTTGGGCATGAATGGAAGGATTTGGGTTGTTTGCCTTTTCTAACTAGGACATGAAATATTTAATTACGTTTTTGCTATTGTCAATATCCTGAGAGCGCACTCAAGACACCGAACCCATTCCGCCCGGTTCCCACAACAGCAAGCAGCCGCTTACAGGCACAGGGCGCAACCCGAGCGGCACAGACGTGTACCCGACGCCCCCGGCGCAGGGCTCCTGCAGGACAGACGGAGCCCCGCAGCAGTACGGCCCCTGCGCAGAGTGCTGCTGTCCCAGCGGGGCACCCTGCCTTCTACCCGCACTTGGTCACGTCAACACGATTGCAGCAAAAGGAGGGTTACAGGTGCACTTCCATACGGGTAACTGAAGTGCTCAGACTCCATCAGAACGCCTCGGAAACCCCCAGCTATCTGTACAGGCTAACTGAACCGTGGTCCAGAAAGCCAGTTCAGATCCGTCCATCCACTTACTTGCATCAATAAGTGTCCCCGACCGACTTCATTTTTCAGTGGGGATGCTGTGGGAAACTTGCAGTACGAAGGAGTTCTGCCCGACACCTCCCTGCAGCGCCTTTCCGTGCAACGTTTGCCTCTATAGCCCCTCCGTACCAGCCACGCCGTGCTGGGCCACCAAAAGCAACAGGCTGAATTTGCACACAAGGAATCACCGTCAGGACGATCAGCTGAGCACTTCAGTTTTCAGCAGAGGTTTGCTGTCCAGCAGTAGGAGAAAATTGGTATTTAAATGGGATCTCTGGCATGATTCTAGCTCAGAAAACCGCTGTACGTGCATGCCTTCCTTCGCATGTGCCAACACAGATATAAAACTGAGAAGTAATTTTATGCTGAATATTAGGTCGAGTAGGAAGTTATCACTTTAATAACTATAAACATTCATTTGCTTGCTTCGTTACACAGCATTAAAGCTGGGCAGATCATTTACAATGAGCTTGTTAGAATTACTCAGTATTCAGAGTCGAGCTTGTTTTTACTGCTAGACACACAGGACACCCAGAAATGAGGCGGGGAAAAAAGCTTCCCAAGGATATTAATGCCAAAATTTTGTTGGGAATATTTGGAATTGCTCATGATTTTCCATAAATGTTACTTCTTGCTCACCTGCAATCTATGAATTCCGGGAATGTATGGGCTAGACACTCATAACTAACAAATGCAGAAGGGAAACTACCACCGAGTGAATTATCTTAACGATCTGAAAGGCTTACTAGGGAAAAACACGGAGAGCCACCACCAAAGCCCAGCAGAGCTCACCCAGACCAGCAGAGCCCAGAGAAGCCGTCTGAATGCCAGACATGTACAAGCTTGGTTTTTTTTTTTTTTTTTAATTCAAGATTTTATACTTGCAACAGAGGCTGGATAAAGCCCCCAAGCAGTGGAACACCAACTGCTGTGGTCCGACACCAGCTCAGCTCTCAGCTCACTGCCACGTGGCTCTGCTCGCCCAGCAGAGGCTCTGGGTAGCTTCAAGGCACCAGAGCGGGCTGGCCTTACTCCTTAATTAGCACCCTGACGAACCGACTGTTACGGACAAGCATCACCCAGCCCCCCGCATCCAGTCTCATGAGGAGGAGGCAGCAGGACACGAGGACGGCACAGCCGTGACCACGGCTCTCCCCCAGCACCCGCTGGGACCTCAGCGCTCTGCATAGCCAGCGCCTCTCTGCTGTGGAGAGAAGCTGTTTCCCCCCCCCCCCCAAAACGCCATAAAAATAACTGAGTAATTGTTGTTATGAAAATGTGTTTGGTATCAGCAGAATTTGCTAATGAAGCAAGCTGACAGACACATGAAAGAGCATGTAGAAAAACTCTGGCACTACGAGGTGTTTTGAACATATAATGACGCTTGGCCGTTAAGTTACTGATAGGAAAAATACTTAGTCACTTCCCAGCTGTTCTGTGGCAGGGTAAAACATTAAATTTAAACCATTAAATAATTCTGAAAGGAAGAGAACAGGTGGCAAATGGCTTCTATGGCAGATGGTGCCTTTTTTAATATTTGTACTCACTGCTAATTTAGAGAGTCCATAACCACACACTCCTACCTTACCTTTCCCATTTGAATAATTAAGAAATTGTATGTGAAAAAACAAATACCCCAGCTCCTAATACAGTAGCCATAAAAAAGGCATTAGAGATCGCCAGATATTCTATACCTGAAGTGCCACAAAGCTTTAAATCTGGAAGTTTATCGGGTTTTGGTTTGGTTTGATGGCGGTAGTTTTTTTTGTTTGTTTGTTTTAAGAGAGTCCTCTTCAAAGGCTTGGCTTGATACTGCTGGAAAATTAAGTTCTCTCTTTACCAGCAGAGCAAACAAGCACGAAGACCCAGCACAGATCGCTGTGTAGCTGCATCTCCACAAGCTCCTGTTTAGTCTTTACGTTAGATCTGGCACAAAACCCAAGCTAACAGCAAGGATGACATTAAATGGAACATTTTGCCTGGCACATGCAGGAGCAGAACCACCAACAGATGAAAAAGGAAAAAAGGAAGAAATAACCTAAAACGGAGCTCCGACAGCATTTCTGGACCTTTCTCAATTTTATCTGATTGATCTTAAACCACTTCCCCGACGCTCAGCAGAACCGAGCAGCTCACAAAGCTGTGCTCAGACACTTCTCGCTACCCCGCGCTACCAAGCGGCTCCATCCTCAGCTCCCCGCGTTTTATCCTGGTGAACACAACGCCAACCGAGGCGGCCCTGCTGCACTGGACCCACGGGCATCGGGAGGAGAAGCAAAGAGCCAGGGGCTTGGCTGAGCCGGGGCCACCCCGGCAGCACCAGCATTTAGTTGGCGACCTCGCCCTTAGCCTGACGCGGGACATCGGCCACCTGCAGGTTCTGCTGCAGCTCCCTTTTACCAAAAAGGCTTCAGGCTTCGCAGTGCTTAAAGGAAGCGAGGCAGTACTTTTATCACCACAGGAGTCCCTAACTATTACAGCTTCAGCTGCTTTCAGGAGCCGGTGTAGGCACAACCTTCCGGATATTCCTCATTAGAGGGCAGCCAAGCCATATTTTACCAGTGTTCGCTACAGAACGGCGCGGTACCTTCCGCGTGCTGTTTCTTCTTCCCAGCCTAAAGCCGGGAACTCTGCCCTGACCAAGGCGCCCGGGGGGCTGCCAAGGGCAGGCTGCAGCGGAGCGCATGGGAGACGGGACTGGCCCTAAGGGGCCACGGGGCTTATCTGGATGGGTTTGAGATCAGCAGTGTTAAGACTGGAATAGCCAAAGAGGAGAAAAACTGGAAATCCAGTCTGATGGACATCAGTTTTCACCTGCAAAAGTTTCGGGTATCACATCGCCACAGAAACCTACCGAGCCACTGGCTGGGACAAACTTCTGTGACTTTCCCAAGGTACCTCCACACCATATATATATATATATATAAAATTATATTTATAATTATTTTTTTTAAAAAAAGGAGAGAGGAGCGCCCAAACGAGAAGTGCCAGAAGCAGCACCACCAGCCCTTGGGGCTGAGCACTGTGTGCTCCCCCAGCCCGCAGCGATGCGCTCCCCAGAAGCTCCAAGAGCCTTCCTCGGGGGGGCGGCGCAGCGCAGCACCGGGACGCCCCCAGCACCCCGTTACCGACCGACCCCCACCCGCGGGGCTGGCGGAGAGCTCAGGGGTACCGCGCCGCAGGGAGGCACGGTAGAAAACCTCCCTAGAAACAGATATTCAGTCAATTATAGGCTTATTGATTGAACGAACTGCTGTGACTGGAAATACAATACTACACGCGGCGGTGTAACACCTATCTCCGGAATAATCAATTAACGGCGGATAACCAAGCGCCCCGTTCAGCCTCAGACACCGAGATACCTGTAGATTTAACGTGGAAATAATTTAATCTTCTGCTTTGTTCCTTAAGTTCATTCATACCACAAGAACATCGCCTCACAAACTTGAGACAAGGAGAACATGGGAAGTTCATTAATTACCACGTTACTTTATAAATCATACATGAAACAAGAAAAATGCAGCTGCCCCAGGGCCCGCCGATTATGTGCTCTCAAAGATTTATTTTTCTGGGAGAACTGTAAGTCATCCTTAATAAACGTCAGCACACTGATGTTTTTAACTGAAAGGCAGACGGGGTTACAAAGTACGCTATGCACTTGGGATTATCTGTAAATTAAATTACTCTTTCTTGAGGCCTTCCCGGTCATTAACTTACATGGCAATGGAGACATTTACTTTCGACAGCGGATAGCTGCCTTGGACCAGCTGACCATTTTTGTCCTGAAAGTTAAATCCAACTGCACCATCTCGCCTGCTGGGTATTTCAGGGGAGATCACAGGCAGTCCTCTGGCAGCTGCAGTACGCACAGCAGAGCTTATTTCTAACGTTTCTGCAAAGCTTTTAGCCAGCGCGTCTTTTTGCCTTTTCACTCACGCCTATCCAAACTCTGATTCATTCATTAGCATTTACGAACACACGCACACTCGTATTTATTTATTTAATCAGGTCGCTATGTCTGTATTTGTGGACCTGGTCAGCCGACGCTGCCCCGTGCTCAGAGCCACCCCGGCCCCAAGGCCAGGCGTCGATCCCTCGTGCTACCACCCAGCCCACAACGCGCCGAACGCGGCAGAAGTTCAGGAAGCTGTTCATCAAGCTCATGTTGACAAAGATAATTTAAAATGAACACCTTAGAGTCCTCTTTACTGCGAGCACAATAAAAAGGAATTTCATAAAAATGTTTTATGTAAGCCTTTGCAAAGGAAATAGCCATCCCTCCAGAGATGATGATTAATAGAGAAAAATGGTTAGCTGAATCTCCAGTTTATTTTGTATGTACTGGGCATTTCCAAGCTTTCCTTTCTAAAAAGCTACTATATATTCTGTAGGAGAAAACACCCAGAAGTGTGTGGTTTACTGTGAAAGATTGATAATAGGATGATTGCTCAGGCACTCAAAGCATGATAGTTGATAGCCTATCACACACTCATTCGAAAGGAAAGCAACAATTATCATGGCCCGACATGTTTATCATTGCAGAGCTGAGCCAGTTATCTGAACGGCATAGCTCCATGATATTATAATATTCTATCATGCCTAATACAATTCATGCAGGGCTCGCTACTGCAGCTGTAAATCAAAAGTCCTGTGACTGCTTCTTCCAAGAGCGCCTGAGCATCTCAATTCGAGGAAGAATACATCTGGCATCTAAATTTGTTTTTTGGTATGGAAAAAGAATGATTTTCTTCCCCTCTGGATTCTCCTCCAAGATGCTCGCTTACAAACAGGCAAAATAATCTCTGTGGGTCAAACACCACTCAGCGGGAAGTGCCACCAACTCTGCCAACCACCTGCCCTAGCGAGGGACCCCAGCTGCCTGGTTCCCTGTCCCCAGTTCCAAGCCACTGGCCCCGCTACCCAGCGTTGGAGCGGCCAGGTGACAGTGTGCTCACCCGGATGACGACTGAAATCTTTCTGCATATCCTGCAGCTCACCCAGGGACAGGGATTCGCGCAGTTACTGCCTTGTTTGTGAGATCTGCCTCCTCCTCCTGCTCCCATGATGGGCCTGCTTTGGAGTAGCCTGCCTCGTCCTCTTCTTCCTCCTTCCCCTTCTTAGTCAAGTTTATTCCTTTAAGAGACCTGGCTTTCACATCCGTTGCTTCTCCTTGAATACAGGGACGACTGACACCAGCACGGGATGGCCCTGGTTCAGCTGCGGGGCCTGAACCAGAGGCCCAGGCCCAGAGGCATTTGCTTCCTCTGCAAGGAGCCAAACAGTACCGAGGGCATCTGATGGGCACAGGCAGACCCCAGCACAGCACTGCGAGCTGTACATCTCCGGCACTGCCAAGGTCGGGCCATACCTTTCTAAAACATTCTGTCATCTTTTTAGGATTCCGCATCTGTTCTGGGCTGAATTCCAAAGCCATCGGAGGTGACAATCCTGATAAACACCTGCCCATGTCCTCCCACACACCTTGCCACCCGCAGCCGTCCTGCCTCAGGGCAGATCTCCGGGCGGTATTCTTAAATAGTTGGTCAACCTTACACAAAGCTGGGAACACACGCAGGAGGCATAGCAACAGGACCGTGCTAGTCTGAGCAACCCACAAATATTAAAATCTGGTCAGATGCGTTGTTATCCCAACCCTTCGTGCCCCACACTGGGCACCAAAAGGGCTGTTGTGGTCTAACCGAAGGCAGCTCAGCACCGCACTGCCACTCGCTCACACCCCCACAGTGATGGGGAGGGAACCAGAGAACAGGTACACCTCAGGGGTCGGGACAAAAACACTTCAATAGGACAGAAAAGGAGGAGAAAGAGGTACATAACATCTACCCAAACCAAGTGATGCACAAAGCAATCGCTCACCACCCACCAGTCGGTGCGCAGGCAGAGCCAGCAGCGGCAGCTCCCTGACAGCCACCCCATATTCCTTGTCCCACACGACACCACGTGGCAGGGAGCCCCCCTTTGGGCCAGCCAAACCAGGACAGTATTCCGATGAGAGCACAGCCCTTTCTCCAAGTCTGAACGGCTTTATTCCTACGGGAACGTTTGCTCCTCAGACTCCGTGAAGATAAACACGCTGCTGTGCTTCCTTGGCAGTCATTTATCTGAGCGGTTCTAATGACTGCTCAACAGGAACAACAATTACTGAGATACATTTTTCATACGAAGATTTCATCTGAACAGCTAATATCAGGACTGCAAATTTTCTGCAAAATTTTAATCTCGCTGTATTTTGCTGTGTTACACTTCAAGTATCAAAAAGACGCGAAATGCACCAAAAATAAGATTTTAAACTTTACCGATATACTGCATTTCAAAAATATATACTTAAGCATTCAAAGCACAAATAGTTTCAAAAATTATCCCAAAGACTTAAATCAGACAGCTTTCCACAGCGAGTGGGGGATGCCACAGTACCTCCCTGGGTATCACGTTCAGAAAGTCGTTACGTGTTGTCACGCTAAGAGAACAGGAGCTTTTCCAGTAAGCACCACATCCAAACCTATCATGAAAAGTAGAAGACCAAGGCTCCATTCCTCCAGTACACTTTATAAACAGCCAAACCACCTACTTGTCTGCGATGTTATTGTACATCTACAATTCATGGCGGCCTGCAGCTCCCTCCCGAGGGGAGCGGAGGGGCAGGCGCTGAGCTCTGCTCTCTGGGGACAGCGACAGCACCCGAGGGGACGGCATGGGGCTGGGACAGGGGAGGGTCAGGCTGGGGTTAGGGAAAGGTTCTGCACCCAGAGGTGGTCGGGCGCTGGGACAGGCTCCCAGGGCAGCAGTCAGAGCCCTGAGCCTGCTGGAGTTCAAGGAGCATTTGGACAATGCTCTCAGACACAGGGTTTGGTTTCTGGGGAGACCTGCATGAAACCAGGAGTTAGACTCGACGGTCCCAGTGGGTCACTTCAACGTGGGAGATTCCGTGATTCTATTTCCAGCAGATACCTTTCAACTGCCACCACCACAACCTGAGGATCTGCTGCAAAGGCTGAGTGACACTAAGAGCGTGTTTTCTTACTAAGGTGACAGAGGACGCAACTCAGTTCACGTAGTACCTGTAAATGTCACAGCGTGTCTAAGAACTACTGATGCATACAGAGTTTTGAACTTACTTTTAACACGCTTTCAGAAAGCACCTCTAAACAGCACCAGAAAAAATAACTTTAATTCCAGAAAAACACCTGTACACCACCTGTATCCACTAAATATTTATGAGAGCACGCTGACAGCTAGACCCATACACAGAAGCCTCTCTCTGTTGCAAAGTATAATAAGCTGCTTCATAATGCCACCAAAAAAAGCCTTACCTGGAAAAGGTGAAGTCAACACTGGAATTTTGATGGGCGAGAAGGTCAGCACATGGCAGGGCTGGATGCTCGGAGGCGAAGGTCCTTGAGGGGCTTCAGACTCCACCGACATCATCGCCGCAGTGGCTGCTGCGGCCAACGCAAGGGTTTGATTGCTGCTGACCGGTTTAAGGCTATTTTGGCAACCACCTGGGGAAGGATGAGATACAACATTTTATTTTTAATTGGAAACCGGCGGATTTACATCAGAATGTTTTCAGCATTTTGAATTTTAACACAAGTTGGCACAACTACGTGGAACGCTCTCCACCTGGCTTCCACTACGCGAGCCCACCTTCATGAGTTGCTAGACTCTGAAAATACTTTAACACTGCTTTTGAAACCTGAGTTTTCTGCAAAAAGCACACGTAATGGCACCATTTAAATATAAGTTTTATCTTATACAATGCCTTGTCCAAGGCTACGGGACTCGTGCAGCACCTCAGGCACCAGAGCCCTTGCCCACCTCACCGCCATTATTCTAAAAGTCTGAGCCTGTGGTTAGTGCGTTTTTAGATATTTAAACCCCATGCACGTGAACACACCACTATAACCTGGAGGGACGAAGCAAAGTAATATTGGGTGATGCATAAGCTGTGCAGTTATTAAATTTAAATGAAAAAATCAATAATAAATGAAGTCAACAGGTTGAACATATCGACCAGTATTTACTTCATCTGCCACGGCTTCACAACTATTCACAAACAGCCTTATTCGGACTTTTCCTAAATATAAGCCGTCTGATTCCAAATCTGAACCTTTGTGTTGCCTGTTATATTCAACATCCAAGGTCAGTGTCACCTACTGGACTGTTGTCCTGTTAGATGCCAGCAAATACCCGAGTTCTGCAAGTTTTATTTAATAGTAACATTCATCTTGAAAACATGCCATGCAGAAAATTCTGATCATCTTACAGAGGAGCTCTGAAGTTGTCCACCAAATGTAGGCTCAAATTCACTTTTGACTATGTAAGATTTACCTTAAAGTCTTACAAGCTTAAGGGGTAGACCTTTAGAGCTCAATCTTGTCTAAGTATGCTAAATAAACAAGAAAATGAGTAGTAAAAAGTCTTAAGGAAAAAAACTAATTTGACAAACACCAGCTGTTAGTCCCTCTATACTGAGCTATGCATTCAAAAATTAAGCAATCATTAGCTTATTATGTTATTTAGCAAATGTTTGCAGTTCGTGTGGAAATCCTTCAGGCAGTAAGAGCCAACTGTAGCTCTGCAAAAAAAAAAAATCACTATTTGCTCAGACACATCACAGCAGGCATTTCCTGCATTTCTCAGATTTTTTGTACCTCCGCCCGGCCCCAGAGCACCCGCTGCCCGCCAGGCACGGGCCCAGGACCCGTCAGAAGGTGCGAAGGCAGCTCAGCGTCGCGCCTCGGGCCGGGGGGCGCTGCCCCGGTCAGCAGCGGGGGACATACCCCCAGCACGCCCCCTCACAGCCACGGCCCAGCTCTGAAGCCCGAATACCTCAGCCAGGGTTTTAGATCCATCTCCGCATTCACGCACCTGGAACTTTGTGCATTTTAGCTGCTAAGTGCTGTTTTGCTCTCAGTTAGCACTGGGGGAGAAAAGTGGGTCAGTGTTTGGGAAGGAAAACGTTTTGGTTACAGCTAATTGGGGCTCTCGAGGTTATTTATTGTGCTAACTTCTGGCAGCTTAGCTTCTAACTCGTTGTAATAATTATTGCCAACAAAATAAGCTCTCTCTTAGCAAAACAGAAGTCAATGTTTTCAGCAAGCACCACAGAAAAATTCCATTATCGCTACTGCATTTGTCAATTCCAAGCAGAACCCATTTAAAACACCTGCACACGCACTAATACGACAGGCATGCAGGCAAAAATAAACACACTAACAAATAATATTAAAAGGTTTAATCATTCAACCATCGATAGATGAAAAATAGATCATTCTGCCAAAGTCACAATGGAAATATCAAAAATATCAGTGTCCAACCACTGCAGCCATTTTACCAGTTTTCACGTTTATTCACCGGAGAACTAACACGGCCCTTCGGTTAGGTTAAACACCTCGCCCCCAAGAAATCACACTCCCTGCTAATTCCAGCCAGCCTCAGGTGGGAAGAAAGAAATCAACAAAACGTCTTCTGTAACTCTTATGAAAATTAATGTTGCATGGAAAAATTACTTTCCTACTGGCTTCCTACAGGGTACACAAGCAGAAAGGTTGTTTACTTCTCAATTGATTCTTATTTTGGAGAAGACGCAAATCCCCCAAAGAGCCCAGGAAAGCAGCAAAATAACCGAAGTCTTCGCTGCTTGGACAGCCAAAGTCTTCTATGAGCACAGACGAGTAAAACTCTTGAAGCAGTAGAGTTAGCAGGGCGTCCTTATTAAAGTTTCATCAATTCCGTTATTAAAGTTTCATGAGTCAGCCGAAAGAGAAGTTTCGGTGATTTCCCTGCCTTTGATGAGGCTCTCTCTCCCTCTCTCCTACTAAATAATTCCATCAAGCAAGGACTACCCCTGTAATTGTTAATACTTGAGAGTGTATCACCAGCAGGGTGCCTGGGGGTCATCAAGCCCATCTCTTCCTTTGCAGTCAACTGAGCAACCTATCTCAGCAATTTATCAGGCTCAAAGATAAAATATGATTTCCAAAGCAAACTCCTATAGGAACCTGGCCCAGGACATGACTTCAGAGATCGGGATTTTCTTCTGCATTCGGCATAGCTGGAGAGGAGCGGCTCTTCTCAGAAACAAATCTGATTTTGCTGGAAGTATTTCCAAAAAGTTCTGGGAAGGGCTTCTTAGAATCACACTTAATGACTTCATTTACTTGAATTTCAAGAGTCAAATGCCTTGCAAGTAGTAGTAAAATACCATCACCAATATACACTTGAGGGAAAAAAAATAGCAATGGTTGTTTCTCCAAACCTGTTTTTGCCAAGGCATGCTGCATTCTGGGCAGTAAGATACAGACACCCACTTTGCTATTCTTCCCCAGACTGCCATCTCTGCTCCCCGCCAGCAAGCAGATTAGGGAAGACATCTGAGGTTTCTGTGTGACATTACTGAAGAGCAGAGAGCAGCTGAAGAAACAGTGAAGAGATTATTCAGAGACAATTAAGCGAAGGCAGTGAAATGCAGTGAAGGCAATGGAATAGGGCAGCAAGCCCAGCACACTGACTGATGGGCGATCTCCAAAGGTCTACCTGCTAACATCTGTGTGGAATAGGGTCTACAGGCACAGGAGAGGAGCTGTATCTGTTGTACCTTCTCTTTTATTCGAGCACAGCGTCACCTGCCTAAGTTTCTTATCGTGTCCAGCTCCTTGTTGCTGATCTGGAAGACCTATTTTCACCTGGTAGACCCGGGCCAGTCGGCTACAGACATACAGGGACTGTAGGACAGCGGGTCTGGGCCAGGCCGCAGCACCCGGCGGGATGGAAGGACACAGCAAAACCCAGCTTTGGGCTATCAGTATGGTACAACACATGAAAAACTGAAACAAGATTTTCCGCCTTGAAGGAAAAAAAATAATTTAACAAGACAAAAGTAAGTACTACTAACACTTGTGAGATATGAAGATTCACTCCTCTAAAAAAGGGTAATTTAATTCGAGACCTTCTCTCTCAGAAAAAACACACATATATATGCATGTATTGTGCAACTTCACTGTACATGTAATTTAATACATTTGAAATTACACTTGGCTATATAGTCCTTCAGTCTGTTTCTTCAGTTCTGCCTACAGGAGGATATCTTTACCCAAAAAAGATGTGCATCTCCCCAAAGACCTGAATTAAAGAAATAAAAGAGGAGGGAAAAAAAATCAAACAGGCTAAAGACCGTTTTGAACTTTTTGGCTGCCATTGAGGAAAGGAAACTACGTGAATGTATTTCCTTTTCACTTCTTTTAAAGACCCACTCAAATGCCTCCCCCCCCCCCCCCCCCCCCCCTTTCAGTCCATTAGCTACTGCAAGCGCCCAACAAAGGCTCTGTAAGAGCTCTGTGGCTTTCGGAGGACCTCCTGCTGGTGAGGACAACTGGCCACTAACTCAAACACTGACCTTGCTGCCTCTTCTCTTCACCTGAAAGAACTGAAAGACAATTCTGACACAAATGGAGTTCCACATCAACATGCTGAAGGATCTCTATCCATGTATGTGGTTACCGAACATATGGAACCACACAATACTCAATTTATATCACAGCTTTCCAATCGCCAAAATTTCAGCCCTATGCAAATGATCTTTGGTAGTTCATGAAAAGAACGCAAGGACTCAATACCAGCAGAAAAACACTGTCAAGTACTGAGTAGCATCCTAAGGGATTTGTAATACTTTCCATGTACATCTAAAGTAATAAGCATTTTGAAGGCTGTCAACAGATACGCATGTTACGAGAGTTGTATGACATGAAACACCAATTAAATATCGGTTGGTTAAATACCTTCGCCTGAGAGTCAGTGAAGTTAGTAACAGCGAGCTCTTAATCCTCACCCGCAGAGGGACATGCACCATTTCTACTTCTTTTTAAACCAAATACATTTTTTTACTTTACTCATAAAACTAATCATCACTAAACAGCCTGACTGCCTTTACCCGTTTCTTTCGAGGCCCAAGCTACTTTCCTCCTCCCAGCCCCGGCCGCGGGCACCCCACTGTTCTTTGGGCATCAGTACCACCGCACAGCCCATCTGTTACTGAATTTGCTGCGCCTACGTACGGCACAATCCCAGCTACTATGTAAAAAAATTAAGAAGTCTATCATTTGTGACTACAGACACTTCAGAAACGTTCACTGAATTTCAGCTGATGCTGTCTAAACCAGCTGGAGGCTAGAAGGGGGATTTTTGCACAACAAACCAGATGAATCCTCAGGTCTAGTCCACTGGCTGGGGACCCATTCTGCAGCGTAGGGTTGCCACTTACCGCTCCAACCTGGAGTCAATAAGTTTTGACAAGCAGTACAGCTGTCACAGAAAGCTCCCCGAGGAGCTCTTGCTGGCAGCCAGGTGGGGAGCAGGGATGAAGCGCTGGCGTGCAGCTCCGCACCCCAGCGTGCTCCCCTGGCATCAGCAGAGCAGCGTGGGGAGACGGGTGCCCCCGACCCGCGGGGCGCAGGGGGGTGCCTGGGTCACTTAGCTTCGTGCAACAGCTGTCAGAAAACACTTAGCACTTCCTCTGAAGACGTGTGAAAAAACAACTCCAGAAGAAAGAACAAAGCATTTCAAGTGCGAATTATTGTTTACTATCCCTTATTCCATTTCCCTTCATCTGTGGAGTCTTTAAGAGAAAAAAAAAAAGAGATGATAAAGTCTGAGATGACAGCTCTTTAATAGACTTATTAGACTATTATCAGTATTAAAACTGACAACAACTGTCTTTTGATATGGAAAAAAAGAACATAGTTCAAATGAGTTAAAGTGGCTGTCGCTGCCCAATCCTCCCTCCTGGAGGACAAGCCATGGAACAGGGGGGAACAGGAGAAGGAAAGGTGCGCAGGGACACACGGCTTCTGCCTCAGACCTCATCCCCAGCGGGGGCTCTGCTGCTCCAGGCAGGGGCACAGCATTCAGCTCACCACCTGCTCCAGGCCCTTTTGTCCCTTTTGTGGGCCGACGGTGGTGGTGTCAGACACTGCCCTGGCCAGCAATGCAAGGCAGATGTTAAAACACGAGGTAAGATGACCCAACAGGACAAAACCTGATGATTTACTCAAGAAACCCAGAAGCAGCCCCTCTCCCGGAGCTGTGCCTGCAGCACAACCTCCCTGCAGATGGCCGCCCAGCCACCGCGGGGTGCCAGGAGAAAACATCTCAGCGCTGCTTCAACCACCAGCTGCAACCTCGGTGCTTCTGAAAACCCTACACCTTGGATCATCTGCTGATAAAAATCGTTGGTTAGATGTAAAAGTGATAGTTAGCACTGAAAGGACACTGATCATAAAAATGGTAAGTTTGAACATGTGAGTATCATCTTAATAATAAATATACTTATCCTACCTACATATACACGTAAATACACTGACCAGTACATTTAAGGAATGTACTCAGACCCTGAAATTGATAGCAACTAGGAAGATAAATTACTGTTTTATTCATCAGTGGGATTAAAAGGGTTTTTATTACAGACTCTTGGGATCAAACACTAGATATTGTCCTCTCTTGCTTCACTCAGTCTCTACCATCGTAAAGATATTTTCTCGCACCATCAAGTCAACAGGACCGATGCACTTCGGCAGACTAAGATGCCATTCCAGTCCCATACTTTCCACAGGAGTAAGTTTAGCTCTAAGAAGGGTACACATAAAACTACCCACTCAAGTATGGTACACTTACCAAAAACAACAAAACACTTTTTTTTTGAACCTGTTCCTGTCAGTTCTGCCCGACCCCTGCTCCCAGCTCGGCAGGCCGGACTGTCACAGCGATGTTGAGCCGCGGGACGAGGGCTGGCTGGCGGGAAGGCCGCAAGCCTTGCTGAAGAACACTGAGCAGGGAACCTGCTCCGACAGAAAACCTTATGTAAGCATTTACAAATGAAGAAGGAAATGGGAAACGTTGCTTAAACTGAACCTACTGCTACAGAACATCACGCTGTTTGAGCACCCGACCTGGCATATCGCTAACTCCAGGCGTTTTGGGAGGCCTACCTGGCCACCTCCAGGCCGGCACTCCAAACGGGTACAGGACTGTTACTGCCCTCACCAGGGAGGTGCACTTTGGAGCTAACGGGTTTGAGACCCGAAGATGGAGACGGTTGCTTCTTGGTGAACCCCTTCCTGCCACAATCCAAGAATCACCGGACAGCAACTTACAAGCACGGCAGCCCACGGGGCGCTTTGGTGCTCTCCTGCTCCCCGCCGGTGCCCGGGAGCCGCCTGGCACCGTGCTCCTACCACGTTCTTGTGTGGTGTTAGACCACGCGGCTGGGTTTGATACCAACTGTGGTTTTAACAAACTTCGGATGCTTCTTGCAAGGAACGCAGTCTTTTTATCAAGCACAAATACTTGGAAGGCCTACAGCACACAAATTTGTAATACCAGTATTTATTCTTGCAGAATTCAGATTACGGAGAACCTGCTGGCCCTGCTACCCGAATTGCACATGGTTCAAAATTTCAGGTGCTGAGCAGCTTGAAGCAGCACTTATAAATCAATATCACGAAGCAACCGGTCGACTTAAATAGTATATTTATCCCAATACAAAGGAAAACATATTGATTTCCCTATCTTCTGAAGCCAAGAGGGAAGAAAAAACATATAGCCTTTTATGTGTGTTACCTGGTATTGCACACGTCTGCCAGTAACAGCACCACTAATGGCTCACTTTTATGCCCACATGTAGTAAAAATACCTGGCTCCTCACAAACACTAACGGCCCCTGCAAATCACCAAGAGATGAATTTCTGTATAATGGGGTCTTGGGACCGGGTAGGAAAACATGACAAGCAGGTCAGAACTACAAGCCTTTGCCATAAACATACTGCATGTAGCCTTGTTTACGTTACTGGAGAAAACTGGTGAAAACCCATTTTACTGGGGCTAAGGTCTGTACTTGTTCGAGCAGATAACACGAAGAGCAATAAAAAGCACAAATTTAATAAAACAAAACAAAAACGTCATGACGGCTGCAACTGAAGTCAAGCGTTCCCAAAGACTTCAGTGCTCCTCTGTGCAGCGCTTGACTGTTCCACAAGCAGAGCGGGCTTTCGTGACATTTCAGCTCTTCCAGGCTCCAGGTCTAACTGCGCCTGGCTTTCACAGCCGGGGTCTCCGCATCCCCCAGCCGTTACTGCCGGAACCCCGACATGTTCTGCTGCGGGCTCAGCCCCAGCGCCCCTCTATGGCCAACTCTCCCCTCTCCAGTATCAGAGATGAAAAGAGCATCCAGAGGCATACTATGTCCCATCAGCGTCCATCTTTTCACAGACGACTCAAAATAGCCATTTTCTTTTTGTGCCTTCGCCAACACAGAAGCATGAGAAGAAGAGCAAAATAAATATCTCCCAGCTTGCAAGCTTTGTGCAGGATTCCTGGCATTAAAAGTCTCAAATTCAGCCAGGTTTAGGAACCAGAGAAGGTCAGAGGTCTTTTGTGTCATGTATTTCAAATTTGTTCAAAACCGTACAACTTTTCAAAGGGAAATTGACCAAGTTTTTATATACAAAGAAATCACCTTCCTTTATAAATTTGTCTTCAATTTAAACTGAAATTATCTATCTGTATATGTACACAAATTCACACAGATACTTGCTATGAAGAACACTGGCTCAGTTCTGCACAGGTTAGTGGGATTAAAAGAAAGAAAGTGAATACTAATAGGAAGGATGAAATAATTCTAATCCACATAGGATCAGTGATGCTAAAGTAATTTTGTGAAATTACAAACGAACTCATCTTTTTGATATTTGTGATTTCAATATCAATGGATGAAAGAGCAAAGTGACTGGTTTTGAGCAAAGAGACCCTGTTGAAGTGTAGGGGAAGGAAAGAAACTTTGACTTAGTGGGAAACATCTTCTGTTGAAAAATCTTTTCATTAAAAAAAAATCTGCTTTAAGAAGACTATCTTCCATTAAGGAAGATTCAAGGATTCCATCAAGGATTGTGTTCATCAATGAACACAAAGTCTTCATTCATTCCAGGTTAGATTGACCCCAATGAACAAAATACTCAGAGCATTTTGTTGAAGATCAAAACAATTAAAAGGCTTTCACTTCTCCAGTATCCACTCACAGCACTTACTGCTCTGACTGACAAGGCTCCCACAACATGTTTCCCATCACGTATTGTCCTGCATACAACTTAGCACCTACCACTGCAGAAGTCCGTAGAATCACAGAATGGCTCGGGCTGGAAGGGACCTCAAGGACCTCCCGGTTCCAACCCCTGCCACAAGCAGGGACACCACCCACTAGATCAGGTTGCCCAGGGCCTCATCCAACCTGGTCCTGAGCACCTCCAGGGATGGGGCAGCCACAGCTCCTCTGGGCAAGTACCAGGGCCAGTACAACACAAGACCAGTAAGAAAATGCAATTTATGTTGAAACATGTTAGAAAAAAATCTGTTTGAGGAACACCAAGTGTTTCTAAATGAAAACAGATGAAGTGCCTGAGTTTACTCAGCTCTGAGCAGCACGTGCAGAAGGCAGCAGCCAGGCTCCATTTACACGGAAGCTCCTGCAGACACCGCTTTCTCAAGGCTACACAAGTCCCCAGACTGTTGGGCTGAGCCACCGCCCACGACCCTCGCCTAGAAATGCTTGAGGGCCTTTATTCAATGAGCCATCAGCAGCACTAAGGGAAGCAATCTTCGGTTCCGGGCCCTCTCAGCACCAGCTGCAAACAGGATTTGGGTCAGGTACGGATCCTCAGGTCCCTCTGCAGGCCTGAGAAGCTCCCTGCACAACTCCTGAGGCTGTCCACAGGTGCTCTGCTCAGAGGTACGCGGTATTACAGCCTCCAGGAAGGAGATGTTACGTTACAGGTGCTCCCGGAGTGCCCGCATGCCGTCAGACACAGCACAAGACGCTGCGTTGCAGTGGCCTTGCTGCAGAGCCAGGAAGCTTTCAGTCCCTACAAGCTTTTGAGGCCGTGCGGTGCGGGACCGTGCCCGCGGTCACGGGAGGCACCCAGCAGCTAACCTTGCATTTCAGTCACCCTTCAGCGAGCACAAGTCATACGTGGATTCCAAGGGCCACGGGCTGAAACCCATCATTTCAGTGTAACAAAATCTATGGATTTCTGCTGTCCTCAGCCAGGATGCCTCTTTCACTCCCCCTCCGCGTGCCAGCAGCTGGAGCACACGAGCGGAGGTGGGACCAGCTTTGCTCAGGCGGGCTCTGCTCGCCGCTCTCCCACCCGCGGTTCGTAAAACGCTTCTCCTACAGAGATAAGGGACTTCCATCTGTACCTCCTGAACCTCCCCTTGCAGAAGGCTAGATGAAAGGCTTGCTCTCCAGGTTGTCCCGTGAAAACCTTCCACGCACCAGTAAGAACACGTGGCTTACCGGGGAATTGCTGCCAGCAGTGCTCTTCAAAGCCAGAAACGCCACACTGCAGGAACGCATATTGAAAGCAGCTTTACTACCATCAATAACAGCAAAAGCAGCGAACATCAAGGACCAGAGGGCTACAGCTTTCACCTGAATAGTGGAGCCAAGGCTCCCTCCATAGGCCACCAGCCACGCAGGGACGTGCAGAAGGCAGGCAACGCGTACCCCTGTACCTCTGTAACCCCGTCCCCAGGCAGAGCCGTGCCTCGGGACGCCGCTCCCCACGGGAAGCTCAGTGCTGAAACCCAAACGCCTCAGTGCGAAGCAGAGACCTCGTTCCGAACAAATTAAGCACCCAGGACAGCTAATTCACAGTGCTTTGAGGAAAGCTTCCAGGAAGCTCCTTCAGCAGAGCAAAGCCAGACAGCACAGCTAACACGGGCTATCTGACTCGGTCCGCAGGCGACAGAAGTATTAATCCTTTCTCTGCAAAAATAACAAGACGCTGCCTTCCTCGCTTACAGTAACGAGTCCAACAGACATAAAACCAGCTATCATTTCTAGGCGGGAAAATAAAGTGTCATTATTCACAAATAGATACAAATTAGATACAAATTCACAAATTAGATACACAAAATCATGAGCACATAAATTCATGTTTTGTAATATACTGGAGAATAATAGCAGCTTCTTTTTCTTACAGAAAATAACACCTTCTAGTAGCTCGTACTCACAGCTGTGAAATTACGGGCATTACCATTCACCAAACACCAAAGCTTCATTCCTTTATCTTTGTAACATTGCTGATATGCTGAGAAAACAATTATATCATTACTGATAGCTGTGGAAGGCAAACCTGCCTGTAAGAGAGGCTTTCAAAATGAATACAGCCATGTAGTCTGCAAAAAGCTTATTAACTTCTCAGTTTAAACCACTTAACTAAGCAATTTGCTCTCAGTATTTTTATTACTCTTCATATTAACTGTAAAGATTATATAGGAAATACTTCAAGTACTACCGTAACACTTCCTAGGAACTTTAAGTATGTTTGGAAACAGCTTCTGATCGGGCTGTAACGCACTGATATCCCATCTTCCCATTCTTGGGGCAGTGTCATAAATACACACAGGAGCTCTGCAGCACACAAACCTCAGAGCACATTATTTCATTAGCATCCACCTGATGCATGGATTGCATCGGTCAGAGAAAACATTTAGAGAGGGACGGGAAGATTTAAGAAGTTAGCTGGGGGGTGTCTTCACACCCTCCCCTGCACCTCTCCCACCTGAAGGGGAACACGGAGAGCTTTCCGGAAAGGAGGGCAGCAAATGCTGAGCGCTCTCCTGGAAGAAGAGCAGGAGCTTGCGCCGTGCCAGGCTGCTAGTGGCACAGGGAAGGAGCCCGAAGGGTAAAAGCTGCAGAGGTGAATGAGTCAGGAGTTTTACCACCACCAACCTCTGTCCGTGCTGCGCAGCCTTAAGAGCAGCATTCTGAAAGGAGCTCAAGAGAGGAACTGCAATAGCCAGAGAAGTTGCCATACACTGAAGGAAAAAGGGCTGGAAGAGAAATTTAGAGACATGAGCAGGAAAGGGCTCCATCATAAATCTGTCCTGTAAAAGCAGCAACTAGAATTAGATGTAGCATGAGTACATGTAACCAGGGCAGAGGAAGGTGAGGCTGCAGCGCCGAGCACCTGAGAAGCACAGTGCTGGACGCAGCCCTGAACAGAGAAGGCAACGGGAAAACAACCAAGAGATGGGAAAAGAGGGGAAAGGCAGAGCCTGAGAAAAGACAAAATAAGCAACCACACAACTTGGTTGCACACCAAGTTCAATTTGAAATGTAAGCAGTGACAGGTCAGCGACGGAATTCACAGCAGACAGACTTTGTATCAGCAGGGAAAAAAAGACGCCATTCAGGGTAATTCTACCAGAAACCTTCTACAGCAGGAAAATAAGAAAGAAGAAAATGGATCAGCACCAGTCTGATCCATCTGAAGATCTGTCAACACACGCCTGGCTGCGCACATATTGTTCATCAGGAAGGAAGTCTTCAGAGACAGCATAGCTTCCTCGTGCTACTTCGGGACCCCAACCTTGCCGTTAGGCTGGGAAGACCCACTGCTCTGCCTCGCGAGCTCTCCTCATCTGCTACCACATACATCCATTTCAAATATAAAGAGTAAGTATAACACGCATTTCAAACTCTCGGCTTTTGCTGCATTGTCTGAGCCGACAGCTCAGCACAGAGCTCTCTCAAGACTCATCAGAGCCAGCACAAATTCACACACAAGCCAGCACATAAATTCAGTCCAGTTTACCAGGTACCAGGCTACCGACCCACCCACAACACGTGCATTTGTGCAGCTACGCCAAACTCCTTCCTCACCACCGCGTTCATCATTAAAAATGCACTTCAGGCAAGGCATCCTGTCTGGGAACACAGCTGAGACATTCCCTACACCATCCAGGTGGGAATGCATTAACGTAATGGGTTCTCACCCGTGGCCTCCTTACTTACGACCGCCGTCACCCCCACCAGAGCCACGGCACCACAGCTGAGCGCTGCCGGGTTCTGGCAAGCACCGAGCGCAGCTTACTGTAAAGGGCTGCTGGAAACGTCAAAACAGAGCTGATCTGAGTTGTTCAACACGCTAATTAATCAATCTGGCAAATTAACCCAAACAGTAATCTCTTCCAGCACACTCTCACTGAACTTCTGTCTTACTGGAAAAATACAAGAAACTGACCGCGTGCTGCACAAAGCACTGCCCACAGCAAGGACCAAGGGAACAAGGGCTCCTCTGCCAACCAGATGACCATCGCCTCACATCCAAGGCAGAAACAAAGACAGCAAGCCATTAATAATATCCTGACTCTGAATTTAAGAACATAAGTTACATAAGTTAAGAACATAAGTCAAGCATAAGTTTAGTTCTTAATCCTTTCTGTGAGACAACTGCTATTCCAAATTAATACTGTAACTCACACAGAGAGAGACTCAGCTTCACAGCAGCGTACTTTGTTCTCTTCCAATCACAAAGCTTAGCTTTTCTATTAGCTGCTGTGACACACCCGAGTTATGCGGATTAATGTCATTTATTTCATAAATATCACTGTGCATAACTGAGTTCTAATGAGATGATGGATCAGTTACTCTTCTCTACTGATTACTGTCTACACAAACCACATCAAATTCTTACAATTTACAGCAAATAGAACAATCACACGCAAACTGTATCAGTAATTTTTTTTTCTGGTTAATTGAAAATAAGCCAAGTATCTCAAGGGTGGCTTGCCCCATCTTTCTGGAAGTAGACAACCAGCTACGGAATAATCTGTTGCAATCTTCTATAATTAATATGTTCTTTTCTTTCTTTTAAAGTAATTTAGGGGATGAAAAGCACTCTGCCATCAAGGTTCCAGATCAATTGAGAGATTTTCAAATGAATGGAATGAAACCCTTACTTTAGAAAATGGCTTATGCCTCTCTGGAGTTGCATAAAAAGCGGTAAATACTTAATTATTTACTAACCTGGTATCAGCTGAGGTGCCAACACCACTGTGGGAAGAGGCCTGGAGGCAGTAGCTGGCCTGGCTATAGCCATAGCTACTTGATTTGTCATTAATAGAGGTTTCTCATTTCCCTGGAAGAGTCTTGATTCCTCAGGATGTATCCATGCTGAATCCAGAGCAAATGCATTATTTAAGTATATCTGTCCAACACAAATAAAAACATTAAGGTCTGAGATACTTTATTCTCACTTCTACTTCTCAATTTTTCTTTTTAATCTTTAACTCGTTATTATGATGTGGAAAGTATCTCAATTTGGGGACAAACTTACAAAAACAGACTGATGCTGCTCCGTAAGCGTTGTGGACAGAGTTTAGCTGATCATGAGAAAATTAACTGGCTCTGAACATGAATAATCAACTTATGCAGCATCACAAATAGAAAATAATAAATGAAGCCAATTGTGCCTCAGACAGAGCTATTCCAGAGCAAGTCTGTCTGCAATTCGGAGACCTCAGTCATCTTCTAGGTTGGAGTGACAGGGACAAGGGAAGGAAATGGGAACATACAGTCACGAAGCCTCATTTCAATTATTCAGCTAGTTAAATTTACAGATGTAAATAACGATGGGCAACATGAGGGCCTGGGACCATGATTGAAACCCTGGCGCCAGCCCCGGGGCTGGCAGCGCTCCCAGCGGCAACGCTGCCTGCGCTGCACCCCCGTGTCCCCTCCTGAGAAAAAAACGGGGAAGTGCTCAGGAGGGGAAAATGGAAACCCTCAAAATCACATCCGGTAGTGAAGTTAAAGCATTTTACCCAGCATAGCGTGGATAAATAGTAAAGATATTTTATTCTTTGCATAACTTCGCAAGACTGAAGATTTAACACCACCGAAGCACCCTCCTCCGCTCATCACCCCATGACATTCCTTCTCCGTGGGGGTTTCCCTGACAAACCACTGCCCTCCTGCACGCAGCTGCAATTCACAAAACCACAGGTATTCTTCGGCTCACGCAGTCCACACACGCCAGCATTAAACATACTTCAGAATATGGGAATTGGACTTACTTTGCAGTTCAGCAGCCTTTTCTCTATCCAGTTTTTCCCAGCGTGAGGCGGAACCGTAGATGCGTACACAGGTGGAAAAAGAGGAACAAATTCCACACCTGAAGACGGTGAAAATCCTATGACTGGAGAATGACCTCCAAATATCCACTGAGGGGGGGGAAAAAAAAGCAGGGAGAGAAGTTAACACCGGGATTTCACCCCGAGCAAACCGATGCTTTTCGCGGTTTCTTAATCAACTAGGAGATGACCACGCAACGTTTCAGAAACAAGCGTCTTCAGCCCAAAAAACGTCCGTGTTTCTTTAGTCGCTACCCGGGCAGCGAGGCACGGCACAGGCGCTAGGAGTTGCCCCGGCAGCGCCCGGCAGAGCGGCGCCGGGCGGGGGGGGCTGCAGGGCGGCCCCAGACCGCGGCTTTTCTCCGCCCGAACGAAATTTCTCGGGTACGGAACCAACACGCCAGCCGGGACCGCTGCCGGCACGGGCGCCGCCGGGCGCCCGAAGGCGAGGCAGGGCTGCGGGCGCGGCTCCCGCACGGCGCCGCAGCGGGGCACGGGCCGCCGGAGCGCCCCGGGGCTGCCGGGCGGGGCGGCACCGGGCCGGGCGGCACCGGGCCGGGCACGGCGGGGAACCTCGCGCCGCCGGGGCGCGGAGCGGGCACGGGGCGCTGCCAAACGCCCGGCTGGGGGAGAGCAGCCCGGGGGCGTCCTGCGTGCAGGGGGCGGCTGCGAGCCCTGCGGGGGGGGGGGAGTCCGCAGCCCCTTCCCCAGCCGCGGGGAGGGAAACAAAACAAAAAAAAAAAAACAGAAGAAAAAAAAAGATGAAAACACCGCAGGTCCGCGCGCCCGATGGAAAATCCCGGTGCTCCGAGGCTGGGAGTACCTCTAGCGGCGGCTCCCCGGCACGGCTCGGAGCCCACCCGGGCTCCTTGCGGAGGAGCCGCGCTCCGCCACCGGCCGGCTCGGGGCTGCCCCTGCCCCGCACGGCCCCGCACGGCCCCGTCCCGTCCCGCGCCGCCGTTACCTGCCCGGGGAGCAGCGCGGCGTGGTGCTGGTGCTGCCGGCGGTGGTGCCGGTGGTCGGCGGGCAGCAGCGGCACCAGCGGCTCGCAGGGGACGTGCCAGCCCGGCGCGGACAGCAGCAGCGGCGGCGGCGGGGGCGCCCCGCCGAGCCGGAGCAGCCCCGCGGCGGCCGGCACCGCCCAGGCCCAGGGGGGCTCCGCGGGCCACAGCAGGGGCGGCGGCCGCTGGGCTGCGGGGCCCGGCAGCATCCTGCATGGCCCGGGGCGCCGCCGTGCCCGCCGCTCCGCACCGCCGCCGAGTGCGAGTCGGGCTGAGGCGGGCCCAGGCGCCGCCCCGCTGAGGCGCCGCCCGCGCGGGGCGGGCCGGGCCGGGCCGGGCCGGGGGCTCTCGGCCCCTTCGGGCAGCAGTCGCCTTTTCCCGGCCCGGGGGGGCGCCCGACAAGGGGCACGGGAGCGGAGCAAGCCTCGCTGAGCGGCGAGGGGCCGGCACCGTGGCTGCTGGGCGCGGAGCCGCACGCGGTGCGCCCGGGGCTCGGCTGTGGGGGCGGCTCCCAGGACGCGGCGGGTGCCCTGCGGGGCCCTGCTGCAGCCCGGGCTGAGCCCTCCGCTCCCAGCGCCTCCGCTGCGCCCCGCGGGGGAGCAAAGCCTCCTGGTGTCACGGTGCGTCAAGATTTGTCAGCGGCTGCCCGCATCTCCGCTGCGGGAATAGCCTCCCCTGCCTCGCTTGAACCCTGGGCTCCCAAGGTGGAGGCCGCTGGAGGCCGGTGCCTCGGGGCAGGAGGTGCGGGCACGAGGCCCACAGCCCTCGCAGCCTGCCCGCAGCCCTCGCAGCCTGCCCGCTGAGGGCTCCAGAGCAGCCCCCGAGCAGGGGCTCCAGAGCAGCCTGCCACCACCGGCACCACCACCAGCCAACACCGCGCACCCGCCGCGTGTGCCCTCAGCTCCCGCCAGGCTGTGGAAGAAGCCCTGGGTAGCGCTACCCGCTCCTCGTTAAAACTGAACCCCGTGGCACGTGGCTGCCGCTGTCCCAGCCTCGAGCAGCCGGGAGAGGGTCACCATGCTCTGCGGGATGGTGCGAGGAGAAAGGGGCACCGCAGCAGCTCCTTCCTGAGGCCTGGCCCAGGTGGCCCCAGGGAGCCCCCGTGGCAGGGCAGCCTCCTGGGAGCCTGGCTCCCTGAAGAGCAGCGCTTCCAGCGGGGAGCTGGGCAGCGGGGAGCTGGGCAGCGGGGAGCTGGGCAGCGGGGAGCTCAGCGGGGAGCTGGGCAGGCCTCTGCTGGCTGCTGGCAGCACCGCAGCTTCCAGCCTCCAGCAAAAAGCGAGGCAACAAGGACCAGACCAGAGGGACGGGCTGAGCCGCGCTCCATACCAACACTTCAGCTGCACGGCTCAAAGTCACTCGATGACAGGAGTTGGACTCGATGATCCTTGTGAGTCCCTTTCAGCTCAGGATATTCTGTGATTCTGTGGCTGCCAAAGCACCAGCCCTGCTCCGGTTCCCCACCGTGACGGCATGGCAAGTGCCACGTGGGGAGAAAAGGCAAATATCCCCCTGTACCTGTTCCCGTGGTAGCAAAGCGCCGCGTTCCCTGGCGGCCTACGTGTGACGGAAAAGTTGGGACATCAGGACTATGCAGATGTCCACAGGCAAACCTGAGGCTTCCTAAAACAGTGTAGAAGAAAGTCAAAGGTCTTAAAAATTCATATCGTCTCTTTTTATTCACTGCACAAAGGAATTGGGTCTCTCGTGGCAGCGAATAACCTTAGTGAAGTTAATTACCAAGAAGTTTTGAAGTAAAATTATTGTGATACACGGGTGAACACGAGATCAGGAAAATGCATTGCTTACAGTCATCCTCAGAGAGATCCTGGGACGTACAGATTTGGGTAATCTACAAAGTGACAGAAATCAGATAAAGAGAAGATCAGTTCTAAGTATTTTAGTGCTTGGTTACATTTTTTAAACACAAAAATCGTGTAATGGTGATTGTAGCTAAACAGAAAAAAATAAATATATAGTGACAGGAAAAAAATGGTTGTTTCCTATGAAATGCAATAATCCTGGAGTAGAATTTGTCTATTTAAGACAGGTTTTTTTTTTTTTTTGTCTATTTAAGAGCAGTTCATCTCTAAAATACTCAATATAACAGCAAAATAACAAATTGTATTTCATTGGACATAGTTGCTGGGAATTTATTTTGGGGGAGAAGAAATGTGGAGAATTTGAAGGAGTTCAGCCGCTCTCGGTGTCCGCTCACCTCTGCATTCTGAGCACCCTTCCTCCACATCCGCACAGCCCTGTCAGTCACTGGGAGATGCTTTTAACTCCATTTTTCCAAGGTACACAACATTGTCAATACTATTTTTTTTTTTTTTTTCACACAAGCAAGGAAAGTTAGAAGGGACCAAAACCATCCTTGAGTATTCTTCTGTTTAAGGTCCAGAAGAAAAAAAAAACGTTTCTCAGAGGAGTTTATTTGCGGTGTTGAAGCCAAATTTAGTTACTGGCAAATGCCAGCATTTTACTTTTTTTTTTTTTTTTTTTTCTTTTTTTTTTTCGGGGGGTGGTGATGAGAGGGAATTATAATTTCTTACCAGTGTGCAGTCTTACCAAATACTTTACTAATATTAGATGTGAGAGTTTGTGCAGGCAATGTGACCTCAGGAAGCCCAAGCTCGCTCAGGTGAGCTGAAGTCAGAGAAGAGTTTCTCAGCTGCTATAAACACATTTTGTAGCCTGGCTAAACACATGCACACGCAAACATCAGCTGCTTTTTCTTTCGGACTCTCTTTTCCTACACTTCAAAGAATAATAAGAAAAGCATTGTTCTGCTCCTGCCTGGAGCTGGGGAAGCGTTTGGGTATTTTCCAGCCTGCGCGCGTGGCAGCTCTGTGCCATGCCCACGTGCAGGAGGCTCGGCGTGGTCCAGGCTTGGCACTGCCGTGCTGCACCCTGCCACCACCGAGGAGGTGACCACAGCAGGACAAGCCGCACCACTTGCCAGGAGCAGGCGAGCTGTGCTGTGCTCTGCTTTTCCTGGCCAGTCCAGTGAGTGGCAGTGATGCTGAGTTCAGTTTAAGCATCCAGGGATGGAGCAAAGCGCACAGAAACAGCGTCTGGGCAGGGAACGCCATCGTTTGGGAACGGCCCCTCGGCAGCGTTTGGAGGAAGAGGACAAACTCCACTAAACCCTGTGCAGAACTGGGGTGAGCGGTGCAGCACTCGCTGGCTCTGAAGTCACACTTTACAAAGTGAAAAGCTTCAAATAAACTTTTCCGGCTGTGGACTCACCTGCCATACTCACGTGCACACATTCTGCTTCGTGCTCATCTTCAGGGCACAGAGCGGCTTCTCAGGAAGAATGCAGCAGCCCCGATGCTGCCTGCTCCCCACGTGCAGTGGGTTGCTTCGTTCTGGTAGGGGCTGCTCTGAGCAGCCATCCTCGTGCCCAGCCCTTGTGTTTTATTAAGGGGAAGGCTGGAAGGATGCCCTTCTATGCGACGGAGAAGTGACGTGGGTCTGGGTAGTTCCCCAGTTCCTCGTGGAGCTTATTCTCAGGGCCTGTTCCGATGGTGTTCTGCTGCTGCTGACAGATTTGTTACACCTGCCTGTGAGCCCAGGGAGCGGTTACTGTCACATTAAAAGCTGATGTGCTTGAAATGGCCTGTACTGCTGAGAAGGTGGCACAGCAGCACGGGTGTCGTTACAGCAGCAACCCCCTCCAGTCGCTCCGAGCACAACATGGACTGGCCCTGGACATGAACAAACCCTGGAGGATTCCCTCCCCAGGGCTCTCCGCTGGGTGCAGCTCACGGCAGCAGTGCTGGTGGCTGCATACGGACCCCTTTGGGTTAAAGATGGGAAAGGAGAGGGGAAGCAGGGGTGGAGCAATAGTCCATAAATATGCAGAAGGGTGGCTGGCAAGAAAAAGGGATTACTCTTATTCATGGACCTGGTGGACAGAACAAGAAGCAGCAGTCCTAAACTGTAGCAGGAAAAATCTGGTTTAGGCCTTGGAAGATTTTTCAAAGGGTGAGGAAGGGAACCAGAAAGCCTGGGGGAGTCTCCTTCACCGCGGGTCTCAAGAAAGGGGCGAGGGAGCAACCGCACACGGCTGGCTCTGCCACGAAGCCAGCAAAGCGCACAACGCGACCACCCGGGATTTGTAGCCAAAGAGAAAAACCTCTCACGCCAGCAGAAGGTTTTATTTTCTTCTTTGTGACAAATGGGGGAGTTAGAAGGGAAAGGCCACAGAGGGAGAAAAGAGAAGCGTTTGGAGCATAACTTTTATCAACTATTGCAATTTCAGCTTGGAAGTGCTTTTTTTTGGGGGGCAAGGGGGATCTGAGATCATTCATCAGTCTCACACCTGGTGCAAACATTGTCCCTTGAATACCCCAAAGAGTGCTTTAGATAGCCAAAGGGCCAGCTTAGCACTGAAATAAAAGTTTTAGACCCATCATTTTAATTTTTAAGTCTGAAAGATAGGTTTGTACATTCAACAGAGGACCCTTTTCATTAAGGTCTAACCTACAGACATCTCCCACGGAGGATGCTGTTAGCCACCCTTCTTCATGCTGGGGTCATCTCGGCGTGAAATAGGACAATACCAGGCAGCGAGGGAACTTCCTAGTGGTGATGCCTCCAGCTGCTTCACAAAACAGCTGATGAAACTCTCCTTTCCAGCACAGTAGCCACACGGAGGTAAAAATTTACTTGTGATAACCATGAGCAGAATAGCGTTTTGTGCCATTTTGTACAGGCTTTGCACAGAACTCCCTGTGCAGAGGCATGCAGGCGCATATTTGGATGTGCTGAAGTTGCCTCTAGATGTTAGCACTGACCAGAGTCTCAAGAATTGCATGCTTCAGCAGATTCCTGATAAATAAATTCCTCCCCGTGCGCTATCTGCGAACAGAGAGGCGCAGGGAATGAGGTTTGCCACTATCTTTGCCGGCGGTTAAGCTGCTCATTTCACACCGTGCAGAGGGGCTGGAGCAGGAGAGGGGATCTCCTCTGCCATCTCTGGGTGTCTGGAGCTGTCTGAGAAAGCACGCCCGAGCATAAGCAGATTTTTCTTTCCAGGTGCTAAACCACCCGGCTCACTCCTCCGCAGCAGTCCAGCCATCGGGAACCCCATCTGAGGAGCTCTTATTTCTTCCCAAGCAGAGCTGCCAAAACATCCAGCCAAACAAATGACCCAGCCAGGTGATTATTCTGTTGAGTTTTCTCATAACGACACAGACTAATAGTCTGTCCCTGGGGTTAATCCCTACCTGCTGCATTAGTCATTTGTTTCCAGCGGTGGTAAATAGCAGATATTTCAGAAATGGATCAAACAAACCGACGATGCACCTAATTGTGCAATGCCACGCTACGAAGGGAAATGAGCTGCTGACTCCAGCTAGCGATCAGCTTTCAGTCTGTAGCAGAGGATTGATTGTCCCTGCGTTTTTTACTCCAGCCAGCAGAATCACAGACACTATTTTTATTCTCATATGCAGCTCATCTAAAGCTCTGACAAATCCCCCTTTATGGAAACTGTGACAACCAAACTGTAGGCCCTCTGTACCTAGACAGAGGGATTAAACCCAGATGTCTGCAACAGCCGGGTTCTCGTGTGCTTTAGCTGCCGATGCCCATGCCAGGAGGAATTACGCAGTCCGTGCGAGGGGTGCGTGGTGGAACAGACTCCAGGGCCCCTCAGAGCACAAGTCCTTTGCTGAGCATAGTCCTCAAGACAAACGCATCGAATGAAAAATCCTGAAAGGACCTTTTGTGCCTATTCCTGTAATTTTAAATACCACCATCTCATTTTTGCTAAATTCTGTTGATTTCCACATGCAGAGCGTCAAGCCCTGTTGTAACCCCACCAAGAAAACTCTCAGAAACGTCAAATGAGTGACATAAAAAGTGCAACAAGAGTCACTGCAGCAAGACGTACATGGTACATGACTTCAGAGTTGCTAGGAGCCCTTTTTCTGCCTCTCAGGATGACGGTGAGAGCTACCTCGAGGTGCCCGGCTGCCCAGGACACCTCTCCCCCTCTCCGGCAGGAGACCACCGGCAGGTGGCCAGTGGCAGAGCAGGTCCGGCCGTAAGGCCGGCGCTGCTGAGTTCCCAGAGGACACAGCGTAACCACAACAGGAGAAGAACAAGGAGAATTAAAATGCCAAACCATGAGGGAGCGGACCAGAAAATAATCTCTGGGCGGGGGGGTGGATGGAGAGGCTTTGCCCCATCCCCAGCCTGCCCCCGCTGAAGGGGCAGAGGGGCAGCCAGCACCACCTCCGGGCTGCCCTGCCACCGGCACCTTTTGTGTTTCCTAATTATCCATCGATCCCTTTTTCACTGTCTCCAAACTTGCTGCCTTTTTAGGTGGACGCATCAGGAGATGATGGTAAATCTTAACCTTGCTAGGTGTGAGACAAACCCGGTGGCAGTTCAGGCAGCTGTCAGAGGAGCATATGATTGCACAAAGATGATTAATTGGCAAGTTAAACTATAAAATATGAATTTCCATCCCATTATACTTCAATCGATCTGTTTTCCAGTTTCTCATACAATATTCTTAAGTTATTTTTATACAGAGGTGGTGTTATTGATATCAGTATTTCAGACTCTGATTATTTAGGAAGAGAAAACAAACAAGGGACCACTGCACTTCATTTTTGCTGTCCACATGCTCCATGGAAAGCAGGGGCATGAAGGGGCGAGCAAACATCTGCCAGGCCTGCTAGGGACAGCCAGACCCGTTTGCTAAAATCCCAAGTGCATTCCAATCATGTCGGATTCAGAAGTCAGATATCTTTTTTTTTTAAAAACAGAACAACAAATGCATCATCCAGAATTAAGCTCTGTGGGGTTTTGCATATAGGAAGATCCATTCAGGTAGCTAAGAAAAGAAACAGAAAGGCACTCAAACCAAGAGAAATATTTTAAATGGCGTATTTCGAATGTACACACAAAAGAATAAGTTGCTGTACACATTTTCCTGTTGAGTTGAAGAATAAAGAGCACAGTCATTTAAGGAAAGATTTGTTTTTCGTGCAGTCATATGGAACAAGTCTCTGCTCGGCTTTTAACCCTCTTCGGTAGCCGTTCGAGTTCCAACCCACAGTAGCAAAAGCACACAGATACCCAGGATAAAGACATCTACCCTGGGCCACGCTTTGTCCCAGAGCACTCCTGAGAACAAACGTACCTTGTTTTGATCTGGGCTTTCCTTTAAAAGACTTAGAAAAGTTTCCACACCAGTTTGGGACCGACCAAAGCGCAGACACATCCACCTGCCTCCCCTCCACACTCGGACATCAGATGGGGCGGCTGAAACCCGTCCCCGTCGGGGGGAATCCTCAGTGTGCATCTGGGGGTTGTGCAGGACAGTGGCGTTACCCTCAAGCACCACGTCACTCTGAAATTGAGAAGCGCACCAGCTGCCTTTGGCAAAGCATCGTGCAAAGGGACGGGAGCTTCCCCCGGTGTCAGTGAGGCGACAAATCCCCTCACCCCCTCCTGTCTTTTCAGAGCTTACAAATCATCAGGAAGGGATCTGTGGCTCTCAGAGGAGACAAGCTACGGAAAAGTAGCCCTCTCACAATCAGTCGCACCCTCTTAATTCTCCAAAGTACTGAGCCCCACGCTTAGCATCGAGTGTTTGGAGATGTCGGCTTGCAGTTGGCACACCCCAGAAGAGAATCAGTAGGGGAGTCTCGTTTATTTTTAACTTTCCAGCAGGAGGATGGATGATTTGTTGATTCACATTATTCAGCCATCACCAAAAGCCAGGAGATCTCACCTTCTGCATCACCGTAGGTCTGGTACACATTTTGGGTACCTCTGGTGTGATGCTTGGGCAGCTAAGGGAAAAACTGTGAGCATCCCAGGTTCTCCGTGAAGTCAGATCAATGAATTCACTCTCAGGAACTTGTTTAGGAATTAACTGTTTCATAATTTCAGCAAAATGTGTACGTGATAAGCTCAAAACATCTAGCTAGCCAAAAAGCAGCGGATTCCAAAGCAACAAACAACAGATGGTGCCATCTCACATCTACCTACTTCTCTAAAGAGAGCCTTGGTGGATAGTCAGATGAACTCTTGTAGAAAGACTAACGGTAGGCTTTAAAGTATAAGGATTCAATTTTTCTTGCTGTCCACTGGTAGCTAGCTAGAACGAGAGGTGAAGAGCGATACCCAGCTCAGCACACCCTCGGCATTAGCAGGACGGGCAGAAGATACCACAGTAACTTGCTTATTTACTCTCAAAAGCAAGTTATGTTTCTTCCCGGAGGGATGAAAAACTGTCACCTTCTCACTGCTGTGGGCCACTCGGCACTGTAACGCTGCGTTTGCACGGAGGTTGGAAGGGGTCTTCACACCAGTTCTTACGGCCCTAAGCAAACACTCATTGATTAGTCTCCGGGTCACAAGGGAGCTGTTTTCCAGAAAAGGGTTAGGAACAACACTGCGCAACTCACTGAAAAGACGTCAGGCAGCAAAACAGCCCCTCAACGCAGCTGATACACACCAGGCTGTTCTAGAAATCTGCTTTTTTCAAACTCAGTCATGAACCTTAAAAGTAACGGAGAAACAGGCACAACTCTGAAACGCGGGGAGCGCTGGAAACAACAAAAAACGTGGTAAGCTTTACAGTGGGCCGTAGCAGCCGTGCATCACACTGAGTCTTGTGGAAAGTCTTCCAGACTTCCCCCAGGGTGCAGTTTTCTGTCTCGCAGCTCTGTTTGCGGCACGCACAGGGGCTGCAGCTCCTCGAGGACTGTCCCCACCGTCCATCGAGCGAGGGGGCGGCCCTGGGGTGCCACCAGAGAGCCCCCAGTAGTGCACTGGTGGCCAGGTGGGAGCGCTGGGGAGGTGCTGCACCCACCCAGCCACCCACCGCGCTGCCACACGCTGCCTGCACCAAACCCGTCGCGTTTCGTGCCAAGGACAGACTTCTCCTAAGGCACCTAATTATCATCAGCCCACACGCTATTCGCACAAATTGCTAGAAGGGCTCGCTGCGAGCGCAGCGCTGAGACAGTTGGTTACCCTGAACTCCGGTTATTTAACAAGTGGAAGGGGAGGGAGGGCGGGCGAGTCGTGGGCACTGCGGTCGCCACAGAAGGTGGAAAATCATTACCCCCTCCACTTCCTACACATTATTCCAGTCCACAAACGCATGTTTTTAGCTTCTCAATTAGGTGTTTTACCTTCCTGTGTTAACATTGTTGTGTCTAAGCTCATTATAAGTTTGAAACTTCACTATCAGCCAAGCAATTCCATTTTTATGAGCTTTAGCCTTTTTTATAGTAATTTTAATACATTTTTGTTACCTAATTATTTCTCTTCCCAGATTACTGCTCTTAAATAATATCGCTACTGTTCTGGATTCGGTGGTGGGGACAGCATATACCCGATCACACGCTTATCTCTGAAACTAGTTTGGAAACCAAATGTGAAAATACCAGTGTCGAGGTACCAAAACACATACCAAGAACTAATTTTCCCATCTGGAAACCTTCAGATTTAACTTCTCCGACATGAAACCCCCCAATACCGTTGTTCGGTCGCTCAGCTGTAACAGGCGCTGCCCCATGCCCAGAAGAGCATTTCGCAGCGCCTTGGGGCCAGGGCTCTCCCGGTCTCTCCTCACTGCAGCTCGCCGCCTGATTACGTGCTTGGAGAAGAGCTCCCTTCGCAGCTGGCTGCCGGCTTGGGCCGCTCCTTCCACCCCCGGTCCCCTCTCGCCATGGGGCAGTGGCACCTGGGACTCGCTGGCAACCTCTTGAATTTTCAAGGGGAGAGAATTACTGATCACCCCGTTTCAGATAGGTTGTGGATAACGCTGACCGAGGCGTGGCATTCGCCCTTTAAAATTAAGGCAGAAAACACTACAGGAAGTTATTTCCTTGTTTGGTAAGAAGCTTGTGGCTCAGAAGGAGCTGAAAGCTGCAGGAATTGTTAAAAACCTCGTAATACCGCCAGACGCAAGTCCCAGGCTCCGAGACGCACCTGAGGCTCCTGCCAGCTCGCAGAGAGCCGCGTGAGCTGGGCCCGGCTTCGTCGCCTGCGGCAAGGAGGGGAAGCCTCCGGCACAGCCCCCGGGGAAGGGCTGAGAAAGTTCAGGGGAAGACAGAACAGTTGTATTGGGTTGGGTTGTTCTTTTTTTTCTTTGCTAGTTTCTTTAGTTGATAAATTACTGTGAAAAATAAAAACAAATTCACCCAGCGTACATCGGTGCTTGCAGTTTCTGGCGGTGCGTTATCCCCATCCACGGCACTGCCGTCAGAGCAGGGACAAGAGGCATAGCCACGGCTCGGGGCAGTGCTCGGAGGCGTCCCCACGGCCCCACAGTGCTGTCCCTCCACGCCTCGCGGCCTTCCCCAGGGCAGTGCTCTGACGCTTTAGCCTTGGCCCTCGGGGCTGCTTTTCCTTCTGAGATGGCAAGGCTGACTCCTCCAATTTCAAAACCTTAAAATACACGTTTGGGTTCGCTTGTGGTTGTTGTTTTTCAGCTAGCCTTTGGAGTTCGTCTTCCTGCTTCATTTCCCTGACGCACCAGCCAATAAAAATAAAAGCAACCCTGTAAGGACTGATATTTTACCTCTGTCCATGCCAGGTGGATGCATGTTCTCGTCTCTCTGGAGATCTCCCTAAGCTGTGTATTTCTTTCTTTGGGTTGAACGTTACCAGAATCATGACTTATTTATGCTGTGCTCAGTTGAAGAGGACAGCCCCTCCAGTGTTAAAAGGAAATACTGGAGGGCAGGAGCCAGTGTTGTTTTCTCTTGCATTTTTCCCTTCATTAGCTGGAGACTCCCTCTGATCCCCGCTTTCCTTTCTGAGTGTGCAGTGCTTGAAGGAAGGAGGTCTCCACGAGAGCACACTTCCACTTAGCCGGGCAGATGCTCTTTCAGTTTTAAAGGCAACATCCCCAGCTGACACTCCTTTACAATATGTCATTCATGTCACAAGCCCGATTTATGTTTTGTTTACTGCTTGGAGAAATCATTCTGTTAATAATAATCTTTGTGTGAGAACTTCTATTTTCAAAATGGTCCGCGGTGCAGCTCATCCCTTAATGAGTTTTCCTGCGGGCTACGAGCTGACATCCAGAACCTGCTTCACTTGGCTTCTTTTACAGACAAATTCGGGTAAGATGCCACAGTCAGCTGTCAGGTACAGAATAAAACCGCTCTGACACGTGGCGCTGCAAGATTAACTTAGCACAAGCCTATTTGAGATCACACACACAGAAATCCTCCTGTGGAAAGCCATCCGTAACCGCGAACAAACTCGCGTTTTGGAAGATTTCACAAAGTTACATTTTCGCACAGCTCCTTCCACCTGACCTGTGCGCCCCGCAGCTGAAGCTCAGCCACGCAAGGCACACAGCTCAGGTACCAGTGCAGGTGCTGGGCGAGGTTAAACGCGCCCAAGCGATGCGGTGCTTTGGGACACTCCACCAAGGCCTGGTGACTGCCACAGTAAGAGCGGGGACCCTTGGCACACGCCCGGGGGTCCTGTAAATGCACACTGTAGGTATTGCAGTAGCTGGGGTAACACCTGCAGTGTCCGATTGCTTGACTTCTGTTGCTCTCTATTCTAATTTTTCCTTGTCTGGAACCTCCTTCCCTTGGAGCACGTGTACAGTGTGTCCTGAAGTCTTGGTAGCAATATCACAGAAGTCTGTCATTTTGCTCCTGAGCATTCGCTTCAGTTGTAGTGGATATATTTTGTAAACTATAAACATACACCAAGCTTACCTAAAAAATATTTGTAGACCAAAGCATTTCTTGCTAAATCATTATTAATAAACTAAATGTTACTGCATACAAATTGGTTGCTTTCATTCAACTAATAGTGTTCTTTGGTATTCCATCTATATAAGACACTTTCCTAACTCTATTTTTATAAGATTAGTTCTTAGAAAATATTCAAGAATACTTTAAAGAAATACATACTAAAAAGACATCAGAACAAAATCCCAAAATACCACTTTCTTCTCCCGAAGGAAAAGGAACGGCTATTTTTAACGTGCAATGCACATGATCTTAAATTTTCATAGGAAGATGGAAAGGTGGAAAGATTGTCAGGGACAGAGAGCTTAAAATCTGTTAATGCAGGTCTTGGTAGGAATACACATCTCGATTCCCTGGGCATTGCTCACCACAACATTCCCGGCTGCTGCTCAGCGAAGGGGTTGGTTCACCTCCAGCCGCATCCCAGCTATTTCATGCGGAGGTCACCAGGGCCGACGGAGATTTTCTCCCTTTTAGCTCCCCGCTGCGCTCCTCCCAGCACGTTTCTGCTGGAGACGCACCAGCCCCTTCCCAGGGCACGGCCCTGCAGAGGCCCGGGGGTCACCTTGGGACCCCCCCGCCAGCCCCTCTGAACACAGCAGCTTGCAGAAGAAGCCAGGAGCAAAACGATGCCAGGTGCCGCTGCACGCCTGCTGCGTCTTCCCCAGGGGACACCTGGAGGAGGCCAGAACGCTCTGCCACAGCCCTGGCTTGTAGGGGAGACTGATAAGGACCGAAATCCTTTCCTATCAGAAAATTCCCCCGTTCAGCTTAATTTACAAACAGCCTAGGCAAAAGCTGGCAGTGCTATTCTGCGAGGGAGGGAAGAAAAAAAGTTGCTTTTTAGGATATTTTTGAGCAGACTAAAATTGAAAGGAAAAGTACATTAATGAAAGCAAAGCTCAACTGACAAGCAAGCTCCTAAAGGGAAAAAGTAATCAATTCAAGAGGGTCCTGCTGCTAGATGGCGATTACATCCTCCACAGTCTTTCTTTTTAGTAATTGAGTTCTGTGTCTCTTGTTGTGACGCCAAGTAGAAGCAGGGGGGAAGATCCCTGAACATATCAGCCCTTTTTATTACTATTATTATTTATTATTATTTATGACTCCTCTTAAGTCTTTCCTGGGCTCTTCATGGAGTCTTCCAGAGACAACACGATGTAGAACTGGTCCTGCTCGATCATGCCATGGTAAGGGTGGACATGGTGCAAGGAGCTGAAATGGCTTCCCGAATAATTTGCTAAAGTTAATACAAATATTTTTAAGTGACATTGCCAGCCTTTTAATAAAACAGTTAACAGACTGTAAGTTTAATGCCGTTCCTGAAGAATTATTTATCCACTTAGATTTGTGGCCTCCTATTAAAAAGCCTTCTCCACTTGTGAAATGAACTCCAGAAGTGTTTCATCAGGTGAGGAAAGCATGGTGTCTCCAGCAAAGACTGCCAACTCGCTACAGGTGAAGGGTTTTCCGCAGCTAAATGAAGCAGCTCTATTTCCCCGACAAATTAAAATATGCTAAAAATAATTTTAAAAGACAAATAACTAAAAGCACCGCCCGAACCTGTAACTCCACTGCATACAAACGCACAAAAACTGCTCAAAATTCCAGTGCTGCTTTCTCAGCCCTGAGCCGCAGACCTCAGCCCAGCTCACAGCACACCCCTGAGACCTCATTTTACTCATTTTATGTTCACCTCTCCTTGCCCCACGTCTTAGAAAAGATGGAAAGATTTGTGTTCGTTGGCTTGGAGGAAGAAATGGCCACAGTCTTGTAGCTGACTCTTTTCTGTTCTCTAAGAAGACACTCAGAAACTTAACCCCAACTGGGCAGGCTTCGCTTCCGTGCGTCTGATGTTTCAGCAGACAAAACAGCAGGGCCGGGCAGTCTCCTAAACACCCTGGCCCTTAAATTAAGCTCGAGCCCACGCAGCAGGGGCAGGAGAGGGGCTGCTGCCCTGCCCTACCTCTCAGACCTGGGACAGAAAGTCGGGCTCGGCACGGCTCCCACAGCCGGGCAGGCCCCGGACACTCCTGCTCGCTCGCAAACCCACCGGTTTGCTCAGCCTCTACAGCAAAGCCTGCCAGAACATCTCATGCGTTCAACTTCCAGGAAACAATGTGACAGCACTTGAAGATTTGATTGCTCTGATTATATTATTATTTGTTGAATACCAGTAATAGCAGGCAAAAGAAAACTTTTCACTGCCTGGCTGGCAGCAGCAATGCAGTGACGGTGGTACCGAGGAAACCTCTAATTTCCCAGGACTTCCCCATGGCACTGCCATCCCCTGTGGGTGCAGGGGACAGAGGGGAGCCGGGGGGCCCACTCGGGGTCCTGGTGGCCCTGCTGCTGGAGCAGCCCCAGCATCGGCCCTGTGCTTGATGCTGGTCAGCACCACTCCTCACAACCCGCCCCACGCACTTCACACTCCAAGCAAATCTGCCTTTTTTTTCCCCTAAATCTACTAGAAAATCTTCCAATCCATTAATTTTAAAGAAATTGGCTGTATCCTACAGAAAAAAACTGATGTGCCTGGTTAATCTCTGGATCCCTTGTATCAGGGCTTTGTCATCAGGCAGCTTTGTTTCGTATGCACCACTTACTCCAGTAATCAGATGAGATTGCTGAGCCATCGTGTTATGGTAGAAGGCTGCTCTCTGGCTGCAGAGCTAACATCCAGATAAAGGGTGCTGATGAGTGTAACAGTGCTTGTAGTATTTTAGTAGCAATATTTATGCAGCTGTGTGAATGCGCTTCTTCATCTGGGGGCTCTCCGTACAGGCAGGTGGCTGGGAAATAGTCTTGGCCTTCTGTATTTTAGCAGCAAGGCTTTTATCTGCATTTCTCAAATTAAAAAATTTGCTGCTGCCAAGCTCAGCCATCAAGAAACTCCAGGAAGAGTTCCCAGGGCAGGAGGGAGTTTGTCACCTGATGGAGCACGACAGACAGGAGGGAAACGAGCAGGCGTGCTGCTTCAGGGAGAACCAGCAAGCGTCCCCAGGGGCCCGATGCTCCTCCTAACCACAAGCGATCCTCTGCCTGTCAATAAATACACCTCCTCCCTCTCCCCCCTAACTTTCCACCCATCCTCTCTGTTGTAACTTCATTAGTAATAATGTCAGCAGTGCCCTGACAGCTGCAGGTGATTTCAGCTCTCAACTCAGACATAACCTGACACAGAGCAGATCTTCTGATGCAGCCAGGCATCAGGTTTGCCATTTATCCTCCCCAGCACAGCAGCAGCACAAACCGATCCAGCACACGACCCCCGTCCTGAGGATTGTCTGCGAGAGCTGCGGGGCACGTCCCTCCCTCAGGGCACAGCACGTGCCCAGGACAGGACCGCAGGAGGAGCGGCTGGCAGCTACACAACACCCAGCTCACACCCAAGGGTGGGCCAGCACCGCTCCTTCGCCCCCAGAGCCCTGAAATTTGTTCTCTTGCCCTTCCAGCAGCCAGGAGCAGAACTCGGCAGCTCCCAGTGAAGCAGCCCCTGAAGCAGGATTTGTTCTCATAAAAGCACTTGCACGCATTAAATGTAAAAGAAGAAAAAAAGTATTTTAAAGGGGAAGGACAGGATAATCAATTTGTATAACCAGCACCGCGGTGTCTTTCTCTGGACAGGGGTGCCTAGGTATTAGGTCTAGAGAAAAAAAGTGTTCACTGTATGAATGCCAGCATAGCACACAAGTAAAAATAAGTGCATCTTTTTTTCCTGCCAAATGAGTGCTAAGAAAGCCATCTATTCCTTAATTGGAGCAAGAGCTTACAGTGAGTTCATTTAAGAGCATCATCTGTAGATGAATGAAATCCTCTTCGGATCTGGAGCTCGTTATTTCACCCACAGCCAGACAGGCCCAGAGCGGCTCCAGCTCCCCCATGTTGAGCACCCACAGGCTTGTGCTGGGCCCGGCAGCACCAGAAGAATCTTATGAACAGCAAAAGGAAAAGGAAGCACTTCAAAGTAGGCAGGTTTTAAGTCCTCCCAGTCATGCCATTCACTAGTGCAGGGAGGTCAGTAACTCAGGTCTGAAAAAACATACAACTTCAGGGACTACCCTGTGCTTCCCAAACAGGGATCACTACATTTGTGTGGGTTTGTAGCAGGTTTTTTCATGCTGACTTACTCAGTTTTGGAGTGAAGAAGTTGAGGAAAGCATTATCAATAGCTTACTGTACATGATTTTTCCTTTCCAGCCTGTCACACTGCTGTAAACAGAAAAAATCCAATGTATCTATGATCATTACACTAGAGCAGAATGAAAACACTCGGGAAAAAAAGTTAATCTCATCTCTAAGCAGTCACCCTAGACAGTATAGATTTGTGTTGGGATCTTCCCAGAAAGAATTGCCAAACCATAAGATCCGATCAAATTGCTAGTCATAACAGATGACAACAAACTTCTGCTGGAAGCGGCACGGCGGAGGAGTGGGAGCCGGCTGCTGAGCGCCTGGCAGCGGCAGGCCCGTGGGGAGCGACAGGCCTGTGGTGGCACCGGGCGGCCCGGGACAGCCCCGGCCTCCCCCCGAGCACAGCACGACATATCCACAGACTGCCCCAAGGCCCTGCTGTAACACTTGGAGGCTGTGGCTGCACTGGTAGAGGCTTTTCTACCAAGAGAGGAAAGCGTTGGGCCTTCACCTCGGGCCAGCTCTAAGCACAACGCAGCTCTGGTTTGAGCTGAGGAGAGCTCCACACGTGGCGATCCTCTGCTGGTCTCCCCCAGGCTCACACAGACATGGGACTGCTGCAGCACAGCGCTGAGAAGTGCAATGTCGAGTTTTACACCATTTACGGCTAAAAATGATCCAGCATCCAGCGCAGATCCTCACTTGTCTTGTCTCACTTGCAGCTCGCACTGATAGGGCTACTCTGCCCTCCTGCAAGGGGCACCGACATGTTTAAATATGTTGTAATTGCAAATGGCATACTTTTAGGGACATTTAAGTTTAGTAAACATGTTCTTTTCCCTACTGATAAGTGATATTCGACAAAAACCGGAACGCTGCGTGCTGACAGATTTTGCTCGTGCGAGGAGCCTGAAGTCAGTGAGCTAGGCGCACTCTCGTTATTTCCTTCCTCAATGTGTTAATTTTCCTCCTTAATCCAAACATAGCTTTATGCAGTTATTAAAGTAGTTTTAATCCAATAAGCACCATGGATCAAAGGATATCCCAAAGGCACAATTCACAGAAAAAAGCTCATGTAAAGTTCAGCAACATGAAATGCAAAGCCTATTTACTACGGAGGTAGAAAAGCCAAAGGTAGGAGAGCAGACGTCTGTAAGATGTGTCTGTCAAGCTCTATTCCCTGTGCTGTAATGCCATCTATCCAATTAAAGTACATTTGACTAATTACCAGTTAACACACTTCAATTAATTTAATTAACATGTAATAGCATTATATCATACAATGATAATACTGTAACTTGTTTTGAGATTAACTTCTAAATTACCACTGAACATGTCCATTCCTAAAGGAAATTAAAATGCAAACAGTTTCCCCTTTTCTTTCGAGGGCCTTTTAAGAACAGAGACTCCAGTTCTTGCAAAACTGAAGTCATTAGGTTAGTATACAGGTTTCATGAAATGCATAGGTCTCGATTCACCAGAGACAGATCTTTCTGGATTACAGAGAGCAAATCCCAGTGTTCCTCCTGTGGCAAGGCAGCCCCAGGGGACTTCATGTCAGCCTCTACAATTCTGCCATGGTCTACCAGAAAGCACCAAAAAGGGGGGAGATGTGCTGAGCCCCAAGCCACTGTCAAACCGCAGCCCCTGCAGACACAGACACCCCTCTTTTCTGTTGCAAGTGCCTTAGTCACAGTCCAGGTATCCCTTAATTGTAGTCCTTTAATCACACCTCCAGATATCTGCTGAGCATCCACACTCAAACCGTTCTCCACCATTCACTGGTCACATGCAAGTCTTTTCACTCCCTGTAGCAAGAGCAAATGTTGCACTTCAATGCCTTTTCTGACTCCTTAATAGCTCGTTTGCTCCACTGATAAGGCTCTTGGGTACACATCTAGAGCAAACACTGAGCTCAGTAGTGCTTCAGCACAGCAGAGGTATTAAAAAGATGGTGCAGCGGCACCAGTCAGCCCTTACATACTTCGCTGCTGCGCAGAGCTTGTCGCCTCCCTCAGCACCAAACTCCGCACACAGGACACGGGGTACACGAGCTGCTCCTGCAGCGGGGGAGCTGCTCCTTCACTCGCGTGCGGCGCGTCAGTGATGGGCAAAACCAGACACTGCTTCCAGCAGAAGTGCTGGAGTGGGAGGTATTTCTTTGAAAACAGGGAAACAGTTTAATACTATCTTTTATGAATAAAAAGGAATGCATACATTACCCATTCTGAACAGATCCCATGCTTTCTGAATTTAAAAAGTTGGTTCTAAAGAGAAATTCCAACTCTGTCAAATAAAATCAACTTCTTTGAAGTTTTCTTGTGATCGATGTATCACAATATTTCTGATAAAGATGACCTAATCAGAGGCTACATTGCACCAACTGAAACGATCCCCATAAAAATCATCATGCCAGAATTTTTCTTAAGAATCCAGTTAATGAAAGGACAAATAAAATACCAGCATTATTTCCAACCTTTGAAAGTTTCCTATCCGAGCAGTTCTTTTAAGTGCTAATTAATCAAATCAGTGATATTTTTCTAGGGTCAATGATTCATTACTGCTGCACTAGTTGAAGCTGAAGTCTGAAATATGAAACTAAATAGATCATATTTCTTCCATAGATGGTCAAGCTGCATTTACAGGGAGGGTAGACACTATCTGTTGAGTCAAACAGATTCTGAATCACTTTTTCCCCCCTTTCAATAGCAGTGCAGAATTAGTGAGATTAGATTACCAGAAAATGTTCTGCTGATGTCTAGCCAGTGCTTGACCAGTGCAGACGAGCATCACTGGGCTCACCCTTTCTTGTAACCAACCCAACATGAGCCCAAACGGGCTGAAGGACAGCATGTTCCCAGCAAGGTTAATACCTGAATTTAGCCATCACCTCCATACAGGAGGAAAATCTGTTTTTGTCTGCAAGGATGGGGAAGGTTTCTGAGTTCAGGGCTGGCAACAGAAGTCAGCTTTCTGCATGGATTGAGAACAGGGAGTGGATGCAACTCCACATTGGCCACCTCCCTCCATTCTGCTCCCCCTCCATTTTTTTTAAAATGCAAGTCCAGAGATTAAAGTTCAAAATAACATGTTAACACTATTGTCTTTTCATTTTATTTTAAGATAAAAAAAGAGCAGTCTCATAGAAGATTACCAAAAAGGATAAGATATAGAAAGAAGGATGAGACTGAGAGGACAAAGATGGATGATTAAAAAAACAGGAAGAATAAGATGAAGGAGCAAAGCAAATAATGAAAGGAAAATAGAACAAAGGTCAGTTAAAAGAAAAACAAGTTTTAAACTATCTTGCAAATTCATGTCTCTCACATGATGAAACCAAGGTCAGGTAGAACTAGATCTTTACCAAATGCTTCACTTGGACATTGAAGGCCACCGATACATTTCTACACAGAAGAGAAGAAAGGAAAAGTAGCTCTAAAAAAATCTCAAAACCAAACTTGGGGTGGAAGGGAAACTTCAGCAGATGTGATGGCAGCAACATGTGCAATGTTATCTATAGAGATTTTATACATTTAACAGTTAACTAACTTCTGTATGTTATCCTCAAACTTTGTAGTGATCAACTGCACGCATGTATGCCAAACACTGACCAATTCAATTTATCATCATATTCCTAAACAAACACACTCAGACATTAAGCTAATGCAACTGAGTGTTTGAAGAATTTGTCTTCATCAACAAAACAAAATACACAGGTCTTTCAGATCCTCAGATGGAGGGAAACATTTGTGTAATCTCAATGTCAACCTCAATGCCACAGAAAAAAATAGGAATTGACATTATGAGTTATTACAGGCTATTAGTTTTGTGATTTTGTTTTTAAATGTGTATCTTCAGAACAAAAATCACATGCAGAAACTTCTGCCTGCATAAACAATCTAATGATAGTCACAAAAGAAGGTTGGCTGCTTTTGTCAGGCTGCGAATGCAGCTGCCATGAGAGCAGCTCAGCACCTCCACCTTTAACCATCTGTACGAATTTAAGGATTGCCAAGGACTACACAACATCACCGGTAATGCTGCAGGTAATAAACACTGCTCTAACCAGTAATCTGCTGGAGATTTAGAGACGAGTTAATATTATCTGATGCTACCAGAGAGGCTGTGGAGTCTCCTTCTCTGGAGATACTCAAAACCTGCCTGGGTGCCATCCTGAGCAACACGCAGTAGGTGACCCTGCTCAGCAGAGGTTGGGCCAGATGGTCTCCAGAGGTCCCTTCCAACCTCAGCCATTCTGTGATTCTGTACTTTCAGTGCGTTTCTTCAAAGCTACCAACAAAATACTTATATTTTTGGTGATGCTATACAGAAAGCTTCTGATGGAGACAGCTAACCCATCCACCACCCCGCCAGCAATACCTTGGGAACATTAAATAACAGTTTCTGACAGTAACACAGCCTGTGTATGAATGTGGCATTTTCTGTTCCCAAGCAATAAACCTTTAAAATCTGTATAAAAGCCCAGATTAGCCAAGTAAAAACAAGAAGGACCTTTTTCAGAAGAGAACACCCTAATGGGTGCTTCAGTAGAGAAAAATATTGGCAATACTAAAGGCCCTCTGAAACCCTTTCTGTGGTAGCCAGATTTGATAAGACTGTTGAAATTAAAAACATAATGTATATACCCCTGCTGCTGTTGCAATGTTGATTCAAACACACAGAATTGTTCCTTCTGGTTTTATTTCTCCCAGAGACTGTTTCAAGCAGGTCTGCCTCCAGGTACCTGGCTGGAAACATTCCCCACAGCCTCCCATCCAGATCGTATTAATATTTTCCTCCAAAGGCACATCTTCACAAGACTTCGCTGCGCTCATGACTAGTAATTAAAAGATTCAGAAAACCTTCAGGACTACACCCACACACGAGAACCACATGGCAACCTGCTGCTGCCGAGCCCCTGATAATAGCCTAATTAATTTTCTATAAAAGAAGAAAGTTGATTAATCACCTCCGCAAACCAGCTCCTTCCTGACCTTCCCAGCCACACGTGGGCAGCTGCTTGCAGGGTCAGCGGCAGCTCTGGGGACAGAGTGGCCAGAGCTTTGCTGAAGACGCTGCTGTTGCTCTGCATGGGTTTTATTGGGGTCACAGCCTCTCGTTAAGCACAGGACTTCTCCAGGAAGAGGTCCCAGGGCTGGGTGGGCTGTGGCAGCTCCTGCCCTGGCGGCTCCGTGGCGTGCCCAGAGCTGTCGGGGCAGCACGAGGAAGGAGCCGCCAGCTCGCTGAGGACAGACTGGCTCGTTACCGAACTGAGCCCAGGGAAGGCAGTGCCTTCTGGCTTGGAACCGCACAAACCGCCTGTTTGCACGGGGACCTGCCCAGCAGAGGCACCGCCACCCATAGCGGGACGGACACCAGGCCCTTCGGCAGGGCCCGCCGTGCCCCCCGCAGCCAGCGCTGCGCTAATGAGAGCCAAGGAAATGGGTCGTCTCCGAGTTGCCCAAAGCAGAAAGAGAAAAACAAATTGAAATGTTAGAATAACAACTTATAAAAAACCATTTTGTTTAATTTACAAATGGCTCTATTATCTACTTAGCAATCTTTGCAGCAATGGCATAAAAAGGATAAGAGCGTCAGATGAGAGGTATAGGGTAATGTTATTCATAAGCGAGCCTTATCTGTCTGTACAGCTTGCATATTTTCACAAATTGCTAAATTCTTTAACCATTCTGGGTTTGGAAGCAGAGAGATTCATGTCGCACCTCATTTCTCAGAGGAAATGGATTCATATTCCCTGTACAGCCAACTTCTAATTAGTCAGAAGTTTGCAGCTAGGTGATTTTGATGAACCCGTCACAATATTGAAACACTAATTGTGTGAATTAAAATAGAGTCCAGCCACCGGCACTCTTGGTAGAAGTCACAGGTAGCATTCTAAAAAGGAAAGGAAAAGGATAACTTGCTGACAAAGCATCTATGTTCCCTCAAAAAAAAAATCTTCCATCACTGGATTATACAATGCAAACAAAGTGGCGTATTTTCCTCCCCATTTGCTCTTCCACATGCAAATGACATTCTTCAACAACAAAAAAGTGAATTTTGAGCAATTATGAAGATATTCCTATAATATGGCATAGCAAGATCTTCAAAAGCTTTAAATACAAATAGAGTCTAGTTTTTTAATATGTTTTAAATTGCAGATTAAAGTATGCCACTGACATTATGACTAATTTCTAGTTTAAGTTTTTTTTTTTAAGCGAGAGCTCCCAAAAAGTCAAGGTGAGAATAGTTTCAAGGGAATAACTAATCTACCTGCTCCAACCATTTCCTTTAAAATGGCTTTCTCCAGTTTACTGGATCTTTTATTTCAAAGGAAGCAGTTTACAGTTTTTCACTGCAGTTTAAGTGATTAATAACTAAGCTCATGGGGTTTGATTATTTTTGTGGTTTTTAAAGGCCAATCTTAATATCGCCTGTTTGATGCTCACCTACAGAAATGAGTAACGCTTCAAACTAAGAGCACAACAGGAAAATAGCACGCTAAGCCAACACTGATTTGTTGAGATTTAGGCAACCGTTCTGCAAACAGGAACAGTTCCTCCCCTTCTCGGCGCGCTGCTCCCCCAGCAGGGAGCCGCTGCCCCCACCACAGCCCCCTGTCCCCCTGGCAGCCCCCCTTCGCCATCCCCATCCCGAGGGAGGTGCAGGAGCTAATGAGGCCAGCGCTGTGTCTGCTGGGGATTTCGTGCCAGCAGCTGTGGAAAAACACTTCTTGAAGACACCTCTTGGCACACTACTACTTGCTTGGCTACCTTTACACACCGTTTGACACTACAATATTGAAGTGAAGCTTCCTGAAGGCAGAGATCTCAGAGACATCACTGACGAATTAATTTATGGCTAAGTAACTGTGGAGACCCCTTGGAGCCCTGCTGCCCTCCTCCCCAGCCCCTGCGGCATTGCAGGAGCAGCAGCGATGGGCACCCACCACAACTAGGGCAGAAACACAGGCCTGAGACATTTGTTCATTTTATACTCATCTCAGCTGCATTTGGTTAAGCTTTGCAAACTTAATATATTAACAGAATTTAGCACCCTAAGCAAAGATCAGCTTCCTTTTGTGCTAAGCAGGATGCTTGCTTAATAAGGCGCCCAAGCATTCTCATGAAAAAAATTAAACAAAAGGAATATCCTTACCTTATAACATTGGGAACAGAGGCAGGATGAAAGTTCTGCCCTGGTTAATAGAGGTAATTTAAGACCAACCCAAAATCTGAACTCAGGTGCCCTCAGCCCTTATTTTAATCAAGGTATTCTCTCATCCTCTGCCTTCTGTTCCTCGCTGGCTGGTAGCCATTCAGTCTTTTCCACTTAGCAACGGGCCATTACTGTTGTAATCTAAGAAATCCATCCAACATTTCAATAGGGACAATAAAAAGAGCGATTAGGAAAAGTTAAGCCCCTCTTTGCAATGTGTTCATAGATGAAGGAATAAAAGTATGCAACAAAACTCAAACAAGTCCCAATAACAGGCAATATTTACAAGATATACTTTGCTAATGGTTCATTTAACTCTGCAATATCTTAAACTCACTCATTTGTGAAGCGAATTATTCATAAGGCAGTTTATTGCAAATAGATTAATATTCATTGGACAGTTGGCAGAAGATGTACGCTTAAAGTCTCTGAATTATTTGCAAAATAGAAAAGCCATCATTCTGTGAATTTTGGACAGAGAACTGATTGCAATCAGCATTATCCAGAAGTTCATTAGACATCGAAACACCCCGTGTAGAAAGACATCATTTAAGTTAATCACTACCTGGCTGTCAGGCGGAGAGCAGCTTGCTGAGTTCAACATTTTATAGCCTTGGATTGCACACTACATCTCTCTGGAAAGCGAGGATTTAGAACTGTGTTCATACTGCTAAATAAGATATGGCTTATTAGAAGTAATATTTTTAGTTTACATACACTTTGAAGTAGCTCATTCCTAAAGTGTTTTAAAAATAACAGCTTCCAACACAGCTTGGATCTATGATCTGCCAGGCTCTCAAACACCTCTCCTAGCCTTCCCTCAGGGACAACCAGACGATGTATTTACTAGCCAGGCCTGGATTTCGACAGCATTTCTGCAAGTTCGGTCCCTGGCTCCGCTTGGTTTCTGCGCCCACAGGAGTCCCTGCCAGGCCAGGAGCTTCCAGCGCTGCGGGGTGCTACTGAAGCACTCGGTGCTTTATCTGGTGCCGATATCCCCAAAAGGCCATTAGCAGAAGAGATGTATGTGTTAACAGAAGGGTAAGGTTCCCCCGGTGAGGCAGAAGGGGCGGCAGGCCCGCGGCACAGCCCGTGCCCGCTGCGAGGCACAGGCAGCCCCTCCTCACCCTCCCCGTGCAGGGGTGCCTGGCTGCCAGCATGGGGGCACGAGAAGCTGCCACAGCCAGGGAAACAGCCCCTGCCATCCCACTGAGAGGGTCACGTCCTGTTACAGCTGTAATCGTCACTGCTGCAAAGCAAACAAGTCAGCAAGCCATCCAATTAATCAGAGATGCACGTACTTCTCCAGTCATTTACCTGGCTCGAGAATAAAATATTGGCAACATCCCCCTCTGTACCTGTGTTAGCCATCAGCTCTGTGACTGTAGGGAAAGCATACATTAAGCTGTCAAACAACAAAATCCAGCAATGCTCTGGTTGTGAAGTGGCAGGGAATAAGAGAACATGTCTCAGGATAATAAAAATACATTTGTGCTTCTAGAACTTGTCTAATCCACAAGTCCCCGAAGTTACAAATGTTGCCTTGTGCGGTAATTACTGCACTCCGCTATTATAAATGGTTATTTTCCTCAAGTCTTCCACTTATTCATGCACTTTTTTCCTCAACTTGAGAGCAAAATGATGCCCCTAAATGAGGATTTTCTCCCACTTGGTTTTGCCCTGTGATGAAGACAGAGAACATTACCTAGCAAATAAAGCAAGCACACAGCTTGTACACCTTCATTACAACCTGCAAAGGGAGATTTCACCTTGAAACCCACTGCTCCTCTGACTGTGATTCTCGGTCAGGCTCACCTGGAGATCTCTCAGCAATGCACGTAATGCAGGGTTTCACAGCTGGCTGTATGAGCCACCAGGTAAAGTGACCTGATGATGTGTGGCTAATGGTGACAGCTGCAAACGGATGCCTCTTACCTCATATACTACTTCACTCAGGGAAAAAAAGAGTTTAATTGTGGCTTCATTCAAAAATGTTTTTAATGCACCAGTCACAGCTGCACTTCAGCCAGTAGCACATCCCCAGCAATGCAAGGGGCTCTGCTCAGTGCGAAGAGGCTCAAGTATCTCCCGTGAGGTACTTAAAATGACACATTTTGGTCCGCTTGCAGAATTTCGACATGCTAAACAGGCCTCTAACCCAGCCTCTGATCTGCTCCTGCCTCAAGCAGGGACCCAGGCTGCCACCACCCGATGGGGACCAGAGCCCCTGCCCTGGTGACAGAGTGAGGACCACAACCCCGTGGCAAAGGGTTTGTCAGAGAAATACCAGGGAAGCCAGAAGGCCTTATTCCTAAATACCAGGGAAGCCAGAAGGCCTTGCTCTTCTCCTCCCAGTCCTCCGCTCAGAGGCCTCACGATAGGGGCGAACCAGGGACTTCAGCAGGTGATGCCACCACAACCTCCGGCCTTGTTCTTCCCCACTCGTGGCCTCCAGCTGCAGAAGCACTCCGCTGCCATGCCGGTAGAAAGCCCAGGTACCAGTATTTCACCACGCTCATTTAGCTTGCCTGCTACAAAATTATGCTCATGGGGACAGTGCTTCACCCCGAGTAGTGGAAAGGTGATTCCCAGGCACAGGGAATTTCTGTAAGCTTGAATCCACACCCTGAGAAAGGACACTCTCACCGCTTCCCCTCCTCAAAAAATGTTCTGAGAGTTTGGAGGAGAATAAGGTACAAGGAAATCAAATTAGCATAAACACTGCTCAGAGTAGTACCTAATTTCTTAAAATACTACCCACATATAAGTGTCTACAGCAGCTTCAGGCTTGTTCCCCACTCGCCACCACTTATGGCCCATAGTCTAACCACACCACGTTACTCCATGGGAATCCTTGAAACCAGATTACTTAATATATGCACATGCAAAATCATCGCACATTTGAATTTCCTAATGAGAACAGAGCTTTTCTGATAAGGCTATTTTTGGTCTAGGCATTTATAACTACCCCATACCAAACTGAAGAGATGCTACAGTTTACATATTCCTCCAGCATCTGTATAAAATACATGGCTAATGCCAAGGAGCTCATAATAGATTGCCCCTAAAAACCTGCTTCCCTACGTAAGGAAAAACAAGCAGCAGCTGAAATCCCTCTGTGCATTGTCCCCTTGGTGGAAAAAGTTTGAGGATTTTAAACGAGGTGCGACCTCAGGGAGCAAAGCCAAGCTCAAGAAGTGGTTATTTTCATCACTTTCACCTAAAAACCTGCGTGCACACTGACACCCCTATTGTTGTAGAAACAGCCGTGTGCCCACGCTTTGCTTTCTCACACAGCAAAGATGCAAAAGCACTGTTAGGAGACACTGCAGCTATGACCTGGGAAAGACAGCCAGTAAAACATGAAGCTCTCAAAAGGTAAGCTCAGTGCTGCACTCAGATTACAGACTGGAACGTTTCACCCCAGCACCATGCCGGGATGGGCAGCTGCAAAGCACCACAAGCAAGCAGCCCGTGAGCAGGACCAGAGGCATGAGACCAGCCAGCGAGGAGCAGGAAGAGGAGGGCAGCACCCTGATTTTACCATCCAGCCCTCTTCCAGCCTCTGACCACCCCCGCTGGGCTTCCCCTCTCACCATCACAAGTTTAACATTAAGACAAGCACAAGTGTTATTCCACATATAAAAGCTAAGACCATTTTGTTGCCATAAAACGATGCTTGGCCTAGCTCAGAGTTAGCCTACCTACCTACCATTAAATAAATTAAGTTTCAGGCACCTACTTACCCATAAGTTGTGCAAGAGCTTTTCAAAGGAATGCCAGACACACACTCCTGTAAAAAAAGTCTTCTGCTTGCCAGTTGCCAGGAAGGTACAAGGACACCACACCTGTAACAGGTTATTTTCAGCTACAGCACCGGCCCAGCCTGCACACACAAGGCAGCGTCAAGGGCCCCAGTGGCTGCAGCAGGATGACAAAAAGGCACAAACCAAGCCACAATACAAATTCTCAGGGCACCCTTCGAGGCAGCCCCCCCTGCTGACCACCCCTCCAGAAGCAGGGGCCTGCCCTTCCCACCCTTTTTATCCCCTCTTGCTCCCCCCCGCTGCATGGGGGTGGGATTCCCCCAGGTGAGGGCAGTGAAGGCAATGACCCTCCCGACCCGCCCTGGCAGCTCCTCCTCCACATGGGGCAGCTCTGGGTGATGGCAGCCGAGCTCCTTTGGGTGCAGCCGGGCTCCTTTGGGTGCAGCTGGGCTCCTTTGGGTGCAGGCCCGCCTGGCCTCACACGAGTCACAGGCGTACGGCTCGGGCACGCGTCGAAGTACAGTTAGCAGCACACGATCTTTCCCGTTACAATACATTTCTAATACTGCCATTTCATCACATTTGCTTTGATTTGGATTTTATCTGTTAAAAAGGTGCAATGAGAATTTGATTTCTCTCTGCTTAGCCCCAATCAGCTCTCAGTGTTTGCTTTCCCATCTCTTATCTCCGATCTCGCATTTTCTTTCTTTCCACCCCTCGCAATCACGCCGACTTTAAATCCATAAAACTCCCTGAAGTTGCCATGCACAAAAAGTGGCTCGGATTTCTGCAGGAGCGCAGAGAGCACAGCTCTGTCCGCGTTACTGGCTTTAACAGACGACACGTCCCAAGCCCGCACGCTTTCTGCTCTGTGTCAGTCACCCTGTGGCTGGTGGCACGCGCATCGTGTCCCCCGGCCAGGCATGGGGCTGGCTTACAGCAGCAGTGGCCGTGGTGGCTCTGGGTCCCTGAGCATACACGCTGGGTTTGGTCTTTCTTTGTTATTTTAATTTTAAAAATTACTCAAATGTTTCTGTGTTTTGTATATGTTAACTGTACATTTCTCTGAGACACGTACAAATGGCTCCAAGCATCACAGTAACAGGGTAATGCCCTCATCTCCTGACCACAAAAGCACCACGACATGACCGAACCCCGTCAGGGCTCCCCGCACGGCACCGCTGCCCAGCGAACGCCCGGCCCCGAGCGCTGGGCTGCTCCCGTCCCCTCCCTTCCCGACCGCGCCTGCGGCACGCGGGGATGTCCTCCTTCGCCCTGGGCTGCCGTGCATCTTTCCCATGCTGCAAACCCCGACAACACGGGATTGAACTGAGAGGAAGGAGCAGGAGGGGCAGCAGGAGCCTGGTCCCTCAGCCGTGCCATGGGTCTGGGGGGCGGCGGTGGCAGGGCCGCGGCATGCAGCAGTGCGGCGGGGTCGGGGCGGCGTGGGACGCAACAGGAGGATTTGCTAAGCCAGCCTTAAAGAGGCTCGGTGGGCTTCAAAATCGGGTTTCAGCCCTCGGATTTTGAGCCTGCTGTAGTAACAAGAAGACCCCAAGGTGGGTATGAGTGAAACAGGTTGGCAAAGGTGTGCACGCACTCGGTTTACTCCTGGCAGCGCTCAGCGCACAGTTGCCTTCTCCTCTGGCAGCCTGCTGGAGTCCTGCTGGAAAGGTTTTTAATACCAACGGGGGAGCAGAGAGAAAGAGAATCGACATGATTTGCTAGAAGCAAAGAGACTGCATGCACACCAGTGTGATGCTAGATGAGGCTGTCTTCAACAGGAGACGAGGCAGCATCTCTGTAACATAAATGAACTCATCGTTTATTCCACAATCGCACTATTTTATCCTCTCTTAGAGGGCACGCGGAACACTGATGGTGCCACATCTGCAGCATTGGCAGCTGAAGTATTTTATTTATCCGTGCACCAGGCACGGGAGGTATTTGGGCTGTCTGCGTTCCCCCAGCAGCCTGCTCCAGCCACCTTCTGGTGCCCCAGAGCTCGCTTTCCGTGGGTGCCCAGCCCTTGCCCTGTCTCCTCAGGCCGCGGGCTCAGCTTCGTGCCGCAGGTGGCAGCTCTGCTGCTCCCCTCTTCTATACAGCCAAGTCAGTAGCTTCTGTCTGGATTTTGTATAAAAGGAGCAGGTCCAGCTACTCCCCATGGCTGCAAGCAAAGCCTGCTTGTTCTGGGTTATTTTCTTTCCTATCCTCCCCTTGTTTAGTAGCCCCATCCCTGTATACTTCTGAGAAGAAAAGAAAAAAAAGAAAAAATTTCCTCCAATGAATACTTTGATTCCATGTTTTCTAGCTCCATTATACAATGAATGCCCTTCCTGCATATTTACTGCTTCCTTTTTAGCTCTTAAAAGGCAGAAAAATGGTTAAATGTTTGTAAAGTCTTGTCCTAGACTTCCAGAAGTGGAAAATAAATGAAGTGAGTTTCATTTCAGGAGGCTTTTTCTGATATTTCCTGGGGCAAATTTTCTAAGCAGCCGCAGAGTCGGGTTGCATCAAGCATGAACAGTATCGTACATATATATATGTATATATCTTAGGTTTCAACATTTGAAGTCATCCCAGCAAAATTCCTCTTAATTTTATACGTTGCATTAATTTCAAGTCAAGTGCGTGCATTATGGTTAGAGTCTGCTGAGTCAGGACTATGCACATCTTTTCTACTTTTATCATTATTCCTTTATGGTTTCACAAAAATCGAGTCTTGTTATAATTCAACCACCCTGACTGATACCGTGTAATTTGGCACAGAGTCCTTCTTTATAGTTCTCTCCAAATTCACCTCTTCCTACAAGTGGGTGTCTTTCATTATGGCTGACATTAATACTGAATGAACTAACAGCTGCTTCTTGCTAATGAGCCGGAGCAAAAAGAAATATATCTCCGTGGCTGCAGTTCCCAACTTGGCAGCCTGCCTGCTGAAATCTCTCTGAAGAAATCTGGCTCGCTAGAAGCTGGGGTCTAACATGTTTTTGGTTTTCTGTTGAGTTACAGCAACATTTTGTACGCTGATAGTGTATTTCTATGTGGGAAAAGCAGGAATATACGTTCCTTTAATTTATATTCCCTACTTTAAATGTTAACTGTAGTAACAAATTTCTATGTGATCGTGACACAAGCATCGCAGAGCCTAAACTCTCTAATATTCTCCCCATCCTGCTACGGGCAATGTTATAACACGATAAACAACCGGTAGACGAAGAAAAAAAGCAATTTATGCATTAACAATGCCCTTGCCACGTGGGCCGGAGCAGAGGGACCTGCAGAACCGTATTGCTGGCCGTATCCGTGCCTCCCCAAGCCTAGATACCCGGTGAAATCCTGCCCTTGAGCGAAGAGGAGTCCTGCCGCCGGCCCCCAAGGCCCCAGCTCTCGTTCTGGGTCCTCGCTCTGCCCCACGCAGGCTGCAGCAGCTGGCTCCTGGGGGCCTGTGAAAGGTTAATACAAAGCCTCTCACATCACTGGATCGTGACAAAAAAGCGTCCAGTGCAGACAGACGGGGGCTGCCTTCGGCATGGGGGGTGTCAGCAGCGTGCCCGGCCAGTGGCATTGTCCCTAGCAGCACCCAGGGGTGCTCTGGGGAGTGGGAGAGCCCTTCCCTCGGGTCTGCCACCAGAAAGGGGAGACGTTTTGGTGGTGGTAGCAGCAGCCTCCACCTCTGATGTCCCCTGACCAGAAATGCCCCCGTGGGTGAGGGTGGAAGCAGTCTGCCAAAGCGTCTTGGGGATATCTCATTTATTTGGCTTTGGTTTTTCAGTCCTTGACTCCTCGCTTGCAAGCACTGAGTCTGAGTAATAAAAAAAGGGAAATAAACCTAGTGGTGGGAGAAATGTCCGATGAGTCTGTCCAGAGAAAACCGCCACTGGTCCCTGAGGACGAGGGCTGGAAAGAGCATCAGGTTTGGACGAGCATTTGCAGAGCTTTTGCCATAGTCGAATGACAGAAGAGTAAAATTTTCCCACCTAAATCAAACGTGTTTGCACACTTTCCCCGTTTGTTGCGTGCTTAGCTTATCCTAACCAAAGTTTTGCCAGCTCCTGGAGAAACAACATATGGAAGGACTACTCTGAGCTCGTTCGGCTCCGCGCAGCGAGCCCCCGCGGCGAGGGCAGCGCACGGCCACACGTCCTCTGCCAGCGGGCGCGGAGCGGTGCCCAGCTGGCCCCCGGGGGCACGCAGCACCGGCAGCTCTGCCCCTGTTCTGCCATCCTCAGGCGGCTTTCTTGAATAAAGTCAGGTAGATTTTTAATAACTTCATTAAGATAAAGGTCCCTTCAACCTATATGAGAGAGATTTTCCTTTGAAATTCTGATTACCAACAGGAGCAGGTTGCCGTGTGAGTTTACATCAGAGGGGAGATTTAAGGTTAAGGTTGCAGTTACCCAGACTTACGTGGACAACTGAAACAACAGCAGAGGAAACACTAACTTTACTGTAAGTAAGTGAAGGATTGAAACAAGGGTCCCGTTGTTGACCTGAACCTTAGGAACGCCGCTTGTCATGTGTCCACGCTAAAACAAGGGGCTGGAGACCCGGAGCCTGAAGGGACCTGAGCAGAGGGATGCTGCACGGCGGGCTCAGCACCACGAAATAATGCCTTCTGACATTGATCTGAAAAGTACGGCATAAAAACAGTCAACGCTTCCTTTTCTAAGAGCATAACTGCAAAGTTTCTGACAAGTTCAGTGGTTTTTTGCAGCATTAAAATCCTGCTTTAACCAGAGAAACATTTCCCCAGGAACATTTTCCTGTCTAAAGCAAACCAAAGTTGTCAAGTGAAGCTTAAAACATTTCTGCTGGAGCACAGTGGTTTAATTTCTGACTCATTTTCATGATTTACATTGACTATTCAATAACTAAGAAGTTCGGAGATTAAGTTTACTTTGTCTTTGCTTCAAATATATTTGATGACATTACTTAACAAGTAATTTGAGTGGGGATTTTGGGGGGGACAGTGCAAGGGACTGGTGAAAAAATTTTGTATGATAAACAGAATAGCAAATTATGCTGACTTACTGTATTGCGAAGGACCTTTGAAACATCGTCTCTTGTTTAAATTCAGAAGTTTGAAATGCAAAATATAGAAGGTTTTATTTCTCCCTTTTGGTGAACTAAATAAAGCATCATGGAATCAGCTTTTATTATTTAAATACAAGGGGGCAGTGTGAGCTGGTGCAGTCTGAACGTGAAGCAGGGAAACACGTGGATTGGAACAATTAGTGCAAAAACCATCTGCATCTCTCGTTAATCATGGGTACCTTCTAGTAATGGAGGTGGTTTTTCTTAACCTTTAATTGGAATTCATTGAAAAAACTTTGCTTCAAAGTAAGTGTTAAAGCTATTTCTGAGCTTTCTACTTGCACCTCTACCTAGTTAGGAATCGATTGGTTTTAGGATATTCTGAACAACAGCTATTTCGAGCCAGAGGCCGGACTTTTACAGAAATCCCTGCTGCTAGCGGTGTGAGGACACCAGCTGTCCCAGAGGCAAGCCCTGCGTGACCCGGGGTCAGTGCTGCGGTCTGTGGCTACGCTGCTGGGCCGCGCAAGGACCTCGGCTTTGAGAGCACGTTTGCTAGAGAGGAAGAGCTCTGGTGGTCATCCAGGTCAGCTACACATCACAGATGCTTTTAATAGGAGGGTTATTAACATTTGAGATGGCTGATAATGTGCACACACCCCGACCGTCTGAGCGAAATGTCCGAACCCTTTAGAAGCTCCGTGGTTGGGGCCGGTTTAGGAGCACCGACAGAAGGCACCCGTGGAAGCAGCAATGCACACGAGAGGCCTGCAGGGTGGATTGCAGTCTGTAACGTTTTTAGGAACCCATTTTCAGCTTATTTCAGTGACACTCCGCTGCTCTGTCTCTCAGTATCTGATGACTTCTAACAGGGATTTAAATTAGCTGTCGGTGTGGAGAACGAGATTAAATCGGAGGTGGTGTTACTGGGCCATCGCCGCTATAAAAGCTATTAGGGATGTACCGATCCTGGCGGTAAAGCAGAAGCATGAATTGGAGCTCAGCCTCCCGCAGAGACCTGCAGTGCAGAGGTCCCTGCTCCCACCTGGCCTTTCGGGGTGACACCTTCACGGTGGCAGCTGGTGGCTCCTCAGAGTGACCTCTGCCAGCACGGGGAAGCGCGCACAGGGGGGCGTCGGGCTAGAGACACTGCTGGGGGTGGCACTGCTGGGGGTGGCACCGCTGGGGGTGGCACTGCTGGTGCTGTGACACGGCTGGTGCTGTGACACGGCTGGTGCTGTGACACGGCTGCCCAGGATGCCTCACCCCCTTTATGTCCCTGGAGAGATTTAAAGAAAAAACAACATAAGAGAACTCAGAGCCCAAAATCAAAGTTTAATGTCCGTATAACAGTGCCTACCGTCCCCCCGTGTTCACAGCAGTAACGCCAATACCTCTGCCCCGGGGGCTGCCCTCATTGCCACGGGGCCGTGGTTCCAGCACCCTGCCCCAGGCCAGGAGCTGCTCACACGCCACGGGGGGGCTGTCCTGGCCGGCAACCGGGGGGTCCTGCCTGTCCCTCTGCTCTGCTCAGCCCCCCCTCGCCTCGCAACACGCCTTGCTCCCAAACACCTGGCTTTCACACCGCGCCAACAGCGAAGACGCCGTGCCGGTAATCGTTTCACATTGCTGTCACCGGGAAGCAAGCCCGCCGTGCTCCGCAGATTGCAGCCGTGACGATGGTCAAAATATGCCATCCATAGCTCCCCATCAGAAAGCACAAAGCATTTGTATGTAGCGGTGCTCACAAAAAGTGCTGAAAAGTGGCAGTATTACTTCTAATTCCTTTCAGAATGGCACGTTATTACCAGGGTATTAGCTGAGGTTTCCAGTTTTCCTAGTTCTTCTGATTTAGGAAAGCAATGTAAAGATTCCTAGACACTGCACATGAATAATTTAGGTATCACTCAATTCGTCTTTGAAACACTTCACGATTCTACCAGGATCATGCAAATGCTGAAACTACCTTGACACATCACATCACAAACGAAAATGAGTAAATTTATAGTTAAAAGACAGGTTAATGCCCAATAAATCTCAAAATATGGATCGGTAAGTCTGAGAGCTGCACACCCTGAGTATGTATGAGATGCAAACTTTTCATGACTGATAGGGTGAGAGGCTGTAGTACAAGGCTGGGAGACATCCTATTACTGCTGATTTAGGCTAAGAATCCAATGGAAACTGCTTAACACCGGGCACTTTAAAAATCAGAGGATGTCGTTGTGAGTTTAAATAAAGATTTAGAGCCCACATTTACTTTCCTGTCTCTGAAGGTGTTGACATTTATGAATAAGGATTTTGAAGTGAAAGTGTCTCATTTGCAAGAGGGCATATCAAAGGAGGGTCCTGAGTCAAGGAGAAGCCGTAAAGTCAAGAGTAAGGCTGGGGTGGATGGAAACATTCACTCATACGGAAGATTTTTAAGAGACAATTTCTCATGAAAAATGAGAACAGGAAGGGAATAGGAAGGGAATTCGCACGCAGGCAGGCAGGCTGTATTCGTTTTGAGCCACATATCCTGGTAGCATCAGGATCACAGATATTTAGAGCAACAAATCTGAGTTGGCAAACCGTCTTTTTTGTTCCAACTCTTCTGTTGTGATACATCAAGACTTCCCAGTGAAATGCAGCTCACAGAAGCCTTCAGAATAGATTTAGTTTTATATCAATAGAGAGCTCTAAATCAGTGGAAGAGGATGCAATTGAAACATCACCTTGGCTTTGCACCTGGCTGTTATTGCTTGAACTCGGAGCTATCCCAGGCTCTCAGAAAATCTGCATGAAGAGAGGTTTGGGGATGCAGCTGTGTCTGTAAGCAAGCGAGCCTAGGTGCTTCCGCAGTGCCTCAGTGACAGCGCAGTAACAGCCCTTTAAATTCACCAGTGCGTCTTACCTGTTATTAATTTTACAATAGGAGGAAATGTTAGAAGTAAAACCCTTGCTTTAAGATTAATGTTTGTGAGCTCAGCGCTAAGTATTATTTACCCATAAATAAAATTATACTGTAGTCATTGAGTCTACAATGGCTACACATTACTGCTTCCCCTGCAGCTGAAACGTAATTCTGCAGAAGCACTCCCACCGGTGGGCTGGCTGCCTGCTCCTACCAAACGCTCCCCGGGAAGTTACTGGAGATATTTCACTGAAAGGACTGCAGAATTAGTTGTGACTAGTTATATCAAAGGAAACACAGATGGAAACTTCTGTTCTGGGGGGGTGTCCTGTGCATCCTGCTCCTAACCCCAAGTAGAGCTGGACCCTGTCCAACGTCCCTGCTTTAGCCCAGCAACACTGCTTGCCCCAGCATCCTGCACACGTGCACCCTTCTCCTCCTCCTGCCCTCAGAGCATCCTCAATCCTCGCATCTCTTCCTGGCACCAGAGCCTCCGTGCACCGAGATGTCCCGTGGCTCTGCCCTGGTCACACACTGCTGCCTTACAAACCGTGCTGCTCTCGGGACCCGGCTGCTTCATCCTCACCTTCTTGTTTCGTGTCCAGCCCTCGGCAGCTGTTGAACTTAACCTGGAGAAGCCCGATATTTCCCCCCATGAGTTTGCACCACAGTTTCTCTTCCAGCTCCCAGGTTTTTGAGCAGCTGTCCCGCTGTGGCTGGGCGCTTGGTGCCGAACTGAGAATGAGACAAGGCAGAGGTGCCAAGAGAGCTGTGTCTCCGGGGCAGGAGCAGCACTCCTCCGGCTGCTGCGGAGACGTCCCCAGAGACCGAGCGCTGCCGCTGACCCCAGCACCTCAGCTCCTGGAAAACGCATTTCTTTGGCCTTGCCATCTTTGCTGTAAATACTACTTAAGTACAAAAGCTATAAACCTATTTTTTAACATTTTCAGATCTTAAACATACACCCAGAACCTGACACCAGCTCCCTACACATCTGTAGTGTTGACTTTGTATCTAAACATCTCTAAGTGAATCTCTCTGAAATTGTTTTTCAAATACAATTTGACTACGTCTGCAGCTGAGAAGATAGGGCTGCCAATGCTTGCACAGACTGCTGAAGGATTTCTTTCTAAATAACAGCTTTTTCAAATTTCAACAGCATAAGTAAACATATGCTTTTAACAGTGCTCACCTGCGGCAGCACCTGCGTGCCGCAGAGTAAAACCCTCAGCAACAGATTTGCAATGACGGCAGCGCAGCGACCAAGCCCCCGTCCTGCGGGAGGCTGGAGGGGACGAGGCCTGCGGGTGCAGGATGCTCAGCTGTGACCACACACAGGGCCCCAACACAGCCCCAGCAATGGTCTGGGCAGCAGAAAGGGCACGACACAGGCCTCCGTCCTCGCCAGGGCTTAGCTGTGCAGCGACCCAGCAACAGGAGCAAAAGTCCTCCGTGTTACGGTGGTCCAGGGCTGAGATGCAGCAACAAGGATAAACAGATATCTGGCAAGAAAAAATAGCACATCATTTTCCTTATCGCTTCAAAAAGCGTCAGCTGAAATGAAAACATGCCCTTTCCAGGAGCCACAGACCTTTCCGTCTTTTTTTAACTGAGCAAGCGTCTGCTTTGACAATGAAGGGAGAACAACGGACCGAGAAACCATACGTGTTTATTTTTCCCGTTTGTTCATTTGAAGACAGAAAATAGACGGATGAAGAGTCCTTTTCCCAGTCTGTTTAAAAACTCTGCCCACCCTTTCATCAGTTAACACAGCTATCAGCAATGTTTTTTTCCACTCCATAAAGGGAAAGAGGCTCCTCCTTTACTGCCCTAGGAACACAAAGAACCTGTATTTTAATGGAATTTGTATAAAATGTCATTTTTTTTTCCCTGAAGAGTTCAAAGTTTTCAGCCCACTCCTGCTGTGTTTTTGCTGGTTATAACATTTGGGTTTCCATACTGATGGCAGCGGAGAGCGAAGACATTGACAAACCTCCTCCTTCCTCACTTCGTACAACATCACACGGGGCGTGTTGGTATTACTGAGAGGAAAATCCTGAGAAAGGCATTGTGTGGGCATCAATCTCAAACTGTGGTTTCCTTCCCTGCCAGAAGGAACACGCCGAAGCCCAAGACCACGAGATCTTCAAGCTTCGCATTGCGTTCCATCTGTTCACCTCTGAGGCCTGCTTCTTTTGAAAGAGAATAAATGTAGCATATTAAAAGATAATATTTCAGATTTTCCAAGACTACTACTTCATGGTCAGGAGCTCCCAAGACGTATCCTTGCCATCTGGAGTTGTTATTAGTCAGTCAGCAGCAGTGTCACCCTGATGATACATTACTCGGTAATGAGAGCCCAGCTGCCTGAACGCATTCGGGAGATTCGGGCTCTGTACGGTCGCACCGAGGAGCTGCACGGAGCCGGAGCGGCCGTCCTGGAGGAGAGCAGGATTTCTCCTGGGGACGGGGTGGCCCCCAGCAGGGCACAGTGGGAAGGTCCCCGGTTGGTACCTGGGGACAGGGCTCTTCTGGCAGCCCTGAGTCCCGAGAGCTGCTGAAGAGCCCCTTGGCGTGCTCAGTGGAGCCTGGCGCATCCTCTTCCCCTCTCAAAACCCCTGTTGCTGTTCTCTGCAAGACTGGTCAGCAAATCCCGTTATTCCCAGTGCCTGCCCTTATACCATCTTTGGTCAGGGAGGATTATTTTTCAGGGCAGAAGCCACAGACAGGACTTCGGGGCAGGGTCAGACAGTGAGCACACTGCAGTGGCCGGCCACGCTCAGGACAACGAGGCACAGAAGACTTTTTCTAGTCTCAGCCAGGCAAACTGACGTCTGTCCCCGGGTGCTTGCACCAAGTTTGCAGGTGTCCAGGTGAAGGTGGGCTGTACTGGGGAGGACGGACGAGAGGAGCGACTTGGCGCTGCAGCTCTCTGGAGAACGGCTGCGCGGTAGATCCAGAGCTGCTCTGCATACGCTTTCCCACCCCCTCCCTGTCTCTTAATGATTTTCTTCCTCACAGCACTTGTTTCTGCTTTCTGCCGAGAAGCTCTGCTTGGCCCACAAGCAAAACTCAAATCCATGACATGGGAAGACAGATTTACCTCCCAGCCGTGCTGAAACAAATGGGGACTCTCTTTTAACTTTGCATCTGCTCGCCTTATTATTTCTATGATGTTCGTGTAGAGATAGCAGTAAATCTACTTTAGCAGTGACTCACTGTATCTATGAAGTTTATAAATCACTTAAGGAACAGCCCTATCCTGCATTATTAAAGATATGTTTTTATACTTTATTTCTGAGCCACGGATAAACTCCGGCAGGCAGCTATGAGCCATGCATCTTGTTTGTCCAATATAGGAGTTTCTGGTAAGCAAAGAAAAAATGGTATTAAAATATCCTCTTGAGAAACGCTATGCAATATGAAGATGGAGTAGCAGATAACAGAGCCGACTAAAATATTTTCTTGATATGACCTTTGGAAGTAGGAGATAAAGTCACCGATGGGTGAATCCTACCCTCCCCTTTGCTGCTTCTCCCTTTAAAGTCACAGCAGAGATTCATGCACAAGGCTGCAAACTGCAGAGCAATCCCCCAAAGGAATCATCCAGACCTGCAGAGTCTCTTCAGCGGAAACCTTGCAAGCTTATTGATGCAGCATCGTCATAAAACTTAATTCAGCAGAAGTCAGAGGAAAAAAAGAAATCCGTATCCCTTAAAGCATGCCGGTCTTTAGAGCGGATGAATGGTCACCATCAGGAGCTGGGGCTGCGCGGGGGAGCGCAGGAGGCCCACCACAGGGCTGAGCCCAGCAGCAACGCGAGGGAGGGGAAGGGACCCGGCCACCTCCCCAGCACCGGGACTCATCCAGCCTCTTCTCTGCACAGCATCGGCACAAGGACCTGCCCCGGTGGCCAAGGCCCCGTGATCCCACGGGGCAGCGCGAGTGTGAGAGGCAGCTTTGGTGTGAGCTGCTCCCCAGCAGCTCTGCCGCTCTCCCTCGGCCCCGCAGAGAGCCCGGGCGCCAGGCCCGCGGTAATGTGCCGAGCGGTCTGTCTCTGCTTCCCGCCGATGACACACACCTGAACGGGCGCGTCTGTTTCGCAAACACCAGCCCTCGTTATCGTGACAAGAACTGGAGAGCTGAGGAGAAAAAAAAAAAAATCTGTTTCCACTTTGTGCTTTCAACACCATTTTGTGCAGCATCATGTTTCCTCTCTGCGCTCATTCACTCCGTCTCCCCAGCGCGGGTAACACAGCAAAAGGGAAAAAATCACTTTTGGCTGTCAGCAAGTGGCTATAAAACCACCAGAGCTGGCAGCGGCACAAAGGGCCAAGTTAATGCCTTTAAATTATCATTAGCTCGTGTTTATAGCGCGAATAGCCAGGCAGGCGCCCAGCCGACCTGCCCCACGAGCTGGCTCTGCAAGGGCAGCGAGTGCCACGAGCCGTGGCGCAGAGTGAGCGGCGGTTATCGTGCCTGGGTTTCCCACGGCTGTGCCAGCAATGGTTAGCTGGGAACTCTGAAAATGTATGTTTTTTCTCCCATGATGGTGTTTAATGCGTCTCATGCTATGAGGTTCACTCAGGCTAAGAAATGAAACCACTGCTTGGATTTTAACTGTGTTGCACAGCACATAAATTAATCTCGTTACTCCATTTATTCAGTGTTACCTTAATTCTTCATCACTGCCGGCCCATTCTTCCATCCCATCCCTCATTCACCCATGACAGCAGAAGGAATCATTCCGTCTGCAACACGCAAGGACGGCTTCCAGCAGCAGCGCTTCGCGGCTCTGTCTTTGCCCATATGCCCAAAGACTTGTTCAAAAACTGAATTTTTGAGTAATTTATGACTGTTCTTACTGTGATACAGATGGCTTATTGATCCATTTAATCTAAGTACCTGTGGTTTTGCAGAGGAAAATACTACACTTTTCTGTGCTGCTCATTTACGTACTCTTTTCCTGGAGTGAGGATGTGCTTCCTATTATCTTAATTGACTGACTTTTAGCAAGTTTCGGTCTCGCTAGAACAGAACTAATTTTGCAAAGCCCAGCCCACCGGAGAGGTGCTGTGCTCCAGGATGGGAAAAACCCCTGCAGATCCCAGCAGGGCTCTGAGGGTCCCACCCCAGCCGTGACCACTTGTGCAGAGCCACCGGGGGGGAACTCAGGTGGCCGCTGGTGCCCCCACGTCCTGCCAGGAGAAACATCAAGTGGATGATGAAATAAACTCTCTGCTTCCCACTCAGTAACATAAAGGGAATGGCAAACGAGCCCCAGAAAGGCTCAGCAGCAGGTAAAACCACATTTCCACTGCTCCTTTGGCTGCTCTTTCAATGAGAAGATGGCACCTGATGAAGAGAAGCAGGCCGAGCTTTTTCCTACCTTCTCCGTCCCACAGACCTCCAGCCTGGCCACGTTCAGACCAGTTGCACTCTTAGAGCAATCCCAGAAGGGACTTCTGCAAAGACCAACTCCTCCTCCAGGACGTGCCGTCGCAGACAGGGTGCAGACATGACCTGTAAAAGCAATACTCCTCATATGCAAAGAGCAACTCAACAAGCTGTCACTCTCAGCAGTGCAAAGCCATTACCCTTTCACAAAGATTCAGAAGAAGATTCTGTTGAAAAGCACATAAATAAATGTCCACCTGCCAGGAAATAAGAGGGTTTGTACGGAGCTCACCAAAGAGAAAAAGCCAGCAAATTATTGTTTCAATATCTGGAGCGATTCTACGTGGCTCCTGGACACAGACAATACTTGTGAAAAATGCTTCCCCCCCCCCCCACTGCTTTTGTTCAGCTCGAAGTTTGTTCATCCTCCTCCTCTCGGGCCAGCTACTGGCGTCATCCACTTCCTTCGCTCAGCAGGGCTGACCTTGAAAGCCACCCAGAAGGACATCTCGTACACCACTGGGCTATTTGATTTCCAGGCAATGAAAGTGGGCAATGCTTTCATTAGGTACTCTCTACTCCAAGCGAAAGTCACGGTATTTACATATAAGTTGCCAGTCTCATTATCTCAGAGAATTTTTTCTCTCTACCACTGGAGCCAGCAGAGTCGCTTCTGCTGCTGAAGACAGAGCAAAGTCCAAAGGAGATAGTCATGTTTCTTTTAATCTTCATCATTTTTTTCTAATTATGATGAACTGAAATGAACCTAAACCTCTGCTGTGCCACAAAGGAGAGCCTGCATTTTCAGAAGAGCTCTCTCTGTAATGAGGAGCAGAGGACAACCATCCATTTCTGTGAACAGAGTAAAACGAATCAAACCACGTTAAAAGAAATACAAGAAGAAATGGAAGGCTGAGTCCTTTCTCAAGAACAATGCTGCTTTCACCTCTGAAGCACGGCGCCGGGTGCATCGGGGTGGTCAGACAACGAGAGCCCGAAGACGAGAGCTGCACAGACGCCTGCTCAGGAAGGAAGCTGCACAGGACCGCACACAGGACCCTTGGGATGTGCCCCAGCACTTCTGTAACAGCACCTGGCGCGTGCTACAGGTACCGCAGGGTCCTTATGACCTGGCAGCACTCAAGTGGCAGCTTTCTTGGGAGGTCTCCTTGGCGCAGTGCTTAGTCCGCATCTCCACAGACTGTCTCCATTCCCCACCAGGGCCAGCTCCGGGCGGGCAGAGCTCTGCACCCAGGGCCCCAGGAGCTGGTGAAGGGGGGGGTCGGGGAGGGCAGGGACCAGAGGGGTGCCAGGGACTCGTGGGTGTCTGGGGAGCAGCGAGGAGCCAGGCGGGGGCTCGGCAGCTCTTCTGCTGCAGGTGGCCCCCCAGGGCAGCAGGCCTCACTGGCAGGAGGGGAGGCTTCCCATTGCTTCTTTGAGAAAGCAGAGCAGCGAAATTGCAGCGCTAGCATTGAAAAAACAACCAAACCTGTCATTTCCCACTGAACAGGAACATTACTCTGCAGATGCTACATGTAATGAAGGAACTGGTGCTGTTCTTACCCCAGCACAGCTTTCCCTTCACCTGGGAGCACTCCGTTGTGGTTTTCACATTCACGCTCTTTCAGCGCTGCACAGCCCCTGGCTGGCGTTAGGCAGGGCTGGGGGGAAGCCCCCCACTCCCTAGAGGGCCTTCACCTGCACAGGGCCAGGGAGAAAATGGTTTTCCAGCTCCTCCCCGAGCCTCCAGCGGAAGAGCCACCCCTTTGGCGTCCTGCCCCTTCCTTCGCTGCGGTCTTCATTGACCTGTCCTGGAGCAAGCAGGGCTTTCCCAGCTGGCAACGCCGAGCGTCCCATCAAACAGCCAAGGATAAAAACTTCATGCTCGGCAACTCCCAGAAGAGGGCCAGACTTCCCTTAAATTGCTCCTGATTTACACCAGCATCAGGAAAGAATCACACTTGGAACATTTACATCACAAGAATAAAAACAAAACACTATTCTTATTGTTGTTGTTGTTGGCTTGCTTTTAACCAGATAAGCATACTTTCAGGAAAGCTTAATCTGTTCTCAGGAGCTATTAACTTCTCTTTTTAATCATAGGTGTCAAAAATAGCAATATTATCATCATCCTTGGCAGACAACAAAGGGAGAACAAAACCTCCCAGAAGGAGGGAAAGGCAGCCATGGCGAGGGAGCACTTCAGAGATGTAGTGCAAGTTCCCTTTCCCAAAAAAAAAATTCGCACCCCACTCACCTGAGCTGCTGCCCAGCAGCTCGGTACGGGCTCACGCTCAAACACCCTCACTGCAGAAACCAAGGGCTAACAAGCCAGCTCACAAATAGGTTCTCTCTAATAAGGAAAATCACCAACAGTTGCTACATACAATGTGAGACTAATTTACTTTTCCTTAATTAATCATCTTCATTTCCTCCCTCTTTAGCCTTAACCAATGAGGTGTAAATTGCAGGGGCAGATGCATTTTCTGGGCTCAGTTCCAAACTAAATGTTCCTCAAAAAGTGAGGAAGCACTTAGCGAAGTATTTGGTGTCTCCCTGCCATCAGGCACATTCCATTCACCTCCTTCTGGAGGCTTTGGCTGCGTTATTTCACCCACCTTCTTGCCAGTCTGGTAATGGCAGACTTTGCACCCTGAGCCAATATCCAAACCCTCCGTTTGGAGCTTTCCATTCTCTGTGTTTCAGTGTGCGCTCCTGCACTGAGGGATAACTCACAGGGAAGGATAAAAGTCTTTTTGCCCATTCCCCGTATGTCAACAAGCTCTGAGCCCTTGTTTACAGAGCTGAGCTGTGGGCAAACACACTCTAATTCTGAGGCTACATTTGCAACCGAGGTATCTGAGCATGCAAATTAGGAGGCTGCACATCTTCCCACACCATTACTACGGTAGTGTTCAATCACACAGATAAACTCTAGGTGCATAAAAATGTAGGCACAAGACTAAAAAAGTACCCCTAAATGAACCTTTTTAAATGCGTAACAGCTTGATCACTGACATGGATTTCTAATTAGCAAGCCTTGCACTGAGGAAAGTTCAAATATTTTCATTAACTGCAAAAAAATAGGTGCTGTAAAAGCTATAGAGTGGGGGAAATGTTTGGAGTCTGAGGATTTAAGAGAGGACCACCTTGCTAGAAACACCGTTACATTCAGCACCACCGAACATAGCGTCATATATTTGAATTAAACAGGTATTAATCCACATCTGAAGGACTGGAGCTATCCAGTCAATTTTCAGACTGTAAATGTAGCTTTAGCTAATATAGTAAAAATAAAGCATTTCTCTTTCAACCATAACTACGATGGTGAAACCTGTTACAAGCAGAGCTTTTTAGTAGCTCCCATACTGTAATTATTCATCAAACTGACAGAATAAAGATCCTTTTTATCCATCTTGTATTTCATCTGAAAACATTTAAGCTATTTGCAAGCAACAGCCTCACACACAATCTCAGGACATTGCTGATAATACCGGCCATAAATAAATACCGGCAATTCTGGCTGGAGGTGAAGACAGCGTCTCCTGCTTGTGCGATACATTATCTGCTATCCCTGTGTACGGGGTGGGTGTTAATATTAACTATTTCATCTTTTAAATGCATTCCCTGGCCTTGCAAACTGTACGGGTGGGATCCTCAAACCCTGCAATGTGCAGTTCTGCAGAGCCCCCTCCATCGGAGCCTGCAGCACGTCGGGGGCTGAGCCGAACGGGGCTGCGGGTGCAGGGCAGGACGCCGCCGCAGCGGGACGGGACGGGGACTGCTGCTACACACAGACCGAGCGCGGCGTGCTCCTTAGGGGATTAAACCATCCCCTGGGGAGCTCAGGTCCCCCATCGGCAGCAGAGAGGTGCTTGTCCTCCATGTGCGGGCAGTAGCCGGCCTTGCGCCTTGCTCTACTACTGCATCAGCAATGCATCAGTAACTAAGCAAGGCGTATATTGCTGGTTCGGGGCAGGGACCACAGCCCACGGCACGAAGGAGTGCGTGGGGTCCCTGTCACGCTGGGACCCGCAGGAAGGGAGGCCCCAGGGTGGGCTGCAGGGTGGGCAGCCCAACAAAGAGAAGAAAACAAGCCAAGAGAAGAAAGCAAGCCAAGTCATTCGCTGTCTGGACTGCTTATTTCATGGGCTTGCACACCAACCCTTCTGCAATAAAATCACCCATCTCTAATTGTAAGATCAATTAAAAACAAGCAGAGGTTGCCACTTAAGACAAGCTTTATTTTTATTTACATTATAAAGGCAATTTTAATTTACTTTCACCTGGGTCTTATCAGTGGTGGCTTGGATGGTCTGTGGACAGATGCACATGTATTTTGTGGATATATGTTACAACCATTATAATTTTCATTCGCAAAAAGACTGATGAACTCTAAGCATTTTGATGTAAGGAGACCATGGCAGGCACTCAGAAAATATTCACATTTTCCTTGTTCACTTTGTAGAACCCACGTTAGTCAGCTTCACTCCCATGAGGCAACTCACACAAAGCACTATTTGGTAGCGTCAGCCTTCTCTTAAAAACTGTGCTACCTGTAGTTTTTTCAAGCAGCTGCAAATCCACTCTGTATGACAGTATGTCTGTTCTGTGGTCCACAACCTCTGAATTAACTTTTAGTATTTTTCAACTTACATGCACTATTAAAATTGTAACACATGCTTTCTATAAGAACCATTCTTTATTACCACAAGCATTATGTATTTTAAGAGGTAGTGAGACTATAGTGATAGATTTCCCTTGGCATGATTGTGAGTTGACTGTAGTAGCAGCGAATGCAGTTTATCTAATATTGGTGCCAAAAATTTCATTTTCGGAGTTGCTGTAGTAAGGTTTTAATATTGTAATGGAAATCCAGATATATTGCTATTAGACCAGCTTTAAGTGTTGGTCTTAAAATAAGCACAAAAATTCCTCAAGACAGCCCAGAACGGGTTTTGAATACCTGATAGAGCCTGGAGCTGGAGCTTCCCGCAGGAAAGCTGCCCAGGGTGGTGCAGATCGGTGCGTGGGGCGAGCGATTTTGTAGTGGGGGGCCGCAGGGGGGGCCTCTGTGAGCAGAGCCCAGCAGCTGCCCCATGGCAGAGCAGAGCCAGCCCCAGCCAGCCCCGAAAGGGACCCGCTGCTGGCCAGAGCCAAGCCAGGGAGCGATGCTGGGTGGGCCTCTGGGAGAGCAGAGTTAAGGAAGGGGAAAAAAAATGCTGTGCAACAGGAGCTGGGAGAGAGGGGTGAGAAAATGGGAGAGAAACAACACCGTCTTTCAATTTAGAGATAGGATGATGCACGGTATCCACCGGTCCAGCTTCCAGCAGCCAGGGGAAGCGCTCCCTGAGCAGCTTTATGTGGCTCCGCAGCAGTCCCACCCCAGGCCGGCACTGAAGGATGCCTTTCACCCAGACTCCATTAGTGACATCTGTACCAGACAGCTGGAGAATCTAAACAGATAATTACCTCAGCATGCACCACCGTGCATTTGTTATTAAGGTATTGATTAATTGTATTTAAGGAATACTGAATGACATTGAAAACTTCAATGCTGTACTAGCAGCAGTAACCAAAAATAAACTGTAAGCCCAACCAAATCATCCATATGCCTGTTCTTAGCATGTATTGTGTAGCTCAAGTTGTAGAAATCACTTTATTTAAAAAAAAAAAAAAAATGTTGTTTCAATATTGTGGTTTTCTAACACTGAATTAGAAGTGCTGGAACAGAAGTTTCATTTTCTGAGTCGGAGCATTCCTACGGTGCGCAGCCTCTTCATAACGTGTGCACTTACCGAGCCTGTGGTTCCCCTGCTGCATGCAGAGCCGGAGCTGTGCCAGCTGACACCGACGGAGGCAAACGCTGCTGCACCACACACCGAGGCCCATACTAATGCGAGCATGGGTTTTTCTTCCCTGCTTGCTCATGGGTCGCATGTAGCAGAGAGCACCGGTTAAAGGCATTGCCGCCGTTAGTTTGTATTCATCAGCCTCTCTTGTCTGTGCTGCAGACGAGCGAGAGGTGAAGGAGAAAGGAGAGCTGCCTCTCGCCGACCTGCCTTTCAGCTCCCGAGCCCTGAGCTCTGACCTGCCGCAGAATCACGGCTGCCCAGCAAAAACCTTTCCCCACCACCTCTGAAGAGGTGCCAACAGCTACCCGGCAGCAAAAGCACCCGCAGCTTAACGCCCGGCCGCCTGCCCTCGCTCCGACAGCTCCTGCGGCCGAACAGATCGCTGCCGGCTGGCTGGATGGAAATCCCTTCGGCAGCTCTTTACCAGCCTTACGCTGAAGGCCGCTTATCTCAGAGTTAACTTACAACAAAATCACCGTAAACTGCGGTGTGCCAGGGATGAAGAAGGACATGAAAACAGGCGATGTCGGCAGCATGGGGGAAGTGGGAAGGAGGCAGGGGCTTTGGCTCACTCCTTGAGGGCAGTCGCTGGTAACGGGCTGGTAACAAAACATCGAACATTTAAGGGCTTTCGAATTGTTCTGGTTTTTGAATTATTACCGTGCCTGTGCTGAGCAACAGTTCTCTGAAAAAATGCCCTGTTCGGGGAAAGTTCTGCGGTGCGTTCTTCAAGGGATTTCATTATTCCTGAGCCACAAAGCTGGTAGTCGAGATGTAGTCATTTAAGGTATTAGAGTTTAAGAACACTTGTAACGTGGTTTTGCTTCGTGGCACACTGAATGCCATCTTAATATGTCATGTTCATTAACCCATTGCCAGTAATAATACCTCTGTCTCGATCCTCCTTCTAGGGTGAATTTGCTGAAATTCTTTCCAAAAAGACACTTATCTCTTGCTTCAAAACGGAATGCATAACCGTATCTATTCAAACAAAACCTTTGCAGGGATAAAATTTCATTCAAACCAGAGAGGGGGCAGGAATCAGGACGAGCAAAGACTTCAGTGTCATCTCGGGTGGAAGTCACTGGCGCAACAAGCGGGGCTGACCTCTCCCCTCCGGCGAGGCCAGGGCCCCGCGCAGGTCAGGCCAGCACCACGCACCCCGACCCCTGCGGCCCCCAGCACTGCCTCAGCACCCACCCCGCAGCAGGGAGCCATCGCAGCGGCATCGGCTGCAGGGGTGCAGTACCAGCGGGACCTGCCTGCGCTAACAATCAGGGTACCAGCTTCTCTGTTCTATTCTCCCGCCCTCCCTTCACCGTTCGCTGCTGTTATGAGTACACCAGAAGGAATAACGCATTATAAATGCAGGGCCTCGGGGGCCATTAGGAATCTCAAACATCTAAAACAAAGTGAATGAGTCCTTCAGAGCTCCTCTATAAATCGGCGTAGCGCCATTAATGATTAAACTGCACCGTGGCCTAAATAAATCATAAGATCATAATTCATTTAAATACTGCTTGTCACATATCAAACTCGGCCAACATTCTGCAGGCTTTGGATGCTCAGCCAGACAGGAGCGGCCTTTCAGGTGCAAATAAATGACGCTATGTGTACGTCGTTAAACCAGCACCATCCTCCAGCAAGCAGTGCATCACGGCCACTCGGACCAGGCAGGTCTGCGCTGCCACTAGAGATGGCAAAGCCTGGCATTACTGGGCGAGGAGATGAAAAGCAAGCACTTGTCAGTGTAATTGTTGTGTTTATTAGAAGATGGCCAGCCTGCAGCGTGCTGGGTGTGTTGGTAATAAGTACAGTCACTGTGCTCCCTGCACGGACTGACACACCTGCTGGTTTATCCACCTGGCTGTGTAGATATGTTCTACTTTTTTGCCTAAAATGAACATATACATACAGTGACCCTCTTCTGTCTTACACCAGAGGAGGAATGCACGCCACACAGCAGTGAAACGTGCAGCGAAGGGTGGATGGGACGGAGCCAGCCCTGAGCCCCAGCTGCCAGACCAGGGGCTGGAGGCAAACGCACGTGCAAACGCCTGCGGAGGCAGCGCCTGTGTGGAAACACAGCAGTTCGTGGCCTGGCATCAGCAGCTCAAAACAAATCGTTTAAGATTCAAAAGCAGCTTAGTTCGTGGCTCTCCACAGTGCCCAATATTTGCCTTGTGCAGGGAGATGCTTTCAAATGCAATTCAGAGCAGCAAAAAAAATAAGGCAAGTTCCTGAAATCAACAAAAGAGGCAGTTCTCATAGCAATTTACCATCAAGAGAGAAAGCATGAAATAGCAGAAAATCGTGAGGCAGACTCTTCTCATGAAATTTTCAGCTCAAGAGGTTCAGAGCAAGTGGATAACTATGTGAAATTTGTGGGCCTGGTATGAAAAAAAATGAAAGCTTTGGGAAGGAGCCTGGTGGAAATATTCCTGCAACGCTGCTCCTTGCTGAGGCGCGCTCGCTCACGGGTTGCGGGCACCCCAGGAGGCTGGCGGGGACGGGGCTGCTGCAAGCCCTGGGCCGAAGGCTCCCCCCTCTTCTTGCACAGGCATCAGCCCTGAGGGTCTCACCAATTTGACAGACATCAGGGAAGAATTCCTTATTTAAAGCATGAGCCTAACTTCAGAGAATTAAAAGGTAACTTTTATAGATTAGAAATAAGAGGGAAGAAATCTGAAGTGTAATTAAACATCAGGGGTAAAACCTGGCTGTGGTTTGTTCCAGACGGAATCCAAAGACTGAAAAGTGATCCAAAGACTGAAAACCAACAACGTTTAGAGTGATTTAAACCATTTTTTTTCATTAATAACCTAGAGAGGAGGTAGCAAAAGTGTGGTTCTGCGATTACTGCTGTTCACGTTTGGAGCTGACGCAGAGACTGAAGCAGGAGCAAACAGGCAGGAACGCACTCAGGGCCCCACACAGCCCGGCCTGGGTCGCCTACAGGGCTGCTCCTGAAGCACACAAAGCACGAGGTGACTACGCCTGGTTGCATAAACCATGTACGTTAGTAACAACTACAGGCAGCACATGCAGGATGGCAACTCACGAGTGGAGACAAGAAGTCCTACAGAGAGCTGGGCTCTGGGCAGCACCAGCGCGGCTGCCGCGGTTGGTATGCTTGGTGGGAAGGCTCCGCACGCCCCCTGCCTCCCTCCTGCCTGGGCACTTTGACCTGCACACATTCCAGACACACACAAAGAAAAGAAAAAAAAAACTGAAAATTTCCAATTATAAAGGACAATCTCCTGTCGGGAAGAGAACAGTAAGCACAGTGAATAATTTAAAAGCTTTAGGGATACAAAGATTCACTATATTTCCCGGAGCTTTGATTAATGGTTAAAAATAGAATATACGGACAGAATTAAGTTGTAAAAGATTCCCCCAAATATTCATTTTTATGCAGCTAATGTATTTTGAAAAGTTTTCTTTGTATGAAACAACCTGCCTGTCTCATTTTTCCTATTAAAATAGATTGATCATAATTCATTTTTGAATAAACTCATTTTGAATTAATTTCAGAATTCAGGACAAAAATTGGAAAACCAGCAGGGTTGCTGCATTTTTAAATCTTACACGTTAGAAATGGAAGTTTGTTAGCCATAAGAGGCTCTTCTTGTGGATTTGGCCTCACGAAAGCCCCACCATAGCACTGAATTTGCCACTGAGCAAAGGCAGGTCAGCATAGAGGGCACCGAATGGAGCCACCATCAACAGAACAAGAACAGTCACATATAGGGACTTGAGCACCTTAAACTCTAAGTTTAGGCAAAACCAAAACCACGGCCTCTATTTAAATCTATTACGCAGCTAAAGGCATCTACAAAAATTGTCAATTTCTCTTTTTTCAGAGCTTTCATGTTATGAGCTACCGATCTGCTTTCAGTTGTGCAGTATTTTTCCAAACAAACCAGCTCTGAACACTTCAGTGTGTTTTCTCACTAGCAATGCTCTGTTTATATCCAATATCAGTCTTCAACAACGGGTTCTTGTCAACGCCTGTTGTCAGATACAAATAATCTGTAACATGCAATTAAATTTCCATGGCTGCATATGCAGGGACTGTCAGATCCTGTCCGAACGTTGCTTTTTAGCCACGCAGGTACAACTGCAGCTGACCGAGCAGAGGACCCCACAGGGGTCGGTAGGGGCACGTCTCACACCTGAGCCAGCCCAGCCCACACTACGGGGCTCAGATCCTGCAGGTGCAGAGCCCCTTCCTCAGCGTGTCAGCAGCACAGTGGCCCAGTGGTGCTAACGAGAAACAAGCTCGTCTCACTTCAGGTGTGCGGACATCACTGACGTATCCTTAAAGGCACTACGACGTGAAATACAAAAACGCTTTTTGTGTAGTTTTGCATTTGTTGTTTGTCTGACTTGATTAGGAACTAGGTACGAGGGTAATTGGAAAAAGTCCTCTCGATAAGTAACCCCATTTTTTGTTGAAAGGTTAAAAAATGGCCAGACTGCAAAATCCCATCGCGTTCTGCTTAACCCAGCAGAAAAACCAAACATGGCAAAAAAAAGCTGCAGGCAGAAGAGACCGGCAGGCATCTGTGAAAAACAGGAGCTCAGGCGAGCAGTAACAGACGTGGGGCAGCTCTCACTCGGCACATGTTCCTGCCCCAAAGCACAGCTCTATCCGGCAGCCCTCTGCACTGAGCAAACACAGACTGCACACCGACGGCTCGAACAGCCTCTGCCTTTGGACTAGGGCATGCACTGCAGGCAGGGCAGGCGTCACCTGGGAGCAGCACCCGTCCGTAGGTGCCATCTGACGAGGCAAAGTGCAAACGCACGCCTGAGAGGGCCGATGTGTGTAGCTCCTCCAGTTCGAGGAGCGATGCTACAAGCATAGCACCTCCAATTTTTCAGCATTTCCTACCCACGCTACACATTTTTCATTAGTGTTGGCTAGATGCCAGTTTCCAAGGACTTGCTGTTTTGCAATAATTGGATATGTGATTCTGGAGGTGATAGGACTTAAAATTCATAGGCCTTGCCTAAACACATACCTACATACAGTGTGCTATCTATTGGGGTTTAATCAAATGAGATAATGCTGCTATTCACTAAGAAAATTGTGTGTGTTATCTTACTCCAGCATGTAGTTGTGTTGCGATGCCATACTTAAACAGCGCTAAAGAGATGGAGAAAACTTAATAGAGCTGAACTCCGCATCAGAAGATAAAATGGGTGTCTTTTTGTCAGTCCCGGCAGGCACGGCGCCTTCCTGCAGCTCTGACTCCCTCCCCTCTCCTCTGGGTGCTGGGCTCCTCCCCGCCTGGTGGCTGCGGTTCCCAGGTGCTCGGAGGCCCGGGCCCTGCGGACAGGGGCAGGTCGGCGTCCAGCAGGCTGCTGGCAGCCCGCGGCCCGGGTGACACCGCAGGGCCATGGCTGCAGCAGAGCGGTGCGGGGGGCTCGCAGTGGGCCTGGGCCTCACCGCTTCCTGCACTTAGCTCCTGGGGGCAGAGGAGCGCCACCAACCCGACACCCCATCTGCTGGGTTACAGGCCGAGCTTCCCTGCCCTCTCCCCTGGCACCACACGCAGGTGTTGTAGGGCACCACGGCTCCTTTCAGCTGTGCCATCGTTCAGTTGGTCAGCAGCCATGGTATATCCCACAGCGTCTGCTATTTCAGTCACGTTTTAGGTGCCCCACCTGTCAGTTTGCCCCCATTACAAATGTCCCACAGGAAAAGCCTCAGGCCGCTGGAGCATCCCTCTTTCCCCTGTCTCTGCAGACCAGGCCCAGGCTGATCTCACCCTCCCTAGCAGTGCACAGAGGAAAACCTGTGGTTCAGGGAGCTCTAAACCCCTCAGAGCAAAGCCAGCAACCCACCCCTGGTCAGCCCTTGGCAGAGCTCAGCTGCTTCCATTGACAGCCTGGGTGCAGAAGCAGGAGGCTGGCCCCAGCGCTCCACGTGCATGGTGGGGGGACCAGCAGCAGCATCTCCTCATCTCCACCGTGTCTGGGCAACAACGTGCAGCTTAGCACAACGCATACATCTACGTGGAAATCTGTCTTCATTAAAGCTAATGGCAGAGAGCCTGTAGGCTTCATCCCCCGTTAGACCAAAGGTCTGATCAGAAATAACCCATGGAAAGCATAACTAACAACTTCCTGCAAAACATTATTGTGAAGCCTACTTTATTCAGCTGGCACCTTTTTTTTTTTTTTTTTTTAAGGCTCATCAGTGTTTAACACCACACATTTCTGCTTTCATTTCCTCTCACTCCCCAGGAACGGGTGACAAGTGATATGGAGCTGTGACAGGCGGGGAGACTTGCTTGTTTTCCACTTTGCAAGGGCTTTGTTGTCATGAACCCACACTTGCCGAAAAATTCTGGTTTCAACGTTCAGGACATACACTTAAGAGCTGCAAACTAATATTTGTGATTAATCTTTGTATACTCTATTAGATTAATCCTGCTTCATCATGCCTCTCTTGTGTGTTCTGTGTTATCTCCTGTATCACTGCAGTATGACAGTGCTGCCTGGAGCTGTCCACACCACAGCACTAAGTCCTCGAGCAAAGAGCCAGAGGTCACAGGGAAAATGGCTTAACACTTTATTAGAGGTTTGGTTTTCAAACTGTTGTCAGCAGGGTGTTCTGCAAAAGGCAGATGGGTGGGTGCTGCTCAGACGGCTGTCTCAGGTATGGCAGTCCCACCTGTAATTCGTCGGCACTCTCTGCTGTCAGTCTCCATGCTACAAAACCACAGAATCACAGAAAAACTATTGCTTTTTCAAACTGTTGTATTCCTTTGCTATGAGCAGAGTCTGGCCTGGAGTTGAACAAGTCTCCATCAGAGCCCATGCCAAGCCGGGATGTCCCTCTGCTCATCTAACAAAGTTTCCCAGCTCATAGCCATAGAGGTCAAAAAAGCCCACCCAAAATTTGTTATCTAAAGACGAATTCCATAACACTGCATTCCTGCCAAAGGAAGGTTGCAGACTTTTGCACAAGCTGATTATTATGGGTGCCACTAATTTTTCGCTGGCTGAGCTGCTTAGAATCCAGAATTTATATTCACATGTTAAAAGTCCACATCGGCAAGAAAGCTTTTTTAAATCTTTATATTTATTTATTTATTTATTCTTTCCCCTTGGGAATTACCTTTCCCTAAGGGCGGTAAATAGGAACATTCAGGGTGCATTCAGCCTGCAAAGGTCCCGTCAAGGTGTGCGCAGCCACCGGGATGGGGAGGAGGGAGTCATATTCCACGCATCCTTGTAGAGCCGTGAGGGACCCTGTCTGCCTTGCTGCCTTCTGAAGGTTTGGGGACCTTCAGCAGATATTCAAAATCTTGTTTATGTGCATAGTGCTTCTCAGAGAAAACCAGTTATTGCACACCTCTCTCAGCTATTGTGTGCACGCTCATTTCCCTGTCTGTGATCCAAGCAATTGCTGAATAAATGGGGAGCACATCTGTGGGCGGCCTTTCAGGGCAGCACAAGACCATGAAGCTGGCGTTACGTCCAGGGAAGGTCTGGAGGCCCATACGTTGATCTGTTATCAGAGCACTGCTCAGAAAAGCTGCTAACGCAGCCTGTTTTCTGCTCAAGTGAGCAAAATATCCTCATAGGAGAAGTTTGTTAGCTAGAAAATAGCAAAATTTTATGCATGATTCAAGCTTCACTTGAAGCTTCACTGAGCTGAAATTGCTTGACCTTTTGATCTTTCTGCAAATAAATGAACAGTCCCAAGGAAGCTTGAAAGTGCTGCACCTCAAAAGAGGGGGACGGGGCTGCTGAAGGAGCTGAGGAATTAACGTATTGTTTCATTGCAATGGATGGAGACCTGGAAAAAATAGAGGTGGTATCAGGCACTTCATAGGTCCGTCCAAAATATATACGTACTGGATGAACAATATATACACACACACATGTTCAGAAAAGTGTTATCTTTGCAAATGCTGCCTACCACAGTGGCACCATTAGGGCTTGCTCAGCTAGCTCCCAAGGCTGACGTTATTGCCACCCAGGATGCTCTTTCTGCACAATGTTGAGGACAATATGAAAGCTGAAGATGTATTTAAAGCCCCAAGAGGGAGACAAATCTTGATGGATAAGCTTTGGAATGCCTTTGAAAAGATCAGGTGTAGAAAGATGGAGCTATTTTGAACCAAAAAGTACACGAGTGGCGTGGTCACTAAGCGACCTGTCAGAAAAGTGATGGAGACCAGCAGCTTTTTTAGATGGAGTAGCTCCAGCAGTGCATGCTGAGTGATTGTCTGAACAGGGCATAATTGGTTGGATAGGTCCCAAATGGCAAATCTCATCCATTCTGCAAGGTAGGCAATTCCTAAGAACTGTGTTCAGCTATTAATCAAGACGTGGGGGGAATTTTTAGCCTCCCCATCTACCTTCATAAGCCATCTCACAGGGTGTACTTCCATGTTCGGCGTGATGATGGAGAGGATTGGATCTCTTCTTCCCCTGGGAGTTACATGAAGAGCAGGCGTGGTGCAAGTGCTGCTGCCCTCCAGGGCCACCCGCCGGCATGGAGGAGAGCTTGGCACACCCCAGTTAAACCCGTGCTGTCTCGTCCTCAGGCTTCTCACTGATCTCCAAAGGGTGCTAACATTTGGGTAGTGCAAACTTTTTTTCGAAAATAAAACAGAGGTGTGATTGCCAGTCACTAGCAGGAGTCAAGCTGTTTGAAAGCCAGGGATTTCCACATTGTGCTACGAATTTCACTAAACTGTGAAGTCATGAAACAATACCAATAACCTAATTATTTAAAAGGTAAATTGGAGAAAGATAGCCATGCACGAAACCACAGCCGTGGAGAACCAGACCCCTGGCAGCCAGTAAGGCAAGCAAGCAGATAACGAAGCAGCACCCCCAGAGCTTCCTGCCCATGGGTGCCGAGCAGGAGGGATCTTGCCAAGGAGACGTCTTCCTCCTGACCAGTGTCCTCCTTTGGTGGTGCAGCACAAGGAGCCATCCCCGAGCCTTCACGACTCAGCTGTTGCTGTGACACAAAGGTAACCAAAAGTTATTATAGAAATTATCTGTTCTTACAGAATATATACCTTCTTTCCTGTTAATCATTTTTTCCTTCCTTTCTCTCAGACATGAAAGGATTGAGCAAGCGGTCAATCCAGCTAGCTGGATGACAGGACTGAAGGGAAAAACATGATTTACCTGAGCTTCATTTAATACAACACACTGTTCTGGATGGAAGCAAAATTTGCTAAAATTTACAACAAGCAATTCAGAGAACAGCACAGAAAGTCTAAGAGAAAATGTAACAACCCAACTTACAGATCTATTTAAGCATCTCTGAATAAATCATGCTTTTAAAAAAGCTTTGAGAACTGTCAATAAAAAATTCAAAAAATATTTTTGACTAAACTCTCAACCACAGAACAACATGATTGCTGTATGTGCCAGGGACTCTCCCGTCCATTAGGAAGCTTACAAGAAGCGTCTGTGATACTATAAAAACAGTTTTGAGATAATTTCACTTGGTGGAGGAGAGGAGGGGAATGTGATTTTTAAAATATTTCTAAGTTGAGGCACGTGCCCGTGCTCCACAGGTTGTGTTGGTTTAGCATTGGCTCCCCTATTTGTTGAAAAAAAAAAAAAAAAAAAAAAAAAAAAAAAAAGAAGAAGAAGAGAAAGGGAGCAAGGAACGCCAAGGAGAGGCGTGAGCTCTCGGAGCATCCCTTGCACGTGGAGCTCCGCTTGCGGCACCGCAGGCTGTGCGCTGCTGCGAGTGGTTACAGCAGGGCCCAGCCCTACCCAGCGACTTCAGCGAAGGCTCAGCAGTGCCGAAGGGCTGAGTTTCTCGCTTATTTAAACATACTGCTGCTTTTAAAAACAGCGTACGCACAGCACAGCGATGGGACTTTCAGTCGGCAGCCCAGGATAAGTGCAGAAATCAAAGGGCCGCGCTGGGATACCCACGGAATGTAAGGAAGCTTGAAGTGCAGCGGGAAGCTGTGAAATGTTTCTATTTTTATCCTTCAAACCATTCTCACCCCATTCTGGCATTCACAATCGCTTGAGAAAGGCAGAAAGGAAGCTGGCCTACATAGCAGCCCTGAGGCTGCGGGCGCTGCTCCTGCAAGCCTCCTTCAAGTTTCTTATCCGACACCTAAACCTTAGCAGTTCCTCCTCTTCTCGCACCTCTGAATTTACTCCAAATAGAAGAAGAAATAGAAATGAAATTGGAAAAAAAAAAAATAAAAGTTTTTAGAAGTGTTTTTGTCTAGTCCGAGCTAGGAAGTACTCGAAATACAATTCTGGTCGTTCCTGCAAGATGGAGGTTCGGAACTGGGAGGGCTGTTAGGAAAGTTCACCTTCACCTCAACCCCAAGTCTAGCCAATAGGATCACGCAGTATTGCCTTTAAATTGAAGCTGACAAACAGAGCAAAGCTTACAACATGCAAAAGGAATTAATGTTCATTCGGAAATACCTGTGAAGCTGCTCCCCACCCGAGCCGTGAAGCCCCGCAGCTGCCCGGCCGTCCCCCAGCAGCCACACCTCGGTGTCGGCACCACAGCTGGGGGCTGCCAGGCTCCCCAGAGAGAAACCACCGGGTCAAAAGATGTATTTTGGGTTTTTTAGTGAATAAAAACAACTAATGAAATCTCTGTTAATGTTGGTTGTGGAGTCTGGCTCTCTTCCTGGTAAAACTCAGCAGTTATGAAAAAAAGCACACTTCTAAAATGAAGACAAATACACCCACTCCCACACGTTGTTAGGCACAGAGGAGCAGGAACAAAATTCGTTCCCGTTTCTGAGGTACCCAAAACAAACTAAAACCTATCACCCAGGAAAAAAGAAAAAAAAAAAAAAAGAGATAAGTAATTCATGTCTTAGAATAAAAATAAAAATATTAGGTGGATATGTTGTGAATGCTGATACCATACAGTTGGCTCTGATATAACAAAACTGTGGAAAGGCTTTTCCCATCTCTGTGTATGGACAAAGAGCAAGGAGAGATGGGGAAAGAAATGGGTCTGAAACCATAAGAGGAAACATCGCAGAGACAGCAAATAAAAGAAATTTTCCTCCTCCTCACTGTCGTTCTCCATCTCCGTCACCCTGCCTTATGAATATGTATACAGAGCTTTAAAAATTAGGCGAGACACTTTAGTGTCTATTACTGGATTCTCCTTACAGTCATTTAAATTGTAAACAGGGCTATAGATGCTAAACCTGAAGTACTGAAAATTATTGCAAATAATTCACGCCCAGCTCTGAAATTCTGAAGTCAATTTAAACCATCGCTTTTAGAAATTGGATGCGTTGTCCTAGTAAATGTATGTTGGCCATATTGTGAAGACAGATATCGATGTTTTTATAAATTTTACATGCGAGTAAACTAAAATTATCATTACATTGATTCAGTAGCAACCATCTAGAGAGGTCTAAATGACAAGAAATTGAAAAATCAAGAAAGCAGAGTGGGAGAAACACAGAAAATGAAGATTGGGATGTTATCTACTGCCTCCTACTGTCCCCCTGCCATGCCTCTTCTTCAGCGGGGGCAGTCAGGTAGCAGGGAGCTACCGCAGCCCCCGGCCCATGGGCTCTGCACCCCCCAGGAGATCTCATCTCACATCGAACAGCTCGGTTTGGCCTTAAAACGGACATTATTCAGTTCAAAGTGTTACCGTGAAATAACACCCTGGTTCATATGTACCTGGTGCTGCTTGAGCAGCTGCAAGGCACGCCTGTCCGATCGACAAAGTAAAGATGAAATAGGAACGATACTTAAAATCCCACCTTAAAAAGTCATTTTGTAATTCCTCAGCAGGACTCACCTCGGTTTGGGTTCCCCGAGTGCCAGGCGAGAGGCTTTTATAACCTTTATGAGTGATGTCAGAGCACCAGACAAGGAGCACAAGGCGTTGGGTGATGCTGGGAAGCTGAGACATCCAACCTAGGAAACCGACATTTATTAATTTACGCTGTACAATATTCCTAAAGATGAAATAAAAAATTTCCTCTAACCAACAAATCTAAGCATGCTAGCTGTCTTTCAAATGTCCCTGGCTACATAAAAGTGGAGCTACCTGGGGAAGAAAGGTCCAGTTCTTGCAACCTGTAAGAAGTTGCTGCATCTTCCACTTTCCACACCTCTTCTTTCTATGCTTAATTAAGCAACATTCAGAGTTACCCAGGAATGAAAAGAGAAGCAGCTGAATTTAGGAACACTAAGGACTTTTTTTTTTATATTCTCCTACTTTTTACCTCAAAAACACATTCATATGAGGAAAACGTAAATAAGCAGAATATTTTTTGAATTCCACACATACTGCACTGTCAAGTGTAATTACATTACTTCAAACCGCATTCATTTTCTGCTTTTAAATCTTCTATGACAATGATTTGTTGCAATAGTCTGATTCTACTATATTATGCCAATACTACTCTGGTAGGAATTTCAATCTTCTTATACAGGAAGAAGTGCAAAAATACATTAACAACAAGCAGAAGGAAATTTAAACTCTCAATGCCTCCAGTTTATGCTACTTTTATGTACGTGTGTGTGTGTGTGTGTGTTGTGTTTGTTTGTTTTTTAAAAAAAAAAAAAAAACACCTTCCTTTTAACAGCTTGATGCTGCCTCCCTAATGCAGTTTGCCTTTCCCACGCTGTCGTGCTTGTCAGCCCCAGGTGCCGGGCACGGGCGATGCACCAGGGACTGGGCTCCTGGAGCAGCTATTCGATAAGATTAAGTAGCACAGGTCACACAAATTAACTCCTACAGCAGCCATTATTTAATACCTACGTGTACACGAAGGCCAAGTTTGTTCCCCGTGGCAGAGACAAACTCGGGCCCAGGCCCGGCGGGAGCAAACAGCCGGTTTGGGCGGATTTCAGCTGCCCACGCCGGACCGTTTGCCATACTCCTGAATTTACCCGTGTACCTGATTCGGTACACATGGGAGGGGACCGGCACTGGAACCTCTGCTCGGAGCGAGCACAGGCACTCACGGTTGTTTAAAGCATGATTTTCAGGCATGCAGCTCCTGAACTCACTTTCACCAGCATTTGTTTCACCAGGAACTAGGAAATGAAAACTCTGGGCTTTGTGATTTTCTTTTTCTATTCTTTTTCCAAGCCCTTCTTAAACTTTCCCCAACTTACCAGATAGGCGCCAGGGAAGAAAGGGTGAGGACAAACCACAGCTCTCCTCTTTGTGCTTGTGGAAGCCTTGGATACTTCTCAAACTCTGGACTCAGAAAGAACAAAGCTGTTTCTTACATTAAAAAGAAAAATAATAAAATAAAATAAATAAATAAATAAATAAGAAAGCAAAAGCCCCATCTCCACTATCGATGTCTGTGTCTGGGGATGCCGGGATGCTCCTGTGCAGCCTGAATGCCCCCAGCCCGGCCGCGGTGCCCCTCGGAGCTCCGGCTGCGGGAGCCTGCAGCCGTGTAAGGGATGCACGCGGTCACCCTCTGTCCTGTGCCGTAGCGCTGGAGTTGTTTAAAGCCATATTTCAGCAAAAGAAAAAACACTTAGATCTCCTCGGGGAAAAGCAAGCCTGCAGTGAAATAAATATCTCTTTTGTATCAAAGCGATTCACAATTCCTTTGATAAATCTTATCACTGCAGAGTTTTTCTGCATTGAAACAACCCCATGAAGGGCTGAAAGAATCATCTAAATGCATCTGAACAATTTTGTTTATTTTGTATTCAATACTGCACTGCACAAGCCAGCATAGCGTTTCCATTAGTCTTTAAAAATAGTATTAAAGACATTTCAGTCTATTTAAATTATGTCTATTTTCATTTAAATTAGTTGCTAAATAACAACTTCTATACCATCATCATGCTGTAGTATGTGACTGCCAGAGAAACGCTTCAAACAAAACAAATTAAGGAACCTGGAAATTGCTACAGCAGAGCAAGGACATATTTTTAGGCAAAAATAAACAAGAGAACAATGTCAAGTCATGAGAAGTATGATAATAAACGAGCCCCTGTTTAGTGTGCAAAAGGAATGGTACATACGGAATAACTCACTTCACTCGTATGTGGGTTTTGTTTATGAAACAACGCGTAAAATTTGCAATTTCCTTACTTAACGGGAAAAGGACTAATTACAGTTTTGGTGGCCTGTTCTGTCACACACGGCAGCTTTCCGGGAGCCCTCGGAGCAGGACAGCTGGCGCACTTTGTGCGGCGCCATCCATCACGTCCGTGTGCCTGCTCCCGGCAGAAACCAGGCCTCGGCCACGGGCTCTCTGCACCCCCTCACCTGCAGAAACGGGAGGCAAGTTTTTGCTTTCTGAAGCAGCGCAGCCGTGGTGGTTTATACCCAGAGTGCCAATGGCAGGCTGAAGGATGACAGAAATGCCTCCTCAGGGGCACGCGTGAAGGTGCGATGCTGACGGCAGCCCGAGCAGAGTAAATGCCCACTGGCTCCCGAGCCATGCTGCTTCCCAAGGAAGCCGTCGAAGCAGCGTCAGCGCCAGGAGCCCACGGGCAGCAGATCCCAGGGGGCCTCACCCAAGGGAAAAGGGCAGACTGGGCACCAGCCGGGCAGCCTCCAGCGGGGCAGCAGAGGCCTGCCTTGCCCACGAGACCAACGAGATGTTTGGAAAGGAGGTTTATGAGATCTCCTCCTGGCAGCACAGAGGCAGAGCTGTGCCGCAGCGACCCGGCTTTCCCCTGTGGGGTGGGGATGCGGAGCGGCTGCTGCTAATGGAAAGGAGTTTTGCAATTCGGGCTGGTGCTTACAGAGTTCACCTCCTGTACCCTCATCATACACAGTCCCCAGCACATAAAACATACCGAGACTGACCTCCTTAGGAGTAAATCCCGTAGGAACAAAATCTGACCCTATTAACTTACCAAAGTCTTAAACTAAAAATAATGTTATGTTGTACCTTATGAAATTATATATTATCAAATTATATCAAGACAGCATTAGAGGAGAAATGCCTTGCCTGAGATATTGCTCATCAAACAACGGGACTGAACACATGTGCACATATCAGGACTGTTAAAATTTCTCAAGCTCAGCATCGCCGTCTCCAAGCAGTGCCCCGAGATCATCGCTCTGTTACCTACAGGAAGAGGAAGCAAAGTGCATGTGCGTATCTAGACCCAATGAAATCCAAAATTCACACACTTCGTCCTAAATTAACTACAGCCACGCACAGGCTCCTGGCGGGTCACCTCTCCTTCCAGCAGCTCGCTCTGCCTCTCCTGCAGCCCTGGGAGGTAAGCCTCGGCCCCGGAGGTTGTGGGGGTCTAACACCTCTGTTCCTCAAGACGAAGAGGGCTCTGTCGGATGTCCCGGTGGTACTGACAGTGCAACAAAGAGACAGCACGACAAATTCTTTACCAATAGTACTCAAACTCCTCACCACTTTGCAACTCCTGCTTAACTAGAAGAACGCAACTTTAGGTTGGGAATGTTTTCAAACCAGAGAGGTTTTGGTCTTCTTGTTGATATATTTCCAAAGGAATAAATACATCTTCTGCAAACTGAAAATCTAGAAAGGCTTCTCAGTCTAGGTAATTTGCATATATATTTACTCTCTAAAAATTCCTAGCTTCAACTCAATGTAGAAGAATAATGTAGTGTGTACATTTGATACTCAAGCCATGCAACAAATCACATGCATTTAATTCAACAGTACTATGAAAAAAAAGAAGTACCTGAGTAATCAAGAATGTACTTAACCTTTCTCTAAGCAACACAGAAAAAAAAAGTTGTTGTGAAATATGTGACAACCCCCTAAAAATATAACTAAAGGGCAACTGGCAAAGTGTGCTGTAAAACCACAATTGGCACTAAGTAAACAACAAACTGACACACCAGAAGAAGAATTTGCTTTGGAGCCATGCTCAGTAAAAGCTGATGTATGCTCACAGTAAAATGAGATGTATAATGCAAACCCCAAAGAAAATAAAAGACAACATAACTTCAGTGTTATGTCAGCACAACAGGTCTAAGAATAAGAGTTAGAAAATTCCTGTGGGCTGAAGAAAAAAATTTAAATCCTTTTTAAACCTGAAATCATACAAAACCTCAAAAACTATACTAAAACATCTTCCATTACATTTACATAATCACAGGACAGAGAAAGGAAAAGTGAGCCAGTTCAATTCTTTGGATTTACTTTCCCTTAACATTAAAAATTGACAAAAGTGTTTGGAAAGCGTGCAGTAACCCCAGAGGCACAGCCGAGGGAAGAGGCATCCAGCATCTACGTGTGACTCAAACCAGCAGGTGAGCACCAACGCTTCTGAAGAGCAAGGAACTTCTTTTACCACGTCAGGTTTCTTTAATATATAGGAAATATATATATGTTTTTTTTATTTCTCTTTCCAAAAAGATAGCACAACTCTAAGCCTTGGAAAGAACAGGCTTATTAGAATAAAATTAACTCATCATCTTAAGGCAGAGGGGAAAAATGAGCAAATCCTGAAATTTCTAGCCACCCAGATAGAAACAACCTGGTGGAAAATTGTTGAAATAGAAAGATTATCTGTATGACACAATATCACGAAGTACTCTGAACGTATTTTCGTGACTCAATAAAATATGCCTTTAGGCTCTGAGCATTTAAAGAAGGTATCCCATTTCTGAGAAAGCAGAATAAGCAGAATAAATTATACAAAGCTTGGAAACTGGATTTGAAAGTTAAAGCTTTAGCTATTGATTCTTCATATGACTAAAATAATAATTACTGCAGCAATACAGGCAATAAACAACTACTTTTATTAATGTTAATATAAAAATTAAATACTTAAATGCAAGAATAGATTCCAAATTAAATTTGCTAGACAGATAAATGTGATCTCTCATTTCTCATGGTTCCAAGTAAAAAGCTTTAAAAAACACCCAAAGTACAGCTCTGCTGCCATCAGTTACATGTTGGCCTTTTCCAACCTTACTGATTCTATGCTTAGCATTCCATGTCCTCACAAAGTCCCTGTCCAAAACAGGTTGGGAAGTGGGGCTTCTCCCACTTTGTCTTCCATAGTTTGACCTACGGGATCTCATTTCTCTTCCTGAGGCCCCAGTTGTTGCCAATGCTCCTGATTACTCAAGTTTTTACATCTTCACCAAAAACTACAAAACTGACATTTGCCACATGCAGATATGTGATACAAATAATGCTTTTTTAAAACATAAATGAGTTAAGTTTTTCCTTTACTCATAAGTTAAAATTCATATCTAGATAAAAACTTCAGCACGTGTAGCCTACATTATTGTTCAGATCTTTTCTTAACTGATGAAGCCTCTTGCTCTTAATCCATGTTTAAAGGAAGAAATCAAGCAAACCCACAGGTATTGTAACGTTTCTGTGTTACAATTAACTGTGCTTTGTGATATTTAAGCAAACAACAAGAGATGAATGAAAAGTAGTAAAATCCATAGGCGAAAACTGTCAGGAATACTATTCTATTAAACAGCAATAACAAACAATAAGATAATGCTATGCCTAAGGCATAGTGTCAATTACAATATAACAAAATGAATACAAAAATAAAAAACAGCAGTGTTACTGCACCTATTTGTGCATTGACAATCAAAAAAAAATGTCATCCACTTCCAGGGCAGATTTAGCATTCAAATGCTAACCTACTAACCATATCACTGGGAAGAAATAGAATAGATAAATTGAATCTAAAATAGCATTAATATTATGACACAAAAAGCAGGAAATGTAAAGTCAGTGCTTACTGAGCTGCTAGCTTACTGTTTTTTTTCGTTATTTCATGGAAATGCAAACTAACATCCAGTCTTACCTAGTGGAGCTCTTAAGTTAACAGCAGTCACGTCTTGGTCAAGTCCAGTAGTTGAGCATGTGCTTATTTAGCACAGGTAAAAAAACTTCTTTCTTCTTAGATTATTTGGTGAGGCAGTCTCCGTATTTGCTTGGAACAGGCTTGATTTTGAGAAGAAACTCCCATAACTCATCAGCAAACTTTTGCAAGTCTCTTCAAGGAGAATCATAGGGACTATGTTTAGGATGGAATGTAAATCATTACCAAATAAATCATTTGTAACAGATCATCAGTAAGCAAGAACATGATGATAAAATCCTTGGGGTCTGATTGTTAGCATTGCTGTGTGCTTGACTGGATTTTCTAGCTTACCGGCTTTCTTGTACGTTCCTGTAAAATTCAAGATGGATGCATTCCCTTTAAGTGCTTGGATCCAGAGGCAAACCTCTTTGCATTGAAATCCTTAATTCGATTTTTTTCTTTATTATTTCTCTTGCAAGGCAGAGAGAATAGCTCTGTCTGGGAGGTGGGCCCAGATAGCCAGATCAATCGTGCTGCCCCAAGGCAAAATGCACACACTAGAACATGCAGTGTGTATGTATTTCATGCATTGCAATGACTGGTTAAAGAAATGCTGCAAAGAGAGGAAAAGTGCAAAAGGTCTTTAATGAGAAGCCTGTACAAAATCAGGTCAATGCAGTGAGGTAAATAGTGAGTTAGTAAATAATTTTAACTGTTGCAGTGATGCTCAACATGGCAACATCAGTATAACTCTAGCAGGATATGTGTTGTTACGCAGTAATAAAATATAGTCTACATAATCCTTCAAAGATTTGCAAAGACGCAACAAAAACTGTAAAATTAGTCTTTTCTGTAAGCATCTCAACCTATAAGAAAACAAAATTGAATAGCCAGATAAAGCAGGGAAACGCATAGCAGAAGGCCAGTAAATAAACCAAAAAACTCATCGGCTTGTTGCTAATAATCACAGAAAACAAGCAAACTACTTTGGAAATTCAGTTTGCCATGTAGTTTCTGTACGTACATACTGGAATACCAGGCAGAAAGCAAACATTCTGGTGGACATTGAGACAAACAGGATTCCCTAGCGCTGTGAGAGCGCTCCCAGAAGCACGCTCCCCCAGCACGATTTCCCGAGGCGGGGGAGCAGCGTGCCAGCACAGCGTGCCGGCCTGGCCAGGGGCTGGGGATGAAGCCTCGGCCTGCCTGACCAGTTAGAATAAACACAGCCCTTACCTTTATTTTTTTCTAGCATTTGAATATTGTCTCCTAAGGCAAACCCAGCACATACCTAAATGCATCTCAAACACCTGTTGTATTTTATTCTTTAAATCATAGAATCAGAGAATGGCATGGGTTGGAAGGGACCTTAAAGACCATCCATTTCCAACCCCCTGCCATGGGCAGGGACACCTCCCACCCGACCAGGTTACCCAAAGCCCCATCCAGCCTGGCTTTGAACACCTCCAGAGATGGGGCATCCACAGCTTCTCTGAGCAAAGTAAGAAGGGGCTTTAAAGAGACATGGGGACAGGAGAAAGGAAAAAAATATCAAGACAGCACCCCACGTGGACGTGTGCCTGCTTAGGGTCTCACCTTTTGACCATGAGCTGAGCTGCCACGTGAAATGGCATTTCATCGGGGCCTGCCGGCTGGCACCCCCGTGCCCAGGCTGCCCGCGGGGCTGGAGGAGCTCAGCACAACCCAGCCGTGTGGGTAAGGAGGGAGGAAGAGCGAGGACTTCAGTTCTGGAAGCTGCGGGCAGGATCCAATACCCGTTACATCGAGGTCGCACGTCAGAGTAAACTGAGAAGAGCACAGCAGTGGTTTGTTCGTACAGGGGAAATGCAAAACGGGGTGATCATTCGAGGGCCATCGCGGGCAGTTCGACCACCGAGTGCGCCGTGTTTCCAGCCCTGCCGTACTTCGGCCACAGCAACCCAACAGATATCTCATTAAATATATTTAGATTTGAATCATTTTTTTTTGATTCAATAAGCATATCAGGGGCTCTCTCACAAAAACTGCAGATGTTTCTAAACAAAGTTTTAAAGAAAAAAAAATCTAAAATATAAGAATTTGAGAGCTAAATAATTGAGAATTTATGGTGTTGCATTAGGGGCAAAAGACAAAACGTCCTCATATGTTAGATATAGTCTGAACAGCCTTTAATATCGACAACATATCACACAATAAGTGAACAAAACACCTGCAGATTGTTATTCTGTTCAGCTTACATTAGCACATGTGAGAAGGTTTAAACTAGAACAGTCTACACAGTGACAAAACAGTTGGAAAAAACTGTCTATTTGTGTCTCCAAGTTGCTTCTCTTCTGGTAAGACTTTTAATTTTTTCAGACTTTCAAATTTTATCTCTACAAAACTCTGCTAAACCTTGAAAGGCAGCAGTTAAAATCCACTCACTGAAAGCAACATCAGCTCCGAAAACAAATAGAAAAGGTCAGGGACAAGAGAGGATCCAGAGAGCAAGTGAGGAAATGTCTCGATAGGAGGCTTCACTGCAACTGAATAATAAATTTCATTCTTGAGTTTGGTACAAATGGAATCACATTGAATTTAACATTTGGAAGCAGTTTTTTATGATTAAGCAGTCATCCTCTTAAACAATAGTTATTTCTTTGCTGTTAAAGGCAGAGTTCGGTTGGCGTGCTGCTATGCCAATACTGTCTCTGAGAGGCACAGACTGCACAGGAACAGCAAACCAGAAAGGAAAGCCCACAAAAAGTCACCAGTAAGGCCAGCACTGACCTCCCACACCAGCAGTCATTTTTGGTCCATTCCTGGGCATCGTTCTGGGACGAAATCCCTTCCAGACAGAGCCCCACTGGCACAAAGGGTGCACAGCCGATTTCTCTTCAGACCCAGTGCTGCGCTATCTTTGTCATCACCACGAAGACCATGAATGACGTGAGGTTCATGCCGACAGTGCTCAGTACTGGCCAGGCAAAGGTCCACGGCAGGCTGCCAGTCACACCGCTGTGAGCTTCTGGTCAGCACGCTCTGGAATAAAAAAACAGAAAGAGCCCAACCACCTGGCTGGGCAGGATGAGAAAATGGACTTCCCTTCAGAAGGTGAAAGTTACCTAAAAGTGTGATGGACTCATTTTCAGGGCAGGGGAGTTGCTATCATGTAGTGGCTACTTTTTTTGTTGGTGGTGGGTTGGGTTGTGTAAAAGAATTGGCCCTTCTTAGCAGGAAGCATTTCCCCCAGCAAGCGCGGTGCAGGCCAGAGCCTGGCAGAGCCGGCGGCTGCAGGGCACGGGCGGCTGCAGGAACCGGCCCTAACGTAGGCAAGGTGTGAGTGTCCCCTGCCCTTCCCGAGGCAACGTGAAGTAAATGCACTTGTTAGTACTAAAATACGAGACGATGTCTTCGTGGTTCTTCTTCTAGGAGAGGCGTAATGTGCAGTATGTTGCCACAGCTATCGTGACCCAGAAAGCTGAACGTAAATCACAGCATCAAAAATCAGCACAAGAGAGCTGTGGCTCAGTGGACAGGTATACGGCAAATCCACTTCTTAGAGCAAGGTTAAAATAAATCCAGCATTTTCCCATGATGCAATACATTATACTGACAAGATAGCTGAAAATACCGTAAATAAAATGGCTTTTATCATCTCATATCAGTCTCTGGTGGATAATATTGTTTATCTCAAGAATACCTCCTCCAGCATCACATAAAATTCAGCAGTAAAATGGACTTTAGTTTCTCAAACCAAACAGCAGAGCGGGGAGATGCTGCGCTGCGTTCGGACTAATGAATTACCAGGTCCATTCACTCCCCGTGCTGAAGGAACCACAGCTTGCAGTCCAGTCCCCGTCGCTGTCCCCTGTATAATAACCTGCAACAACAGAACAAGGGATGTCATTTCTTTAATGTGTGTAGCTTTTCATTTTATAAGATGAATGAAAATAAATCATTATGTTTATCTTTTCAACAGAAATTGCTCATTCTCCAACTCCAGAAATCTGAATATTCATTGCCATTGTTTGCATAGGGGGTTATCCTCAGCTACCTTCCAATTTATAAAATAAAATTTAAACTTCTGCTAAATTGCAGACTCAAACGGATACTTTGCTTTTAATTACTTTCAAAACTGTTAAATATCTGACAATAAGGGATGCATTCTTCAGCTGTGTGATACATTTATTTACTCCGCTGTGCTTTTGGAGCTCACTGAATGTTTATAATTAGGTTGTGTAACCATGCGAACCTTCAGCTGGTGTTTGCTGTTTCTAAAGCAGTTTTGTTCTGCATTTTGAAAGAAGGAAAAGCTACAACGCACCATGAAAATTATGCAGTAGTCTTTAATCTATACTTCCAGTGTATAAAAAAGCCCACTTAAAAATTATAATCGTGATATTTTAAATGCTGCTTAGGTACGTGGCAGAACAATGTTTCCTGGTGCAAGGCAAATGTACCCAGTGACATTTATCCATCTACGAAGCAGTCGCTGGAGATTTCCTTCCCCGTCCCGCAGGTGCTGCCATCAGCCCTTGAGCACGGCGGGTTTTGTGTGGCTGCTTCCACACCTGCAGGCACCGGGGCAGCCCAAACGGGGTGTGCATCTTCAAGCACTGTGGCAATATGTTGGGTTAAATAACTGTGCTTTTGCAGGCTTCATCCAAAAGCACCCGGGTTGTGCAGAGGCATCCAGGAGGGTGGCAGCACCCCACGGAGCCTGCCCAGCTCGTCTTCTCCTGGCAGCGGCGTGCACAGCAGCCCCAGCCCCAGCACACAGACGGGGCTCTCCCCGCATCTCCAGAAGCCACGGCACTTTAAAATAGATGCATTTCTTCTTAGTAGGATAACTTCTCATCCAGGATTAATGTATTTTTCCATTGTTTCACAAAAACATGACTTTTAAACCATTCTGTTTTCTGCAGTAAACAGCAAAAGAGAGTAACATTTGGTGTCCGGTTTAACCATCTGCTCACACACACGATTTCAAACTCTCCCCCATGTCATTTATAAACAGACTCCACCCTATACGTGATTAAGTTATCTCCACCACACAAATGTTCACATACATCTTTCCAACCCAGCAGTATTCCACACAAATTTGCTAGCAAGTGCTGAGAAACTGAGATTTCCTTAGAATGACGACAAAAATCTGAACGCAGACCACGACGTGCAAGCATTGGAGATCTGCCATCTTCCTGTGCTTCTTTCACAGTTGTAGCTAAAGAGTTATGCAAATACATGAGTTTTCTGTTCAGGAGCTTGAAAAGTAATAATGAAATATCAGCTTGACTATGAATCATTTTTCCTTTTTTTTTTTTCCCCCTCACCAAAATCAGACACAAAATTCCATTTTATTTCCCTGTGGAAATAATCAAGGAAAAAAAGTCAACAGAAAATGAAGGCTGTGCACTGGTACCATTCAAAGAGGGAGCAGGAGGGAGGTAATGATGCACATTGCTCCAACCCCATCAAAACCAAACCTCTGTGGCGGAGGAATCCTTATTCTGCCTGAGGGGACGCAGATTTCCTCCCCTGACAGTGACTGCATTTAACATAGCGTATGTCACGGCCTGAGACGTGGCCCCCTGGTAGCAGGTGGACAGGAGCCCGCACAGAACCCAGTTACCTTCAGCAACGGCTCTGGGAAGAGAGGTTTGGCTCCATGGAGCTCCCTGCAGAAAAATAAATAAATAAATAAATAAATAAATGGATTTCAGGTGGGGTCTGGAAAGCGCAGATCTGGCTGTGGACTTTCACTCCTTTAAGTGCTGTACCGGTGCTGTGACAGCTCTCAGCTGCCCGAGGTGTCCTGATGCTATGAGGACATGCAGAAACAGCTGAAGTCAGAAGCGATTTTTGCAAGCCTGTGTGTCCTCAATGTTAGGAGACAACTCTAATGCTGATTCTCTTTATTTCCTTCTGAGACTTAAATAGGTCAAATCCCTCACTCAGTGTCATGCAGGAAATTGTACATTTCTGTGTTTGAGAATGTATAATCAGCCCATTTAAGTATTATCATTATAGAAATGACAGCAAAACACAGATTGATAAGAACCTCAGCTTATCCACAGGCCCTTGAACTTTAATGTAAGTTATTCCAATATTCAGCCCTTTGCTTTACATCACTGCATTTCGAACATACAGAATAAAAATTGGATTAAATAATGTGCTGAGGAGCACCACCGTGCAATACGTACAGCGCTTGGCAGCATGCAGGATCCACGTGTCTAGATGAATTACTAAGGCTCGGGAGTTAAAGTGTCCAGGCCTGATGGGAGAAAATACAACCCAGTGATGGCTTTCCGATGCCTCTACTAAAAACAGCAATTCTAGCAGAGCACAAAGTACCAGTATATTCTCCTAACAAAAATATTGAGTTAGAGAAGTGAAAAAGATGGTAGAAAGAGAAGCCAAAACATATCCACAAGTCACTTGGTCTAGGACAATAACACACTTCTTAAATTTTGCATCTGTACCATCCCTCCCAATGAGCTGCTGATACACAAGTCTGTCACAGACTAAGTCTGGTAGAAAAGATTGGAAAACTATGTTAATGTGACTCGAGCGGAGAATACTAAACCAACATAAACAAACAAAGAAACCAAAAGGCAGAACTTTGTCACTGCAGGGGCTGTCACGGAAATCATAACGTACTGCCAAATAAAAGGAAGGGCACGTTCGCTGCTGGAGCACGTGAGAAATAGCCCACAGGGACGCGAAGGTGGGATGTGGCCCTTCTGGGCTGTGTAACACACACACACACACTGGAAACCTCACAACCCTTTCTATCTATAGGGTAAAAATGAGAGCATTTGGTGCCTCTTTTCATCTGCTTATATGAACGGGCGCTGGCCAGCAAGGGTCTGCGTGTGCTGGTCAGGGGGCCGGGGCTGGGCAGCCCCTATCACCAGGGCGAGCGCTGCTGAGGCACGTTCCCTTTTCACGAGCGTTTTGCTGCCAGGGTTCTCCGGGAGCACACAGCTTCCCGCCTGCTCTGCAGCTCCGCCGGTGCTGTCCTCCTCTCCTACTTTCGCCTCCTTGGCGTTAAAAAGATGTACACAAAGTTTCAGTAAACTGTGAAATGAGCTGTCATTCAACAAAGCTAAGCTTTGAATAATGTGTGCTTACTAACACATATTGCTATCAGCTTCTAAAAGAAAAAAAAAAAAAAAAACCACAAAATCCTTGTCAAAATGGTAGGTCTTTCTGAAAATTTAATGGTAGATCTGATTTTTAAACCTACGGATTTGATTTTGCCACTCTTTGCCAAAGAGGGGTATCTAAAAGAGCATGAGTCAAATCCTTTTCACTGATCCTAATGGCAAATGCTAAGAAGAAAATGAGAATGTTAAAGCCTGCTAAAAGGATCCAGCTGACTTACCATGCTATGGTTTTTGTTATTAAATGATATTTTTCCTGACTGAATAAAATTAGGATGCTTAAATGCTGCATACCAGTGATCCTGATTAGTTGTATGTCTTGAGGGATGTCTGAAGGACTCAGATAACCAGCGCTTGGGATTACATTTAATTTCTATATGAAATTTGGATTCAGGGGAAACACATGAATTTCAGATTACCCACAACTTGGATAACAAGGTTTCATGCATTCAAGGCTTGCCTACATTAAGGAGTTGCCCAAGAGCGATTCTGCGTTTTGTGTAACACATCAACAAATGAAAGAAAGACTTAGGAAGAAGTTGATGTTGGAAGGTAAGCAAAAGAGCACCTATACTGAAGTACATTTTGCTCATAATTCAGAAGTAAGAGAAGCATATTAACATGCCAGATGAAAGTGCTTTGCAATTCCTCCCTAATTGGGCCCAGAATGAGAGACACTCGGGGACTTTTAGCATCAGCAGGGATTTGACTCCTCCGGTGAACCTGCTCGCTTGGAAAACAAGGTGAGGAGATGTTACAGGGGAGATGCTCTGGCTGTATTTTATTCCTTGCACATTCACATGTGCACCAAGAATTTTGGAAGGACCTACGTGGCCATAAGGGCTCAGCCTTGTTCAGTTCTTTTGTGACTACTGTCCTTCACAAGTATGTTTGGCCCATGCAAACTAGTGACAGGTTTTTTTGGGAAAACACCCCAGAAATGTACTACAAGTGCTGCTACTGCATGAGGAGCTTCAAAGAGCAGCTTGTTAAAGTAAATGTTTTCTGAATTCTTTTAAAATATTGACATTGTATTAAAAATAACACTAGAAAACAGATCACAGAAAAATTCCAGAACATAACCCAATTAGTCATGGAGCGGTGAGACAAACACTAAAAAAGTTGTCAGATAGCAGGAACAGATGGGTTCCCATACACGTTACAGTTATACCACCCAGGTGCCACCAGGTATCCCCCAGGTGCCACCAGCTGTGCATACCTGGAAGCTGGGGAACATGGGACCCGGCCAGGACCCCCATCCCACCAGCAGCACAGGGGCACTCTGGAGTCAGCTTCCAAAATTCAGCGTATAATCTGTTTATGGCACTTTATTTGGTCTGAGATAAAAACAACCCAGATACAAATGAAGACAGCTGTCAGTTGAGCTGGCCAAATGCCACTTGAGTTTCTATATCTTTTTCTCTTAAGAGAAGGAAAAAAATTCTCAGGAAAGCAAGCCAACCCTGACATTAGGCTGATACTGAAAACAAGTGTTGGCTTTCAATACGTTTGGAATGTTTCCCCTCTCCCCACCCCAAATTCTGTCAAACTTGAGATGTTATTTCCAAGGCGCATGAGCATGCACTTCCATGCCTTTGAAATACCCTTTTACACATTAAAGACAGAATTTCACCAGCATTTCTTTACTCCAAGTGGTCCCAAATTTTGGTCTGTGCCAGATGCTCTCACCTCTTGCTGTCAAGCAAATATGCCAACTTAAACAGTTGTTTCTTCTCACTCCATTGTAGTACCAAAGATTCTTCAGGCCAAATATAATGCTGCCTTATGCTGTTAAAATGCCCTGGTCCCCAGATAGCACTATAATAACAGCTGATGCTCAATGCCATGGTGTCACCTGATGCTCATGTCAGAGAGCCTGCACTGCCTGCACTTTCTTAACCAGCAGTGAAATGAAAAGGTGGGTTTAGATAGGAAGAAAATAATTTCTCATTAAGAAAATAGATGGGGTGTTAAAAAACTGGAGTAATTGCAGTTACACAGGATGGACGCAGAGCTCAACTAACTGAAAAATTGGCCATCAGTAAGCGCTGAACCCCCAAATACCTGTTTGCTCTGATAACAGCTGTGCTGCCCAAGGTTCACTGAGCCAGATGGGAAGACACAGATGCTGAAAAGCCAATGTAACCTCTCAAGTAGGCAGCAGGGAAAATGCAAAGAAAAAAAAAAAAGTTGTCAATATTAATGGAACATCAAAACTTCCAGGAACATCGTCACCAGGTGATCAAAAGAAAACAATGAGACAATATCCCCTGCCAGTAACGAAGCTGCAATAAATGCGAGAGAGCAGCAGGAGTTATTGATTTCCTGCTCTCCTACCTGGGGACGTCAGCTGGAACAGCACAGACCAGAGTTGTGTTTGAATCCATAGAAATAACTCACCAGTGCTCTTCTGAGACCCAGCGAGCCACAGAAGGACATGCGTGGCAGCTCTCCAGCATCACGTTTCAGCAATAGTCACCTCGCTTCTGTATCAAAACAGCAGCAGATACACCTTATCGTGCTGACCTCATTACCTTTTTTTTAAATGCTCCACCACTTACTTGCACTTATATCCATTTCCTTCTATGAAATGGAGATGCTGTAAACACATGAGAGAAAGCAAACCCTTGAAAAGTATTATCTGAGTTCCACCAGCCAGTTACTACTGGCAGGTTGCAAGTTTATGGCAGAAATATATTGGGTGTGTTTTTATTTCTTCCCTTGCTAAACAAACAAACAAATAAAACCCCAATGTTTGATTCCATTCTAGCAAGGAGACAAAAAAAATAAAAATGAAAGGTATAGCAACAGGTTGATTTCAGCTGGGAGGAGCACTGCCAGGGGCTGTGCAGCGCAGCTGTGGCTCTGGAGCCCAGCCGCAGCCGTAGGGGTATGGGAACGGGGCGGTGCGAGGGATGCTGCCCTTCGCTGCAGCTGCCAACACCTCTCCGCACCCTGTCTTTATGCCTATACAAAAATGTTTATTCTGGACTAAATTATCTGAGGCATGACTTATTCGGCAAGTCCAGTTTGAGATACTTTATCAAAAAAAAAAGTATTGTCCTTACCTCTTATAAACCCAAGCTACAGCTGTTCCGCTGATAGCTGCAACGTCAACGCCTCATCGATGAACCGAAGCCAACGCAGGCCCAAAGGCTCCAGACCGACGGGACCAAATCCCCCACAGGACTGGTGCCGAGGAGCAGAGGCAGCTTGCCCTTGCCTGGGCAGCCCCGCTCCCTGCAGGCGATGCTTCGCGGGGCGCAGGAGCTGGAGAAGGAAAGGGCACACAGCTGGGCTGCCGTCCTGCACGGGGGGCACGCAGGAGGGATCCTTCCAAGGAGGAGAAAGAGTAAGTCCTGAGGTTCTTGTTTTAAAGCTGAAATGAGTACTGTGCCTAAGCATGAGCAGTTGGTTGGAATCAGCAGAGATGATGGTGCCACTCCAGCAACACTCTGCAATTAGCTGTGCCACGTCCGCAGCAGTGTTTGCTGCAGAGCCCACGTGCTGTAGGGTAAGGGAGCCCTTACGCTGTTGGGTACTGTATTTATAACTGCCTCATTTTAATAGACCAAGCCTCTTTTTCATTCATTTAAGATAAAATTAAGGTAAAAGCAGACATAGATTTACAATCATAGGAGGTGAGAAAAAAAAAAAAAAGTTAAATTCATATAACACCAGTGCAGCACCTCCTTGAAACCCAGGCCTGTTAATGCTTACTTTCCAAGTGTAAACCCCAAATGGGCTTCTGACAAAGTAAATAAAAGTGAATGCCTGCAAGGGGTGGGTAAACTCCCGTCCCACAGAACCACAAGACTGCAAGCTGTTAGTAACACTGCAGAAAATAAACTTAACAGAAGAAATACTACCAAGAAATTGAACAACAAAGAGAAGAGGGAGAGGTTTGCAAGAAGCTGCCTTGAGATATGCTGACAGTGAAAGCACCCGGAAGATCTTCATTTTTAAATCCTTTTTTCCCCCACTAGTGACGAGATTGATGGCAGAAAAGCAGTAATTTCTGTCCCTGTTATTTCAGGCCACCTCGCTAGGCAGGGGCACAGGGAGGGCAGAGCAGCACGCCGATGCCATCGGGAGCCCTGTGCCACCTGCACACCCAGCTGAAGGCCGGGCAGCAGCTGCTACACCCCGAGGAAACCACCAGCCACCTGGCTGGGTGCGAGGCCGAGCCCATGCGGAGAGACTCAGCCTGCTGCCAGAGCCTCCAATTTTCAAAATAAATTGTTTCATCACTTCTGTTATCAAGTTTTGTTTCGTTCGTTTGTTTCACTTTAGGTGCTACTGAGAGAAAGAGAAAAATCTGATAGGGGTTTCCAGAGACTACTGCTTGGGTGAACAGCCAGCCTGGAAAAAAGGATGGGTCAATCTCCCTCTGTGTTGTTTTTTGTTTTTTTTTCATCCACAGAAGCCAGACACCACTTAATAGCTAATTTAAGATGAAAAACAATCCATATATCTCATCATTCAAACCACATTCCTACGGAGCTGTTAAAGTACTCAGGCACCTAACCCCTCAGGGGCTGGAGTACTTTTACACACTGGGAGCTCTCAGTTTCTTGCTTTGGAGAGAAAAAAAACTAAGAGCAAAGTAAAATATGGTTCTAAAGACCCTTGTCACATCAAATGCTTGGGACAGTACCACTCAAATGCATTGGTGCCTTTTTGCTTTTGACCATATTTTCACAAAAATATACTTTTCCAGATAATGTGAAAACCCAGTCTTGAAATATTCTTGCCATCTTTAGTGCCTAAGATCTATAATGAAGACATTAGCATCTGCTAGATTAATGTACAAAAGAAAAAATCAACTCCCACTAGATTAATTTGAAAAAAAAAAAGAATCTGTACATCTCCCTTGATCCGACACGTGGAAGCGTCCTAGCAGCGTGCCCTGCCGGCAGCAGTCGGGGTGCCCCCAGTGAGCCTCATGCACGTTGCTGGTCCCGTGCCCCCCCGGCTGCCCCCCCAGGCTCGGGGGTTCCAGCTGGACCCCAGCCCCCAGCTGCTTTGGGAAGGAAATGAATAACCTTTTCTAACATTACTTAGGTACCCAAAAAGGAGCAAACAGACACAAATTAACAGAGAAGCGCACTTAATGCCACAGTTGCTCGTGAGTCACTTAGCTTACTGGCTTTTCCACTGTCAGTCCATTGAGCCCTGTGTCCTATTGTGGCATGCAGCAGTGCCTTCAACAACTTTGAGAACCAGAGGAATATTTAACGTAGACTTTGACCAGAAGATTCAGCTCGAGCAACCCCTGTCCCATCAGGCAGGGAGCGCGGTGCCAGAGAAGGGGCACAGCCCTGGTCTGCCACCGAGAAACTTCTCCTGCACCCATCACAAGTTTCAGCAGCCTCAGACAAAGAAAACCTCACCAAGAGCGGCTAATTCAGGTCATTCAGATGAATGTATATTAAAAACACAGAGATAGGTTTCAAAAGTCTGATTCAAAAGCCAAAGTATAAATTAAACGCTTGAGGAAATATTATTTACACGTCATGTTTTCAGAGAGCAACAAAGCACTGTTCTAAAATGATGTTTCTAACCCCTTTTGATAAACTGCATATACAAAGAATAAATTTAAAGTTAGATCCATGAAGGCTGTCAAAAGCTACAGCGTTTATTTACAGGAAAGAGGAACAATATTTTGACTTCTCTTGAGCAACCTTTCAGGAAGGGGACCTTTCTGCGACTTAAATGTACAAAGAAATGCCACATTAGTCAAAGGTCTATTTCCCCACCACAACAGGAACATTACTTCGTAATGACCTCCAGAAGGCCTCTATTTTTCAGTGCGGATTGGATGAGGTGTGAAGTTACAGCCACTGCCAGCATCAGCTGGCCATGTCTAAGCAGCAGCTCAGAGGATGCCTTTTCCTCTGCAAAGCCATTTCTGGTTCATCTTCTGGTATCCACAGTGACAGATTTAGCTATGTTAGGACGGCACAAAACACCTGATGTGAAATGGAGTGATTTTCTTTTGTGCTGCCCTGAGGGAGTACTCCGCAGCCCACGCAGATGCTCCCCACGAGGGCAGCCCCAGCTGGGAGCTCCACAGCCAGCCCAGCGTCAGCCCACACCCACCCATCGAGCAATACCCAAGTGAGAAGATGAGAAATGGCCTCAAGTTGCTGCACCAGGGGAGGTTTATGCTGGGCATTAGGAGAAATTTCTCTACCAGAAGGATCGTGCGGCACTGGAACTGCCCAGGGAAGCAGTGGAGCCACCATCCCTGTAGCTCTTCAAGAAACACAGATGTGCAACTTCGTAGCATGGTTTAGGGTCAGACTTGTCAGTACTAGGTTAAGGGTTGGACTAGAGGATCTTAGAGATCTTTGCCAGCCTGGGTGATTCTGTGACCACCAGCTCGCTGTAGGCACTCAGCACAGCTGGATAGACGTGCTGCACAACTCCTAATTTGTTTTATTCAGTTTGCAGCAATATTGATCTATTTGTTGAAAGACTAAAGCTTTTTTTTTTTTTGTGGTTCCCAAGGGGTTAGTTTGGTAGAATTATTTTTTTTTGTTAGGCTTGATTTTTTAAGACACGATCTGAGATACCCTGCTTTTATTTTGTGTCTCCTTGGCTTCAAATAAGCCTTGCACACACATGCAGCAAGAACACTAACAGCATTTATTTCCATCCCCAGTCTGTCACTGCCACTTTCTTTCAAGCCTTTTCCCCAACCTCCTTTTTATGACTGTAATCATGTGATTACTCTATGGTGCATTGCTGCTGCATTTCAGTGAGATCGTAGAGCTGTGCCTTACTCGAAGCACACATCCACACACAAGCATAACTTACTTGGTATCCTCATCCAGGAGAATAAATCCTATCTTATCTGAAAAGCATGAGACTTTTCCTTTTTCTCATTTTTCACTTAAACAATCACCTCCAGTCATCCAGCTGAGGTTAATCCACTCCAAAGGGGGGTGACCATGCTGCAGAACCACTGTCCCAGAGTGATGTGATCAGCAGAACAGAATGGTTGAATTAGCATCTGATGAGCTGTGCTAACATGAATTACAGGCTGTGCCTGCATCCCAGCACATCCCTATTTTGGGCTCAGCAGGGCTCCAGTTCCCTGGTGGGTGGGCTGGCTCAGGTTTCAAGCACTGCTTAACTCGTGGCTTTCATCTGTAGGCAAAAGTTAGCAGCAGTACTAAGACTATGGTTTTGCCAAAGGCTTCAATAAAAACATGCTGCCACTCTTCCTTCTTACCCCAGACATAATATACATTTATTTTGTAGCCAGCAACACTTTAACCATGACTGCTTGGAGTCTACTGGCTAAAAGTTGAAACTGATATTAAGTTCACAGTACCTGCAAACAGATACTGGAACCTGGGAAATAAAGATGCCAAAAGAGGTGGTTTCAGGACTAGTCCCACCATAAATTCTAAAAACTTGTGAGAATAAAAGGAGTTCCTTAGAATATTCCTTATAATACAAAAGTATTAAATTTTATTAGACTTTGAAAAGACTTTAATTTTACCTTTCAATGTTTACTGGGAAAACACCCTTGTGCTTCAGGAGCCTTAGCACTTAACAGCAGAACTTGGTCATTTATCTTCAGTAATGGCCCACCCCACTGTTCTAGTTTCTGCTTGGGTAATATGTTTATTGCAGCTTGGTGGAGTGCTATGATTTATTTATGTTATAACCCTAGTACTAATAGATATGAATGAATGGGAACCAGAGCAACGCACTGATGTGATCTTCTAAACAGCACTGCCAACAGCCATCCTTCATATCCAGACACGACGTAGAGTTCTGCTGCTGCAATAACACTATTTTGGAAATAATCTTTCTCTATAGTAATTTTCAAGGAGCTGAACTGATCAAAGGGAATTTTTAATTCCATCCTGCAAACTCAGACTTCTCACAACCATCCCCCTCTTGGGTGACAGCAGTGAAGATACAACATCCCTGAAGGGATACGGGCAGACACGGCATCTCTGGAGGAAACAGGTGTTTCCATACTGGTTTTTCCTTCAATATGCCAGAATTCTGAAAATCTGTTGGTGAGAAATTAGCACTTAGACAAGACTGATAGTGTTGCTCTTGTCACTATCCTCATCAGCAACAAGAGGAAAACATATCTCTAAAAATAAAAGATACAAGAGTTTGAACTGAGTAGCAGATACTTTAACATGTGAAAGTCTCCTTAATTTCTTTAACGGAGACGGATTTTACCAGGAGCATTTAGAAGGCTGGCTGTTTACAGCACTGGCATTGTGAAAGATGTACAAGTCTCCATTACCCCAATCCCTGCATTCCCTGTTTTAAAATGTAGGTCTAAGACCCACATTTTGGACACAGGAGCTAAGTACCCAGTCTCCAGTCCATTTTACAATCTCACTTCTCTTTCCTCCACTTTTCTAGTTTCACAAGTACATGCTTGAAGTTACATTTCTGTTCCAGATAAAAAATACCTCAAAACCCTTTCATAATTCTGCATATAGGAACTGTTGCTGCATCAGAGCAAAAACTGCATGTAGCAGCTGAGCCCCCTGTGTGTTAGCAGAAGCATGGTAGGTCTGCATTTCCCAGGCTGGAGCCATGTAGGATCACACACAACACTTGGGAACTGGCGATTGCAAGGCAACATCTTCCCCACTGCAGCAATCCCACATCTGCCTGCTAATAACATGACAACACTCTTGATAACAGAAAGCTGCCGTGAGACATCCACAGCCATCCCAAAACTGGGAGCGACTTGGTAGGAGAAAGTGGCAGAGCTACAGTTCTGCTTTGGAAACCCCAGTGGATTCCAGGCTGCTAATGTGCTGTATCATTAAGACAGAAGGAAACACTTTTTTTTTTTAAAGCAGCATGACTTTCAGGTGATTGTACGAAGTAATTCAAGCTCTATTCCTTTGTCTCTTGACATTTTATATTGTGCTATCTCTTGACAGTGACAAAAGTGAAATATGGCTGATGTAGACCATAAATTAATATAAACGAGCCTTATACAAATGTTCAAAATAAGAAGTTTGCCATCTTTTTATGTCATGATTTATAAGTTTTACTTCCATTGTCACTCTTATTCAATATGCTCAGACTTGAACTCCAGAGAGGTCTGTGCGCTCTCCAGAGCGATGACAGGAGGTAAAGAACTTGAAATTATCAACAGACTTGCAACATCTACACTCGGGGGGGTTACAGAAGCCGCAAAACATTTGGCTTCACTTCAGTGAAGACTTATTTTATAGCTTTTAGCAGTAAAACTCATGAGCAAGAGATAAGCTCAGTTCCCCGTCCGGTTAAATACCCAGGGAAACCGAGCAGCAGCTCAGCCCGCAGCCCAGGGGACACCCCACGGGAGCGCTCTGACAGGCACAGGGCCCTGCAGCTCCTGCAAGCGTGAAGCTTTGGGTTTCAGAGGGCTTAAAGCTCGCGGTAAAATCTAAGAAACAATCACAAGGAGTAAGTTCATCTCTTTACAGGGAACACACAGCCTTTTCCTATCTTCCCCTAGCACAGAATATTTTATTTCAGCACAAGACTATTCTATTAAGAAGGAAAGGGCAGACGAATCATTTGGGACCGGATTTCTTCAGTACATTTAGGTGCCAGAAAGTGGCTCTCGTTAAGAATCAACTTTAAATATATTCCCCAAGACCGAGCAAAGCTGTTAACCACCTTTTTTCCAGGACTGTTAATGTATCTTATGGCTAAGTGGAGCACCCGTGCTGCCCTGTCACTTCTCCTCCTGCCCAGCCCCGGGGACCCGGAGGCCTCCAGGCGGGCACTGGGGGTCCCTTCCCCGGGCAGCCCGCGGGCAGGAAGCACAGCAGGCCCAGGGGAGCGGGTGACAGGCTGAGTACTCAGGCAGAAGAGACATGAGGGCTGTTCTACCATATTTCATTTTAGCAATTTCACACCAAACTGTTTTGCAATGAGGAGGAAGAAGTGAAGGAAAACAAACAACATACCCTCCCCTCTGTTCATGTTTTCTTGCAACTTTTGGTGGAATACGTTTTGAGAATGCTCAATGGCCAAGCCTGTTGGGTAAGGACCTCGCTGCTGGATCCCTCTGTCTGAGGCGCACCCTCTGGAGCTCGGGGAAGAACGCAAAAGCAGCCGAGACATCTCTGCAGCTTAGCACAGCTGTCTCTAAGCAGCAGCTAACCAGATGCTTTCAGACCACGCGTTCAGCCACATATATTGGGATTGCAGCTCACTCACGGACACGCTGCTGCCCTTAACTTCTCTGCAGAAGCACCAATTCCCCGCAGGCTGCAGTGGTCTGGGGCAGGTGCTTGCAGCTGAGTCCTGAACCCACAAACACGCACACCTCGGTTCAGCTCCACATCAAGCTGCTTGCAGTTTTACTTCAACAACTTTCTGTTTACTAGTGTGCCAACACTACACTGCACTTCATTTAGGCCCAGATTTTACCCTTAGCATGTGCATTTTGGACAAACCAGGCATACTGATAACTTCCGGCTGATGAAGTGCTGCAGGAGCCATCCTTGTACACATCCCACATACCTGATGTGAAATGAAGCAGGCTTTGAACTTCAAGCACAAGGAGGTCATCCAGAGCCACAGGGGTGCCTTAGGGGCAGGCACAGCCAGCAACGCTGTGGATGACAGCGTACGTCATTAAGGGTCCTGAGATCTGTCAAGGACAGGAAAAGCCTAATGCCTCACCGCTTAAAACTCTTGTTCAGCTCAGATTTTTGTTTGTGGGTTATGTTTTGGGTGGAGTTCTTTTGTTTGGTTGGTTTTGGGGGGGGGGGGGGGTGTCTTATTTTGTTTTTAAGACTTCTCAAGGCCCAGAACCCTGCTTCAGCCCAACCTGGGGCAAGAAGAGGCTGTACCAAAACCTCCAAAGTTCATCAGAGCTGCACATGTCAGGGCAAGTGTGATTCAACATTTGAAGAAACACAGAAATGCAGAGGACAAACTTACCAAGAACTGTTTAGCAGCAGTGCACATAAATGGGCAAAGCATTGTTTTGACAGCCCCGTTAATGAGAATAATCATTCCTGAGAGAAAAGGAGAAAATGCTACCATGAGAATATGCAATCAGACATGGAAGACAAATTTTAGCAAAAGTTTTGTGTTGCTGAAGACTTCAAGAGGAATAGAGCAGTAGGACCTCATGGCACCAAGAACGAGACCAGGCCATCCCTGCACCAGCACAGAGGGACATTTGGCATGGGCTTCCTAGGGCAGCCACACGGGATAGCAACAGCTTATCCATCAAGTGCCTTGACAAGTTAGTGCTATATGTCCCATATTTTCATGTCCTCCCAGCTATGTCCGCTCCATCCCAACCCATTTTGCACAAGCATAAGGAAAGCTCCCGTAAAAGTCTCCTGCAGGGGAGGTCTCAATTTGCACACACAGGAGCCGTCTGCTCAGCTCCTAATGCAAACCCACACCTGCGTGGGGAAAGCTCACATCCACTACAGCACCTGACAATCACACCTGCTGGGGAAGGTATATTTGTATTTTTTTGTATTTTATGTCAAGTAATAATTAGATAAATCAGAAAATCCCATGATCAGACACCAGAGTCAGAACTTCTGTGCTAAAGCTACAGCTGTACGTCTGCTCCTCAACAGGGGATCCTCTCTCTCTGCAGAACAGGTCTCTCCGTACTCACATCCTGGAGGATGCAGGGGCTGGTTAGTATGGAATTCAAGGTCCAGGTTCACACCTGAACAAGCGTGCATTTGGGCATAAAGAATTAGGGGAACTTTTTGAAAAAAAGTAGCAAGTTTTAGGTACTATAAATGTTAGGCAAGCATTGAGAAAGGACCTCTTAAACCATGGTTTTGAGCTTGCACATCAGTGATGTACTCACCTACATCTTCATTGGATCAAGTCTGCAATCACTATCATTTGCTTTTGAAAATCTGCCGCTCTCCAGGAATGGACATCATAAATCTGAAGTAATAAAACAAGCAGGCAAAGGGAAGCAACATACCATTTGTACATATTTGCTGTATTTTACTTAAATTAGTTTTACCTTTGTGGCTATTCCAAGTTATTACACCATCTCTAGGTACTTTAATAACCTTTTCATGGAAAAATTAGTCTCCTCATACACCAGTTAATGTCAAAACAAGGTGCTTGCAAATCTAGGCTTGTTGCCTGTTGAAAGCAGTAACAGATGTCCTTTCTGATCATTATTTGTTGCACATATGAACCAGCTACTGAGAGGTTCTAAATCACAGATGTGTTTGTTTGATGCTTCCATTTCATTTGGAAATACTTCTATTGGCCAACTGCATAAGAACTGATTTTGCAAAACAGATGGAGATTATTCTGCTGATCACTGGTTCTTAGTCATAGTTCAGAATATTTTCTGTGCTGTTCCTTTGAAGTATATTCATGCAAAACAACCACATTAAAAACCCCTCCAACATTAAAATATAGTAAAAGTTCAGCGTTAGCCCTCAAGAACTCCAAAGAAAATCAAGGATAAAGCTGGTTTTCTTGCTACTCCACTTTGATGTTCTAGATGAAGTGACATGAAGAGGTGCATTCTTACTTTGAGACAGACACCTCCCGTGGAAAGAAGGCATAGCTCATGCACAGCACTAGGGTAGAATGGAGTTTGCCTGTGCTCCATTTTCAGCTGTGAGCATAGGTGGAAGCAGCAGAGATTTTGATGGTAGGAAAGGGGCTGCTCAATGCAGATTAGAGGATGTAACATACAGTATGGTGACTGGGGCCCTACCCCCTAAAGCCTTGCTCTTGAGATCATTTTAATACCCAAAGTCTTTATGAGGTCTAGAGCCATCTGAGTATATGTAGAATAAAACCTGAATTTTGCCCTGAAGAGCTTAAACAAAACAGAGGAATTAGCATAAGACGCAGAAGTGGAGGGAACACTAGGATTAAGAGGTAAGAGTAATAAGACTGCAATGTTATGTCTTAAATGCAGTTCTAGTGGATCCAAGTTGTCTGTTTTTAAAAGAAAAATGCAAAATGATGGTGCCTCAGGAACAAGCTGCCAACAAGTAGGAAACAAATGACTAGTAATAGGAAGAGTGTGTACCTGATAATTGTACCTTTGCATTTTACAGCAGAATCTGAGGAACAAGACACATAGCTATTGCCTAGACAATCCATATGAATAAATAAGTATCAGCCACCATCAGCAGGAGGCTTGGTACCTGGGAGAGTGGCTGGAGAGCAGGCACCATGTGCACAGCAGTGTTTTTTGGAAGAGTAGCTGGAACAAGTTTTATGTTGATTCATAAATGTGTCATTTTTGGAGGGAGGCAGGAAGATGTGTGAGAGCAGAGACGGCAGCACAATGAATAAATACCAGAAGTGTGGGAGACGGGAGCACAGAGAGAAGGGAGAACACAGATAAAAGTTCAGAGGAAGAGAACAGCGTGGATGAAAAACAGCAAGGAACAGGGAAAGGGGGAAATGAAAGACATTTTTACAGTTACAGAGAAACAATGATAGATTAAAGCCTGAATAAAACCAGCACTGACATGGCACTGACAGAGGGGAATGATTTGAAATGGAAGCACTAAAGAAACATCTAAATTGCTTTTACATTTTTCTTAACAAGTATCTATGCAAAATTATCCCTCAACCTACGATCATTAAATTTGTTAACAAGGGTGAAGTTAAAGGGAGGCGGAGGCAGAAGAAATAAGAGTGGAAACAGCTCCAGCTATACTGCCTCTTCTCTAACCATATGTAGTCCATACTGGATGAAGCTCTCCTCTCCTCTTCCCCCATTTCATTTCTCCGTCGCATCCTGTGCTCTGCAACCTGCTTGAAATCCCACTTGAAATTCTGCTCTGAAATCTGCTTGTATTGGCCCTGCAGTCTTTTGAAACTTGAATGCAAATTAAACCATCTGTGTGGAGATGACGAATTCCACTCTCCTCCAGCAAAAGCTCCCACATGACAAAACACTTGGTATCCTGCCCTGTAAGATAGTGGTTGCCCAAGTAATTGAATTTTCCTGATGGCCCAGGCTAAAATACATGGCCAAAAGTCTCTGTCAACCTTTTAGCAAGTGGACAAGCACAGTGAGCTGCTTGGAAGGAGAGCAAGACATCCTAATCCTCCCTGGACAGAGACTCAAGCTAGATAAGACCAAGCCAGCCAGCGTCGATGAGCATCCACCATCCATCTGAGCTTCAGGCTGGCACCATGGCTTGGGGAAGGTGGGAAGTTGATGCTTAGGGAGGGGTGGTGTGCTAAAACAAGGTCTGTGAGCTCTCCTGCTCCCCAGCTGATTGATTTCTGACAAAAGCTTATGATAAGGCAACAATAAACCAGACCAGAAGCAGTCCTCAAGATATGCTTGAAAGACAATTAAAATGTGGCAAAATTTGTTTAATACACAATTTCAGCACTACAAAGGAAATTCCAGTTATCTGAATTGGAAAGTTTGTCACAAAGCAGAGAAAAGTCTACCATAAACCCTACAGAGCACAGCCCAGTAGTATTAGACTTCAAATACAGTATTTCAGATGTCTTTTTACACCAGCTTATTGTCTGTTTCCTTAGAAACAGGAACCAGCAGCCACAGGCGAAGGAGTTGAAACTTGTGTTAATTTTAGCTGCTGCTGTTTGTTCCAACTTTGCTTCCATTTTCAAAGAAACACAAAAGTATTGTAGAATTGGACACTGCCATTTCATAGGACATGTGCAAAGTTTCAGTCTTTAAGCTCTGAACTTATATCAAGCCTCTCTATTCATGAGGTGGTCCGTGATATGTTCCATAATAGGCCCATTGCTCCAAACTGAGCTCAAGCTCATACAAGCCTCTCACATGTAACTAATGGCCTTTACTCAAGATTTTTAAAGGATGGTAATGGGTTGCCTCTCAAAGCTTTGTATGCAATGCCCCAAAGTCAAACCCCATGAAATTACATCTCACCAACTGCTTTACCACTGTTCCCGTGATGGAGGATTAGAATTAACCAAATATGCATATATTTATATATATATATATTTACTATAACCAGCTTTCATTCATACTATTTATACTAATTACAGACCACCTAGCTCAGCACATTCTAGTGTCAGTGGTGCTTTAAAATTCATGTCCTTATTTTTGTCTTTATTTCTTACTGTTTGCTTCACACTTGTTTTAAGTCGATTGTTCTTTCTTAGCAGGCATAGCTTGAACCTTCAATAAACCTTCAATACAAAGTGTCAGCACTTTGCTCCATTAAGCTCCATATTATCCTCATCACCACATATTTAGGGCTCTGCTAAATGTGTGACCTGTTTTGATTTTTGCAGGCTTACCCTCTCTTTTCTTTAGCACTACTGCTACTTTTCAGGCTAGCTCATGCTTCCTGTTGCTTCTGCTGTGTAAACTGAAAGCAAAATAGGATCTCAGGTCAAAGGAGCATAGCTGGAGAGACCCCTTCCAGAGATACTGAATCAGTGGTACATAGCTTTGTTTTGACTCAGCTGATAAAGAGCACTTCATTCCTGAAAGCAGTCTCCGCTAACCAGCTTTAGCTACCAATCATCTCATCTTAGGTATTTGTTCCATAGGGTGAGTTTGTTCTCTGGTAATAGCCCTGTAAAACAAGGACAATCCCACAATTAGGGCAAGGCAAGAAATCTCAGGTAACACGTGTGGGGTGCATTATATAAAAAATATCCAGGTGGAAGTACAAAGGAGCTGTGGACTCTGCTCAACCCCAAACACGCACCATCGCACTGCACCGCTCGTCCTGGTGGTGCCTCAGAACTTCCCTGTGTAGGCAGAAGTTCGGAGACTTCTGAAGGCAGATCCTGGGCTGAACCCATCTGGGCTGAACCCATCTGGGCTGCCAATAGGTCTGTCCTCAATCTGTTGAGAGTTTGTCCAAGTGATTTAATTGAAGCATTTCATGCTCAAAGCATTTTGCTAAAGCTTTGTTTCCTCTGATAGCTTTCTAGCTCAGTAGTCAGTATGTAGATTAAAATTTAATTTAACTGGCTTAATATGTTATGGCCAACTGATTTTTTTGACAAAAATTTTATACCTATCAGACTGATGGTTCAGGCTGGGAAACCTTAGGAGATCTATAGTCCAACCTCCTGTTCAAAGTGGGATCAAAGCTGAACTCAGACCAGGTTAGTCTCAGCTCTGCCAACATGGGTCATGAAAAAAATCTAAAGATGAAGGATAAGTTAGGAAAATAATTTTTTAATTGCTTGTTTTATGGTAAGTGATTACTTTAAATTCAAAATGGTGGGGGGGGGAGAAGCCTTTCTAAACTGGAAGTGTGGCCATTTGTACACAATTTTTCCACAAACAGCAAAAGATGTTTGTGTGCTGAAGAGCTGCTATTGGTTTTATGTATAGTTTTGTGCATGCATCCTGCAAAACATTCATGCCATGGTTTCCTGCAGGCTAGACAGAACACCTAAAAACAATATACAGAGAAGGGCACGAGACAAAGCTGAGGGTTACAATGGGAGAATCGTAGAATATCCTGAGTTGGAAGGGGCCCACAAGAATCAAGTCCAACTCCTGGGTCCCCAAAGGACCACCCACAAAATCAGACCACATGTCTGAGAGCATTGTCCAAACACTTCTAGAACTCCAGCAGGCTTGGTGCCGTGACCACAGCCCTGGGGATCCTGTTCCAGTGCCCAAAGAGATTAAGAGGTATTTAATTCCTGCAACTGAAGTCTACATGAGGAATTTGAAAGTACTCTGGGGGTTAGGATTCAAGAAAACAAAGACCTTCTGGAAGTAAATGCATTATATTATCAGGTAATTTCTCATGTAAACTATCAATTACTGAAGATACATTCACATTCATATTTTTCTTTATGCTCCATCTTTTCTACCTCACCATGTATTGTATTTCCAGTTGTTCTCAAAATGCTTTGGCATCTATATTTAGGTTTTGTTGTGTCGAATTTTGACTAGAGAGAGAAAAAACAAGATGTAAATACTTCTGAGATGCCACTTACTCCCACTTCCACAAAAAAATCCTATAGCCCTACCTACAGTACTCTTACAAATTTTCTCACACAGATCAAATAGGATGAATGTGCAGACTGCAGACCAGTAAGTGATTGAACATCATTATCCAGTCATCAGTGGTTGGAAATATCAGAATATCAAGATATATTTTTTTATGGATACATTTTTACAGATTTTCATAAAATAGAGGCCATTTCATGAGATCACCTAAGTGCCAGAAAGGGTAGTTCACTGCTGGTAAAACTGCATGCTTGCATCAAAGAAACAGGACAGGGAGAGATTTCTCTCCCATATGAGCTTAGGGGAGAGAGAAGTATGTGTACAGTGCAATATTCTTCAGTACTTATGGAAAAGTGACAAAATTAGCTCAGACTGGGGCAAATAAGAACAGCCTGACCAGGGAAGAGTAGAAAATCAGGTACAAAAGATGGATATGAGCTTGGTAATAATGGCAAGAATAGGGGTTCATTAACGTAAAAACCACAAAACCTGCTTGCAGGCAAATGACATGATTTTGGACAACGCTTTCATGACAGCCACCAACACAAAATTTAATATAAAAACTCTAGAAATACTAGTTTCTAATGTCAGCTAGTTAAAAGTAAAGCAGGATAGAAGTACCTACTGTTTTTACGCAGTATTAGTGTGCAGTATTTTTTATAGGGATCCGTAGTGCTACAAAAGAACTCAGAGAAATCAAGCTTCAGATATACAAGATCATTACATGGTCTTTGCTGTGTGCCTTGGAGACCCAACCACTTCGTAGAAAGAGGAAAATTGAGTTGACTTTCCATTAAACAGAAATGGATTGTTGAGCCTATTGAGTCATTTTAAATTTACAGAAATGTGAGCAAGAAAAACATGGACCTAAGAAGTTTACCCGACAAAAGCGAACTGCATAATAAGTACAATGCTCTTAGCTAGAAAGGTTACAGTGACCTACTTAGTGCTTGGGAGGGAAGGAAAGATATTTCTGCCCACCGGGAGCACAGTTTGCCACAACATTTTCAAGAAGAGTGCAAGGGATAGGTGATGATACAAACAGTCTGAAGCTAATAAATGGTTATGTAAATACTATGAACAGCCAATACCCTTGTGTTTGAATAACATGGTGAAGAAAAGATATGTACAATAGCTAGAATAAGTTATAAAAAAAACTATGAAGTGCTGGGAGAGGATGGACTCCAAAGCTTTCCCCACCAGGGTCCTTCCAGAACCCCAGTTCACTTGTCTGAAGTCACATTAGTATAAACAACGATTGTTTTGATTTTAGAATTAAAAATGAATGTTCTAAATCATGAATTCATCCCTTATTATGCAACATAACTTTGGAGTATCTGGTCAAATGCCAGTTAACACTAAAATAAGGAGCTGGTAACTTGGTTGTCGTCTAAATTTAATTTGGGCAGATAGTCAAGAAGAAAATGGTAGAATTCAGGGAGAAAAGAAGGTCCAACAACACACTGTAGGCAAGGGGAAAAATCTAACAAGAGGAAGAAATGCAGCCAACCAGCAGAGACCTTGGTGGCCAGGCTGCGTGCCATGGTGGCCAGAGGCACACACGAGCAGGCTTTGGCAGAGCACTCTCCAGCTGTTCAAAAGGGAAGATGTAACATCCCAAAACCCACACATGCAATTAGTTGATGTGACCTGGCCAGGCTGCAGTAAAATAGCTGTGGGCAAACGGCCTTAACCGCTAGGATATCAACCGTGCGCACAGTGAGGGGGCACAGGTACCACAACAACCCACCAGGGCAGAATGCTCTAGCCATCGCCTCTTCCCATGCACTCACGTACTCCCCGTTAATGCTGCCCCAGTTGCCTTCACCAGCACACCACACCTCTCATGGTCCTTTGCCACTCTGCATGCTTCTGAAGAGGCCACCCTTGCTTAGAGCACCGACTGACTCCACAAGTGCCACCTCAGCTTACAGCCTGAGCAGGATTAAGGCTCCCACCAAAAAACAGCATCACTGCACAGCCCCTGCTCCTTGTGCAGAGGTAAAAAGAGGGAGCCTCTGCCCCACCTTCTTTTAAATGATGGCCTTAATTCTGCAGCTACTCCAGCTGGCCCTTCCTCAGCTGCTTGGTGCTGCCCAGCTGCAGCCAACAAGCTGCTGCAGGCACTGGCTCTCGAGTTACTTCGCTGCAGAAGTCTGTGAAAGAAATTGCGAAGGCAGAGCTCAGCTACCAAAGCAGGGATGTTCTCACTAAAGAAAAGCACGGAAAAACACCATGAAAAGATTTTGCCCCTTAAATTAAATGTGTAAATGAGAAGTTGCACTGCTGTATCCTATACATTTCTGCCATTCATAGCACAAAAACAGAGCTGCTTCAACACATTTTAGTCCTACTGTCTAATGCATTCCCCTTGCAGTGACCTTGGCCTGAGGAGAGTTTTGCAGAAAACTTGCACTGGGATGAAATCTCTGTGTCCTACCTGCAGTACAGGAGGCATTCATGAGCTGATTCAAACAGTGAGAATGAGATTTACAAGTCAAAATCTGTTAAAACAAATCTTTGCAAATTTTATTTACTGCTTTTATTTACTCTTTACAGTGTTGACACATAATATGCACTAATGACAAAATGTTTTAATAGAAGATAATAACAAATTGAGATAGCTTAGAAATAATTTTCATTCAAAATTTCCACTATCCTCCAAATTGTGCAAACTAACTGCAAAATCTCTGTAGCCATAGGAACCTTGAACTGCTAACGCTGCTTATACAGAAAAATCTACCGATAGTTTATTTGCAACTTTAGAAAGTTAAAAGGATAGAATAAAATCATATTATATATTCAAAGCTTCACAATGTAAATATGATTTTTTTCCATAAATCTTCAGAGTTTTCTAAAAGGCATCAAAATATTTTGTTCATAAAGTTTCATAAGGTTTATTTTTTTCAATAAAGTTAAAAGCAGTTTGAAACATTATTTGGAATTGCTGCATCTACATCTTCACTGATGGCAAAGTTGCTCTTTGGTGACGGCTATTCAAGAATGTGGATAAACAAGGCAAGAATTAGAGTTTGATGCAAATTTTATGGCTCCTTCTGGCTTAATGAGTGAACTCCCCAAATTCCTCAACCATATGAAGTCTACTGCAAATGCTGATGATTTTTTTAAGTGAAAGGAAAATATCATCTTATTTTGCTTTCTTCGGGCTCAGTTATAAAAACATTATGTTTCTATTAAGGAAGCAAGCAGTTGGTGTTTATCATCTCTTCCTTATCACAAATGTGATTTGAGCAACAAAGCCATTATCCAGCTGTTCGCTGGTTTCTACGTTTTCACGCTTGGTGTCTTGGTGTTTGATCTGCCACCCGAAAAGCGAGAGCTGTGACCGGGCGGCCGACGTGCGCGGGGCTGTGGCAGTGGGCACCGCAGGACCCCCACTGCTGCGGGCACAGCTCCACTTCCAGCACGGCATTCGCGAGAGAAAAGCTCCACCGTTGTTATTTAGGCTGCACAACGCTTCTCCATGAAGAAATGCTCCTTCCTACAGACCTTGGGGGCATTTTGAAGCAATTCAATAACGGCAGCCTTCAAAGTTCTGCTGAGGGTGCGTTCGCTCCTCTCCTCGCCGTGGCACCTCCCCAGCCAGCCCAAGAGCCTCGACAAGAATACTGGAATACAACGGAAGTGAAGAAAATTCAAAATGATCCAAAAAGGAGGGGTTTTTTAATCTTGTTGTGACTGGTGCGGGCTTTGTACAGAGAAGGCAGCCACAGCACTCGCTGGCACTGCCCACACCCAGGTACCCATCCTGAAGGCTCCAGCGCTGCAACAAGCGGGTGTTTCAGGAGAAGGCTGGGCAGAAAGACAGCATCACGTCATATCTGAACATTTGTAAAAGAATATGCAGATGCTTGGTTTTATTCCTCCTGCAGTCTTCAGCAGCAATGCAGGCCCAAGTAAACCCACCTCACTCTTCAGATGCCTGAAGTATGAGTTGCACCTAGAGCTGAATCAGATTTCTGTGTCCCGTGAGTGACGAGGTGTCATGTCATTACACCCACCCTTTGCATTCAGAGCTCGTTACAGCCTCCAGGCAGCTCCCAAAGCCCAGAGCCCAGGCTGCACGCGCCTTCATTCACGCTGTGCAGGTAGCAGCGCTCCCAACGCCACCCGTGGTGTAACAGCAGCACCGTGCCAGCTTCCCCAAGCACCGAGTGCTTCAGTGCACGGGGAGAGGCGGGCGCTGGGAGCGGGACCCACCATGAACTGGTGGCATGGGGTAACTTCGCTCCCCATGAGCCGGCGATGTTCCGTGGCAGCAGCACCAGGGCTGCCCGCAGCATCTCGCAGTGGGAGCAACCTCGGGTGGTTTGCAACACAGAAAGCTTCCCGGTTTCTGTGCTACAGCTTGTCAAATCCCAGCTTTTACTATCTGGTCTGTGTTAAGCATCATTAGGATTAGAAATAATAACCTGCTCCTCAGTTTAGCACACTAGCTTTGATACACGTCCATGAAGTTGACTCAATTTGTACCACGGGACTTTTAAGGGATGCTACAGTGAGGAAAGAAAAAAACAAACCCTCTCTGCTGGTGTTAATTTAAGGCATACCTTTTATTTTGTCTGACAACAGCTCTCTTCTATCAGTTTGAATTTACTTTTTAATTATGTATATTGCTTTTTTTCATGTGAAGCTCCAGACTAGAAATATGTATCTCATTATATTTTACGTTATTCAATTGACCTAAACACAAAAGCATTTTTCTTGAATACTGAGTGCTCATGTACCTTTTTAATTAAAGCTTAAAAAGCTTTTAATTAAAACAATAAATCACAGACAGCAGGGTCTATCCAAATTGTCTTGTGGTCCAGGCATATTTTTCCTTTTGTGATCGGATTGACCCACAGGGTAACAAAACAGGTGAAAATGTCTCTCACAATTAATTGATACAGTAGAAATTACTGGACTGTTCCACATCACAAGCCAAGGAGCGTGTCTGAAATAGCGCTGCTGTGACCTGCTCGGGGGCACCTGGGGCTGCCCACGCCTCCCCTCAGCCCGCGCCCTTGGCAGCAATTAAGCCTCCGCTGGCTGCTCCATCTCGCACGCCTTTTCTGCCACTCCAGCCCCAACCTCCCTTGCTCCAGCGCAGGGGCTGGACTCAACTTTCCGTGTGACGCTGCCACCCCTGCCGCAGAGCCACCAGCCCCGTCCCAGCCGTGCCCCAGCCCGGCACCCCAGCGGGACGCACGCACCAGGCGGGCGCTCAGCAGCGAGGAGGCAGCGTGCGTGCCCCTCTGGGAATCTGAGCCCGTCTGGGCAACTCCGAATCTTGCCTTAGTTCAAACTCATAAGAATACATCTGGTCCACTAGGAAAAGATGTACTAAATGCACTAACTTTGGGTAAGATGGTTTTCGGCTCTAAGATTACAAGTACTTCTCAAATTCAATGTATTCTAAATACCCAGAATTTCAGGTTTTGCGCTTACAGAACACATTCTAAAAATACACTTGGTCCTCATGTCCTCTCATGCTATATGACCATCTTCTACTCATGCAATAAATAAATAAATAAATAAATAAATTGTTTTTCTTGCAGGTAGAATACTACAGCCACTAAATTCCCAATTACATCTTCACTATTGGAAGGGAAAATATAACCTTCATCGTACCCCTGTAGATACATTATGCTGCGTTCATATTTTTAGGGAAATATTTTCAGAAATTTCCAGTTAATTTGTAAATGTACTATTGTGTTTGCAGTAGAAAATTCATTTGGACACGCCAGCAAGCTATTCAAACATGCATTCTTCAAGTTATACGTGGAAGTGTGTGTTCTACACACCAATTGAGACAAACAGAAGTGAAGCTGCTTCAGACACCAAGCAGGGGGGAGGAAACGAGCCGGTGGGAGGTGGCATTCTTTTCTTCTTCCCGGTCTCAGCAGCGATGGGCAGGAGCAGCGTGCAGCGCCCAGCGGGCTCAGCTCTCCTGCACACACTGCCCTGCTGCGCGAGCCTCCCGGCTCTGAGCAACTTTTCCAGCCAAAGGACAGGTGAGAAGCGAAACTGCAAAAAAATGATGGCAGGGTGACCCGAAGGAGAAACACAATCTTGCAGTAAAGCCAGCAGCAGACTCAAACCACTTCCTACAACCACCACACAGCAGAAGCAGGGCACACCTGCCCTGTGCCATGCCGTGCCGCTCCGTGCCACCCCGTGCCGTGCCATGCCGTGCCGTGCTGTGCACATTTCCTTTTCCTTAAGGAAAGACCTTTTCCTTAAGGAGAGGGTACTACCTCACGCCTCGTTTCCTGCCTGTTTTGGGATCTTGATCTCTAACGCATCTCCTTGAGTTTCTTGACCCCCTGCGTTCATTTCTCAGGTAACGAGCCCGGAGGAGGGAACACCTCCCGCTCCCAAATTACCAGGCACGGCGGTGGGAGGCAGCGGGACGCACGGTGCCGAGGAGGGGGCTCCCTCAGCACGGCCGGCTGTCCTGCTGCTGTGCGCTGCCCAGCTCCTCCTCGCTCCGCGTCCCCGAGCAGCTCACGGCACGGGCGATGAGAGGCCCCAGAGAGACGGTCGGGTCACGGGCGAGCAGGAGGAGGCAACTCTCACGAACACGAGACCGTGCTGTTGGAAAAGAAAAATAAGCCAAACACGGCTTCACCTTCTGTAGCTAAGGGGACTTTGGGCCTTTACAGTGTTTCTGAACAAGAGAACAAAGACAATACTTTCAAGTGGTTTTAGTTTGGGGAGAATTGTTTCATCTGAGACCCGAGGGACGGAGAGACTTTGTCAGACCACAGGCTGTAATTAAGCTTGCCATGCTCAGCTCATGAGCTTCCAAGCCTTTCCCTAGAAGAAAGAGAAGGGGAGCAGGAGAGCAGTTGTCAAGAGCAATCTGCGAACGTCCGCGGTTGTGACAGGCGTACTGCAGGAAGGATGCACAACGTGGTGGGCGAGTGCAAGTACGGTCATCCTGAGCCTGAATCTCAGGCAGCTGCAGCAGGGAGGGAGCCTGTACAACTGTTCGCAGCTGATGATGGGATGGGAAATGCTGAGTGTGCAGGACAGGGCAAGCACCGCTGACCCCCACGGGCAGGGGTTGGTGTCGGGCAGAGGCTGGCTCGTAGAGCTGCTCTAAGCAGCGCTGTCAGTGCTGCGCAGTAAGGATCTGTGTTCGCTCACTGTTCCTGACAGCTTGGCTGAATTGCCTTGTTGAAACACAAAGGATGAGCCTAAGCTGTGTGTTCAAACTGCCTGCCTCTCTGCAAACTCGTAGTTTTACCTTCCGCAGATGAGGCACATCTCCCCACTGAAAGCAAGCACACCTTCTCCCGGGACATGTTCCCAGACAAAACTCGTCCTGGGAACTGGCAGAGGCTCCCCTGGCTGCTCAGCGGGTGTCGAACACGAGCTCGAGCCGAGCACGCCATGTTGCACCCGTCGCTTTCCCCACGTCACCCCACCACATCCCGGGGGCTGCACAGGAGGAGCCCCGCAGGTCCGGCTGAACCGAGCGGGACCCCTCAGCCTGATGCGGACCTCCCCGACCTTGCGGGATGAGTGCCTCTGACTTCAGCGCCCCGCGAGACAGAACCTCACCTCCAGGGACCCGCGGTCTCTGCAGAGTCTTTTGCAGGAGATTTCCAGTGCTCGCACAGTGCTTCCTATGCGGGGATTGGTCTCCACAGGGCAGACTTTGCAGTTCGATTTGACACATGCCTTTCTAAGTTTTCCAAGAACCTGATTTTGTCTTCAGTGCCAATAACAACTGCATTACCATAATTCCACGTGTGTTTAAAAAATCAGCACACGAGTGCTATGCATAGCGCAAAAATACTGCTGAACTTAATGAAATGTGCCTCGTTTCCACTAGTGATAAAAGCCAGTAACGTTTCCATCTCTGTGAAGGCAAATAAAAATAAAAATTACATCTCTCAACCAGGTGAATGCCTCCACCAGAGTGGAGCAATAAATCCATTGTGGCTATTAATGGCACTCTACTCACCAGCCCGTGTTCCTTCTGGAGGAGCCTGGAGGTCTCTCCTGCCGCTGTGGGTGCTTTTGTGAGCAAGCCCCGGGCAAGGGAGCGGGGCGAGGTGCTCTGCTGGCTGGCACGGGTTTGTGCAGAGCGACTGATTCTCCGGTGCTTCCCATCCCGCTGCCACGCTGCACCCGGTTGTAATACCTGCTACAGCTCCAACCTGTCCTACACGAGCTACAGAGCACAGAGTCAGAAACAAAACATGCAGATACTTTCATAAGCTGAGCTGTTTATCAGTTACTGGTTATTGCCATCAGCTCCTCTGCTCAGAGAGAGGTCAGGAGTCTTTGTCTTAAACCAGGAATTTATTTGCTCTTTCTCTCTAACGTTTACAGCCAGCTTTTTCCTTTTGCATACAATCTCTGCAAAGTTAACATTTCTTCCTCAGAACAGTCTGTGAGAAAAAAAAAATCAATGTGTGTAGTTGTTTGGAAAAGAATTAGACAGGTAATACTTTTTCATCAAGAGCAGAAAAAAATATGCTTATTTCATGTAAAGCACAAAAATCAAGAAAGAAAGAAAATGACTGGATAACATCTCAAATCAGAAATGGCAAGCACAGGACTCATATTGAAAACAAATATATATTGGTGGATAGATGATTTTTTTTCAGTGTCCTGGATTGATAAGATTTAAAAGCTTTTAAGGAATTCAGGGACAATTTCTTCATAGGGATCTGCGATAAATAAGAAGTATAGCCATCTTATCTTGACAGGCATAAACTTTCATTACCTTAATTCAGTGCAAGGCATTTAGCTCTTGAAGTTAATCTCACCAGGCTGTATTCATCACGCCCATGGAAGGATGTCTGTTATTTTTACTTTAATGTTCAGTACACTTTTTAATGTATCAAACACATGGAAAATCTATTTCTTCAAGAGCATGAGAGGCAAATAATATTTCTGCAGCAAATAAATGTCATTCAACTGCTGCAAACTATCTCTAGCTGGAGATGGTAGGAGGCAAACTCAGACAGCATACATACATTTTGCCTGTTTCCTTAAAAAGGATAATGAAAGAAAATCTGCAAAGTGCCATTAGCATGACTAAATGTATTTTTAACTACGCAATTGTCTTTCGCAGGGATTTAAATTTCATTTCCACCTGTTACTGAGCAGCTAATAGCTTACTGAAATGCTCAGAATTTGTTTTTTCCTAACTCGCTGTGACAGAAACGCTTCTTATCACAGCATCAATTTCTGGGAAGGCATCAGATCTTCTCGGCTACATCAGTGGGATTTTCGCTGTAGCTTTGAAAGGATCCAGACGGGCCCTCGCTGCCCAAGGGGCAGAGCTGCCCCCGAGCACCACGCCGCACAGCGCCGGGCTGCCCGAGCCAGCGGCCGCTGCAGGGACTGCCCTGCGCTGCCCACGCCGGCTGCCGCGGGTCCCAGGAGGAGCCACCAGTGTCCAGATGCCCGTGGAAGGCACCTCCAGCGGCAGCAGGATGAGGCCGTGCATGGCTCCAGAACCTCAGCCTGCAGCCCTGGGGATGTCTCCCTGCACAGCCACGGCAGTCGGACACCTCGATTTCTCGTCTCCGTATAAATCCTACTGAGCTAACTCTTGTTATTCCTTTCTGCTTTGCTATTTCTGACAGGAAGTTTAGCCTCAGGATGGCTGGCTGCGTCGTTGGCTGCTGTAGTTTTTATTCAAAATGCTTTTGTTAAATCGTAACCAAAGAAAATGAAGTATGTGAGGCTGTCACGAATGAGTCAAGCCGGCAAGCGAAGGCCAATCACACCGCTACGCATAAGAACATATACAATGAACCTTAAAAGGGTTGTTGTATAGTTCGCTGCACCGCGAGATGTGTTTCAGCAGCAGTTCTGGATGCTTCCGCTTTTAATCTTCCTTTGCTTCCTTATATTTATGTTTCTGAGAATAATGAAATGTGAAAAAGATAAATTTATGGAAAAAATATGTAGCTCTATGTATGCAATGAATAAACAAGTATTTTAAAATACCATTTTTTTTTCTAAATTGGAAGTTGTAAAGCAGCACTCTTTGCTTCATGTCTGTCTGTTTTCTGCTCGGGTAAATTCTTCGCTCAGGTGCAGTACAGTAAAATAGCTATACATATTGCAGTTACCTACATATAGAGAGATTTTTCTAATTGCTTTTCCAGCACGTTAAATAGCTGCAAAATGCAGGACAGCACTGAGTATCTGTCTCAGCACAGCCATTCCGAATGGGTCCATCAGTTCAGACGTACAGAGTAGCCCAAAGCCAGCATCTGGACCCCATGCTGCCTCGGAAAATTTCAGTAGAAATGGCTCAGCTCTTTCTCTGTCCAGAGCTAACACTAATGTTTTTTAAATGTATTCTCACACACAAAATTTAATCTTTGCCATGGAAGTAAAAATCTCACCTTCCGATGTCATGTTTTTGACAATATTATGAAGACAATAAAAGTTCAGTTGTAAGCAATGGCAAAACATTCGTAACCCATAGGAGAAAAGTTGTAACTTCCCATTGCTGTAATGACAGACACTAAAACTCAATTGTAAAATCTTTTCCTGGTTTCATACCACCCCTTTTACAGCATTAAAAATGTATTAAAAAAGAGTTGTTGCCGTCTTGTAATACTTGTTCATGCTGTCAGCTCTGTTTGTTGTGAGCACAGGCTTGCGGACAGCCAGCGGGGAGGACAGGGCCGCAGCAGGGCATGCAGCAGGGTGTGCAGCAGGGCGTGCAGCAGGGCATGCAGCAGGGCATGCAGCAGGGCGTGCAGCAGGGCATGCAGCAAGGAGTGCAGCAGGGCGTGCAGCAGGGAGTGCAGCAGGGCATGCAGCAGGGCGTGCAGCAGGGCGTGCAGCAGGGCATGCAGCAAGGAGTGCAGCAAGGAGTGCAGCAGGGCGTGCAGCAGGGCATGCAGCAAGGAGTGCAGCAGGGCGTGCAGCAGGGTGTGCAGCAGGGCATGCAGCAGGGCGTGCAGCAGGGCATGCAGCAAGGAGTGCAGCAGGGCGTGCAGCAGGGCGTGCAGCAAGGAGTGCAGCAGGGCGTGCAGCAGGGCATGCAGCAAGGAGTGCAGCAGGGCATGCAGCAGGGCGTGCAGCAGGGCGTGCAGCAGGGCGTGCAGCAAGGAGTGCAGCAGGGCGTGCAGCAGGGCGTGCAGCAGGGCGTGCAGCAGGGAGTGCAGCAGGGCGTGCAGCAAGGAGTGCAGCAGGGCATGCAGCAGGGCGTGCAGCAGGGCGTGCAGCAGGGCGTGCAGCAGGGCGCTGTGCCCCACGCATGCCGTGGCCGTGGCGCTGTGGGGACGCCAGGTGCTCGCCCTGCTGCTGGCCCGAGGGACGCGAGGGGTGGCCGGCAGAATGGGCTCAGCCCTTTGGCATCTCCTGCGGCACCAAGAGCACCTCGAGCCATGGGGGAAACGCTCCTGTGTTGTTCTCAGCACTGTTTGTTTTTTTTTTTTTTGATGAGCTTAACTACATTTGTACAAAAATCATTTGAATTTTTTTTTAATCAACATGTATTCCACCTATAACTGTATTCTTGGCTTAATTGTGCATGAATGACATTTTTTTCTATGCCTAATTGGATTTCACAGAAATCCTGGAGCAACTTTTGGCCAGTTTCCATTTTGCAATTGTTTTGCTATATTGACAACTAGATTAATTTATCCTAACAGTTTCAATACAGTCTGTTTGTGAGAAAGTCCCTGTTGACTCATGTGGTCCCAAAGGTGCTCTCACTAACCGGATTGATCTCTCATTATTTTTGTATCTTGGACATTATTATAGATGTCTTTGAGCTATGAGCATCTTCTTGATTATTTTAACTTTGTCTTTTGATTCTCAGTGTAACCTTGGCATTGTTGTTTTGGCATTATTTTATGCAAATAGGACTCTGGTGCAATGAGCTACACGTCACTATTAACCATGGAAAGAGCAAAAAGCAAATAGCACTGAAAGCTGAAAAAAAAAAAAAAAAGTGACCGAAGCTGGGAAAAAGTTTTTCTGCTTACTCTTAATTTACCACTAGATTTTGTCCCCTCAGGAGTAGAAAATTTGTCACGAGCCATTTCTGTAGGATGCATGAATTCAATTTGCATGTTACCTGATGTGGAAGTAGAGCCCAGTATTCCATCTTTTCAATTTTAACACATTAAAAGGCACCAAAGAAGAGAAATCAAACTCATCAGGGAATAATATGCAGGGCATCTTATCTAAACAGTGTGAAAATTCATCAAATGCAAACTCAAATTTAAAAAACATCAACAACAACAGCACAGAAATATCAGTTTTAAATCGGACATGACATGTTCAGTGGTTTCTCAGGAACTGTTGGAGTCAGTTTCAGAGAAAACCAACTCAATGTCTGATTGTTTGATTATTCCCCAGGGTGATGATGGTGAACAGTAACTCCAACATCTGATTCCTTGCTCTTTCAAAAAGTATATCTAATGCCACAAGTGGGTCTCTGCTTTGGAGAACTCCTTTGAAACACCTTCAATACCACAGCTTTGAAAACCCATCTCTATCAGCAGCAACTCTACCTGGCACAGATGCCTTTATTGAACTCAGGGGGCCTCAGTGAATATGCGTCTCCATAAGTGCTTGCAGTATCTACTGCCTTATTGGGAAAGATGATATAGACATTTTAATTTACCCCAGGTAGTAATAAAACTGAAAAGAAAAACGAACAACAACAACAACAAAACTGTGTGTTTAGATGTTTGTTTCTAAACTGCTAACATATTAAAACCAAAACTCTTAAACGAACCATCCTGATGCAGTATCATAAAGCAAAGATTAGGAACTTGTTATTCTCTGTTTATATGTATTTGCATTTAGATCATTGAAGAGTTCAAGATGATATAAAAGAAGAGAGGAAGGTTTCTTCATCTCTTTCATTCATTTACATCAGTGAATCTGCATATAAATGGTAAATCAGATCTGAACATGTGCTTTCTGGAGTGACATTATTAAAGTCTACTTCCTAATGCTAATTGCTACCATTGACATCAATTTACGATTGCCTGCTTCTGAATTAGACCAAGTAAAAGAACTGTAGCTCCAGATCTTTGTCTACTACATAGTCACATACAGTTGCATACAAAACATGAGTGCCTTTAAGAAAATGCATTTCTCCAAATAGCTACTGGCACAATTGTCATTGTTAAAAAATCTAATTACCAATGAGAAGAACGCTGGTAAAGGATTGTTGCTTTACTGTTTGTGGATGCGTTCCTACAAACATCACCAGACCAAGAATGTCCACTCATCTTACGAGTAGATGATTTATGTTTTGTGCTAAACATTACACAATGCCAATGTGATTAGCAGCAAGGTATATATAGAAAATAGAGCCACTAAACTATTGTTTTGTTAATGATTAGCGTTCACCAGCAGTCTCTTGTTGCCCCTGACTCTTTCAGGTATATCTCATAATAAACAATGTAGTACAAGAGAAAGCCTTTCAGTCAGTTCAGGGGTGCACTTATCACAGCTTCACAGGCAGTGCAAATATATATATACTTAAAGAATTGAAATAGTATTTATGTCTTTATGTTAGCAAAAAAGAGGCAGCAAACATTTGACTATTAATCTGCTTTTCCCTTCCCCTGAACAAAGGCTGAGATAAAGTGCGTGGCTCAGTTTAATTTAATATGCAAATCTTTTTTTTTTTTCCTTTCTTACAATAACAGTAGTACATTTTATTGTCTCAGATAAATCCGTTAGTCTTCTGAAGAGAACCTGAACAAAGCATAATCTGGCAGCCAAGCCTCCACGCAGGCACCAGCAGCCACTTGCCACCCCACGTTTTGCAACATTTCTTCCGGTACCATTCAATTTAGGAAGCAAGAAGTCTCCTCATTCTGCTAATGGAGTTTTAAATGCAGACCTCCTTCAATGAGCTATGCATTGGTGCACCGTGGCTCATGCAGGATTTTGAAGTCCTGCAGTAGCCTCTTGCTAGCTATTCATTCTAACCTCCTTCCAAAACCTTCCAAAGCCTTCAGTCTTCGCAGACTGTCCAGATTCAGAAGAGATTAACAAAGCTCTTGCAGAACTAAAGCACATGGCACAAGAACAAGGTTAAGTCCTGTGGCCATGAACAAAACTACACAAATGGCAGGAAAAGGGCAGCTACTTTATTTATCAACACTGATATCCCTGAAAGAAAACTGAGAGAGGAAAATGAGCTTCCCAAAAGCAAACCTCTGCTCATCTGGGGGCAGCGAAGGAATCGCTCGTACACAGGATTTGCTGCAGGGCTCGAAGGGGTGAGGTGTGTGGGGCACATCGTGGGGCAGGAGGATGTCGTGCCCGAGAGCATCCATGTGAAGCCCCAGAAGCAGTTGGGGCCAGAGAAAGTCTTGCCTGTTGGGAAAGATGAGAAGCTGGCTGCTTTACCCAGAGAAAAGAATTAAGAGCGGTATCATAGCAGTCTACAAATATGCAAAGAGCTGACACGAAGATGGAAGCAAGCTCTATTTCCTACTACCTGGGGAAGGAGCAAAATGTAATGGATTTAAATTGAAGCAAGGAGCATGGAAGTCAGACATTACACGAATCTTTCAAGGTAAAAGAGATAGTTAAGCACTTGAATAGATCAACTAGGAAAGTCATAAAATCTCTATCATTAAAGGTTAGGCATTTATCCTACCTGGATATCCTAGAATTTATCCTACTTGAGGCAACGGGATTTACTACATGACTTGATATCCTTTCCAGTATTTTTTTTTTTTTTTTTTTTTTTTTTTTACAATTTCTATGATTAAATAGGAAAGTAATTAATAGTGCCAGGTTCTCTGAAAAAACAGCTAAGAGGCATGTCAGATTTGGCAAAAATTAATAGATACTTTTCACCTTAATCTTTCTGTACATTAATTTTCTATTTACAAATCAGGAATAATGCCCACTCATCTCACAGGAGTGTCAGGAAGAAAATTAATTAACTTTCCAAAGCATGCTAGCATGAGCAGGAGCAGCAGTACTGAAAATCCCATGAAGAAATTAATAATTCTGCTGCAGAGGAGAGGGTGGGTAGTGTGTTTAAGGGGAGGGCTGGGATGGACGAGCAACACCAACAGCGTATCTGTCACTGTGTGATTAAAGATTAAAGCAGAACAAACGCACAAAGATGTTAAGCCAAGAATGTGTCTCCCAGACTTCATGGACTTGATTTTCCAGCCCTTGAAATATTTTTTTGTAAAAGTACACACGTGCAACGTGCAGGGCGTGTTTTCATTTACAGGTAGTTGAGTTTAGAATTAGAGTGCAGCTCTAGCAATTATTTACATATATATGCTGTAGAAACTAGGAGAATTATCTAAACTTATTACTAATAAGTATCCTGGAGTGCTCTATATTCAAGTTTTTTCATGGACATCAAACTTCTCATACTGATTCATTGGAGAAGATTCTCTTTCCTGAATGCAAAACAAAACCAAACAAAGAAACTTATAAAAAATGAAAGCTGCAAGTTCAACTTGCCTTGGCTGTTTTGCTTAATTCTAGCTTCTCTTCTGCAAATATTTAATTTGCCCATGAGGACTTCTGTCAATGCAAGCACTGCAAGGGAAAGTCTCCCCCCGTACAACCCCAAGGTGTAATGCCAAACAGGCATCTTAGACTCAATTTACTCTACATCAAATCATTCATTTCTTACCACAAATGGAATTGTATAATGGAGTTGTTTATTTCTGGCCAACATTAAAAATAGATATTGCAAAGTGCCAATTCAGCTCCCAAAAGAGCTAAGATCCATTACGATCGCTGGTAGCGTGAGATACGTGATGTCTGCTGCACCCTCACCGAGCACAGCAGAGCAAAATGGGCATTTCTGAGGGAGGGAAATGAGCTTCCCAAAAGCAAACCTCTGCTCAACTGGGGGCAGTGAAGGAATCGCTCGTACACAGGATTTGCTGCGGGGCTCGTTCATCACGAGAAGACTTTGGTGGGGAAGCAATGAAGGTAGTGGAGGAATCTGCCCAGAGATCTCTGCCCAGCTGGAGGATGTCACTGCAGACCTGGGGCCTCATCGTGGGCTGATGGGGGACTGAGAAGAGGTACTGGCCTTCTGCACTGGTGTCTTCTGGCCTAGGGTCACCAGCAGCACTAGACCTAGCCTGGAAATCCTATTTCAGATCAAAGGTGTCTGTAGCTAACCAGCCTGACTGTGAGTGACTGATGTCTGGACCGGTAATCTGTTGTTCAGACACTGTCCTCTCCGTTCAGAGCAGGGCTTTCCAACGACTCCTAAACCACTATCTTTTTTCTTTGACTTGACATTAATAAATCCTAAAAGTTCAAGTTACATTTCACACTTAGGATCCAAATAGCAAGCATGCACGGCAACCCCAAGCAGAGATGAAATGCGGTCATTGTGGATAAGAGCCTGTTGGCTCCACCTGCCATCCCAGGACACACTTGTCATTCCAGGTCTAAATCACTGCTGTTAATAATAAGGAACTCAATGTATATGGCATTTTTCATCCAAAGATCACCAACTAGTGTTTATAAACTTCAGTTCAGCCTCAAAACACAACAGGGTAGCTCAGCACAACCACAGAAACCTGGGCCAGTTTACTTTTTTTCTTCTAAAATCTACTTTTTTTTTTTTTCCTAAAATGTCACAGGCTAAGAACACAGGACAAATATGAGCTATTTTAAAAGTCACTTGCGATCCACACTACAGCTAGGAAAATTCCTGCTCTGTGCTACTGTGCAAACACATCTCTACCCCCTTGTGTGAAAAAGGAAGGAAAACATTCTTTGTGGTCCGCAGTCTGCAAAGAGCGAGCTCCTCAATCTCCTCCCCACAAAAATGATTACTGCACTCTCATGCAGGCACGTGTAGTGGGCAGCAGGGAAGGTGACCTCCCCTTGAATCGCCCAGGGGAGCTACGTTATACTGCTTATTATATTTTGTTATGAAAAAAAATAAAAAACATAAAATAAATAGAAATTACTGAAAAATTCACAAAACTTTCAGAAGGAACGAGTAATATCTGCACAGCAAAAGAGATAACTAGCCTGGACAGTGAATCCTGGTTTCTTGACTCAGAATTGTCTTAAAACAGGGGGCAGAGACAACAAGCCCAAGGTGAGCCCTACGCTCACCATGAGCACACAGACCTCCCCGTCATCCTCCACCTTTGTTTGGGCCAAGCCAACTGCTGCCCCTCGCATCGCAGCTTTCTGCTTCCCAACCAGCTCAGTGTCTCCTGCCTTCAGCAGACCAGAACGTGTTATCAGGTTGAGGTGTCAGTTTTTGCAGTGCTCGGTGTAGAGGACCATGTGCTGGGGGAGCAAAGTGGGACCATTTCCACGCTGCCCCTCAGCACCCATGGGTGTCAGGTTCCTGTTGTAGGCTCCACACCGCAGCTGGGCTGCACGGAGCTTCCTCTGCTGCTCGGGAAAAGCTTAAGGGAAGCACAAGAACGGGACACTTCAGTCGTACTCCGGGGAAAATCGTATCAGTACTGGTAAAAGCTCATCTGAGACCTTTCCCAAAAGAACGATATTACAAATAGATTTCCCAATATTACTTACGGTGGGAGAGATTTTGAGGCTGAGTCATTAGCACAGATGCAGTGCACAGATACAGAATGGATATGAATGGATAAGAAATTATTTAGGGCCATTCTGGATCTATTGATGTGTCCTGGGCCTGTGTGTGCAGAAATTCGCTAGGGACAGCTCTAAGGAAGTCCCAGTAGTGAGACACCCACCTCCCCGCACCATCAGCTATCGTCTTAGCAGGCTAAACGCTGCTTGGGATGAACTGAACAAAAATTTTGGAATGCAGGAGACAACTTCAAAATTAAAGAATCCCCAAACATTTAGGTTTTCTTGCCTTGTCTTCAAATAATAACACAAAATAACAAGGTCACGTAGCGACAGGACAAGGGGCAATGGCTTTAGACTGGAAGAGTAGATTTAGACTGGATATAAGGAATGATTTTTTTCATGATAAGGCGGCGAGGCCCTGCCCAGGCTGCCCCGAGGAGCTGTGGGTGCCCCATCCCTGGCAGTGCCCAAGGCCAGGCTGGGGGGCTTTGGGCAGCCTGGGCTGGGGGCAGGGGTCCTGCCCATGGCAGGGGGGACCAGGTGGGCTGTATGGTAAATTTTCCCAAATTTATTTTCTTTTAGCATCTAATTTGGTAACTTCTGCTGCGCAATTTTGGGGTTCCCAGCATGGGGGTGCTGGGTCTGGCTGTGGGGCTGCCACACAACAGCAGACCCGCGGGCAGTGCACCGACTGGCTCCCACGTCAGCAAAGTAATTCACAGCGAGGTCGAGGTCTCCCGGCTTGCAGCATTCAACTTGCCAGCTGGCTTTGAACACTCCTGGTAGACGTCCTCTTCTGCCTTTGAATTTCATGAACTGTGGGACTTTTAGGGAATGCTAAATAAAATACTTTTTCTGACAAAGCAGCAATGAATCATTGAATAAGAGAGCCAGGAATCCACAGGGGAAGTTTGGACTTGTGGGTTTTGCTGAAGGTGGTTTGAAATGTGTTACTCCTGCTCTGCAATTACAGGATAGCAGACAAGAAGAGCTGACACCTGAGAGGTGCAGATATGAAATTCTTCCTTAGGTAAGAGAATATGCTTTTTTTTTCTTCAGGTCCTAGTATATTTTTTTTTTATGTGCAAGACATGAAAACTGCTTTAAATCTCAATAAATAATTTATTGTGGAATAAAAAGCTTATTAAGTAAGCAAGAGGTTCCTAAAAGTCTTGAATGTGTGATTTTGCACAGCTGTTATAAAATAATGGAGGGATGCAGAGAACAGGAAAGTGAACTATGAAACTATAGATAGAAGCCAGGTGAGGCTTTATCAATTTATCTGGTCTGCACGTGGGTCATGGCTCAGCACTGCAACCAGAAAAACTTCAAAGCAACTGCGTTTGAGCCAAGTTCATGGCTTGGCCACATAGCAGTTAATCCTCCATCACTCACACAGGGACTGCAAGCTTCCTGTTGGTTTATTTTGGTGCAGGAAATGTGGTTGTTACATCAAAACTGAGACTGTGACGGTGCAGAGGTCTGTTTATTTTAAGGAGAAAAAATAAGACTTGATTAGCCTGTGGCTTGCTTTGGTAAAGTCAGCCATGAAAAATGAGATTATGTTTTAGATTGGATTTATTTCTTTAAAGTTCTTTAACTTTCCTAAGGACTTTCCTAAAGAAGACTAATTTGTTGATTTAGCTTTATTGATTCCATTTTCTGTTATGCTAAACAACGAAAACACAAACTTGCTCCACAAATTAAAAAAATCCCACCGCCTTCAGTTACACTGAAGAGAAGCGGTGTTTTCCAAGCCCAAGCTGCTGCCAACCCCCTGCCAAACCTGGCTGCTGCTGGGGCTGCCCAAAGCTCGCGGACAGGGACAGCGCTCAGCAAGGACAGCAGCGAGCGCACGCTGGCACCCAGCGAGCCACAGGACACCGGTGCTTTTCTGGTGATCTGCGGAAGGAACCAAGAGCTTTCCAGCATCGGCGAGGGCTGCCCACGGCACCTGTCCTGGGCTGCTCGTGCTGGGGACACCTGGTGGGACGTGGGACCTGTTGTTTAACCCAGCCAGCAGCTCAGCACCACACAGCTGTTTGCTCACCCTCTCCCACAGCGGGGATATGGGAGACAATCAGAAAAAAAAAAAAAGGCTGTGGGTTGTAATAAAGACAGTTTGTCAGGACAGAAAAGAAAGAATAATAATTATTATTATAGTAATAATAATAATGTTTACAAAACAAGTGATGCACAATGCAATGGCTCACCACCTGCTGACCGATGCCCATCCCATCCCTGAGCAGTGGTCCCCCCAGCCCAGCCAGCCACCCCATATGAATTATTCAGCATGACACCACAAGGCATGGAATTTGGCCAGTTTGGGTCAGCCGTCCTGCTCCTGTCCCCTCCCAGCTCCTGCTGCACCCCCGCCTGCCCGCTGGCAGGGCAGAGTGGCTCCGGCGGGGAACGGCCGCACGCTGCCTGCATCACGGGTAGATTACAGGGTTTGCACTGCAGGGCAGTGTTTTCTGAAAGGCATCAGCAAGTGGTTGGCTTCTGCCTTAGCACCACACAGAATGAAGCAGCAAACTTTGCTGGTTTAAATTATGGGGGGGGTTAAGCAAAACCACGTTAGAACTTTGCAGATTTCAGAGAATGACATCTACGTTCAAAATACATAAGCCTTTCTGAAACACAGCTCAAAAGTCGCACTGGAAGTGAGGCAACACACCCAGTGCCCTCATGACACGGACAGACAGACGGACAGCCTCTCCCGGCAGGGGCTGGAGCTCAAGGGCCAGGTGAGAAGGGCAAGTTCAAGCTATGGCAGTCGTCTAAGGGCAGGCTCCAGGTTTCATTAAAGTTGCAGAATCGAACATTGATGATTCACTGCATATCGCTACCTCAGTGTTTCCTATTATACTTCCATAGTACAAGGAGTGAATTCGTAAATCCATCAGAAAACCTTTGGGAAAACTAAGGAGGATATCAAATGCCTGCTTTGCTGGGGTTTTGGCATACCTCCTCACGAAGCATCCATCTCAAACCAAGTTCTTACTGCACTGGAGAAGATAGTCAAGCATCTTCCAAGGGCACTGTGATTTATACCTTGCAAAGCCTCATGCCAAAACATCAGTGCTTGAGATCGTACCTCGGCTCCTGCAGTGCTTCCTGAGCAGCATAAGTCAGGCAGTAAGATCCAAAAGCACGGACAAAGCTTTCAGAAACCGCTTCGATTGAACAACACAGCTACAGAAGGTCAGGTAACCACGCTGCTCACTCGCGGGAGAAAGGCAGCAAAGCAAGAGCCGAACAGGGCAGTTTGCTCGGCCCACAAAGCTCAGCCTCCCCGTGACCCTGGGGAAGTCCCTGCGAAGGCCGGGAGAGGCAGGAGCAGGGGCAGCATCACAGAAGGGACGAGGTGGGACACGAGGTTCCCCCACGGGGTCAGTTTTGCAGCGGGGGCACCACCGAAGAGCTGGGTGCCGGGGGTGGGCTGGGGCAGGAGCGTGGCCCCTCTCTTCCCGCAGCATCTCGTGCCCCATCTCTGCCACCCGCTGCACCCCTGCGCGGCCTTGCTGTGGGGCCAAGGGCAGGCCGGGGACTGCTGCGCTGGTGTCCCCATTCTAAGGGTGCCCCCCGCCTCTTCGCCCCAGGGTGACACTTGCGTTAGGGGAACTTTGCCTCCTCTTGCTCTGTGTTCATACCCAGCATCCTGATCCACCTGTGGGCAGCCGAGGTGCTGCAGCGAAGGAGGCACACCAACGCAACACCACTCACCGAGAGCCAAACCCTCGCCACGGCAGCAGCCCCAGCTGCCCCCCCAGGCACCTCCAGCCGTCGGCAGAGCCCCAGGCGCTGGGGGAGCCCCAGCGAGCTCCTCCACCACACCACTCCTCGCTCCTCTCCTTGCTGCCTCCGCACCGCCGCCTCCCCCCCAGACAGCACGCCCCGCTTCCAACGCCAGAGGCGGCTTTCGGGGCAGCAAAGTGCCAAAATTGGTGATTCTTCGCACAGTTGCCGCGGAATTGCAGAGGCTCAGATGATCCCTCAGACAAATGCTAAACTGCCCACAGAGATTTAACAGTTTTAAGAGTGATAGGTGCAGCAAGAAGCTAGCATTATGTTTTATTAAAGCCTGTTGAAAAGTTTATGGGCTTGCTTCTGAATGAGGCTTTTTCTCCCCCTAACTACATCTCATTACTTCTCCTGAACACACTGTCAGTCACTCTCGTTATATTTGCAGATAGAAAGGGGGCTTCATAGGTCATCTTATTTGTTGGATCACAAATATAACAAAATGCTGCAAATGACTTAAGGCACTTGGACAGCTGAACAATTAGATTCCCCAAAGCTTCTCTAATTAAATAGGAATTTCTTACATGCTTTAAGTGGTGGGGTTTGTTTGTCGTTTATTAGAGAGGCTCTTGCCAGAATGCACGTAACACCCAAAATAAAGTGCCTCCATATTGCAAAGGAGGATTTTTAAGCCAAAACTTCTGATGGAAAATTTTCCAGTGTGTTTTTAGCAGGGAACAAGAGTGTTGGGCATTGACACAAACCCGGCACCCACCATGCCCCCCTGACCCTCCAAGGCCCAGCCAGGCCTGGTCGCTCAGGGTGGGCAGGTGCCAGCAGTGGTCCCCTGCGTACAGCCTGTGAGCCCCCTTCCCCAGCTGGCACACGGAGTGCTTACAAGCCCCTGGCCAGGTCCAATGTTATCGTGCAGAGCACAACATCTCTGGAATCGCAGATTTTCAAAGCTGTGGGTGCTTCCCCTAATCTTATCGCTGGATGGAAACCCACCCTGGTTTTGCAGTGACTGTAGCCTTTGGCCTTTTTGCATCGTTGTGCATCCCTGCCTTTATAATACTGTACAATGCTTCCTCAAACCCTCTGGAGAACGTCAACATTTATGTACAAATCAGATTATTTCATTGCAATTTGCATGCATCTTTCAGCCAGCCTGGTGTACAGGAGAACCCTTGTGGTAAACAAAGATATCAAGCCATTAAAATGCAGTAACTAACTTTCAGGAACCATTTGACTAATTCCATGATTCAGGAACTCTTAGGCAGCCACCACAGCAAACTGTGGGGATAAACAGCATGAATGCTAAATAGTCAGACTTGCTTAGCTTTCCTTCAAAGCACCAGCTTGATTTTGAACTTGTGTGGTGCTTGTTTGTTCCTTTTATTCTCCGTTTGCTTTCCTGCTGGGAAACTGAAAATACGTACACAAATAAGGTTATCTATAATGGACTCCAGTGGGAATGGGAAGCAGAATGAAGAAGCCCTAAAGCAGAAATAGCTTTGAAACAGTGATATTTATGATAGGAACGTATCATTTCACTTAACTGGAATTGCCACAGGCACGAAGAACAAGGTCTCTGCCTGCATTTGCCTATTTGGAGCTGCAACAGCTGCCCACCTACTGCAGGGAGGGCGCTTACTGCTTCCCCCTCCCCGGGCAGCTCTGCGCAGAGCTCACGGCGAACGCAGTGAGGGACCCTGAGCACTTTCACCGATGTTGACCGAACACAAAGACAGGCATCAAGCCTCAGCTGTTTGGCTTTCACATATCTGAAACGGCTATTCATTGTATGAGTACATCTCAAATGTGCGATTGTGTGGTGGGCATGCAGCTTGCAGTAGCACTGGTTGGGTTTTTCTCATCACAACGTGCGCTCATTAAGCAGGATTTGATTTACTGTAAGGGCTGTCGTTCTGCTCTCCTCTTGCAGGAGGCAAGTCGGTGATCCTGCTCTTACCCATCAAAAAATAAGAGGAATTTAAATTGGTTTGCTGAACGGATGCCACCTCGATTCAGCCTCTGGGGACTGGTTATTTCCCTAGATTAATACTATCACCTTAATGCAATGGTGGTTTTGCCTCCAGGGTGAGACTTTCATTGCAAGCTGGAGTGATGTGACAAAAAGGTTAAAAATCCTTAAGCCCCAACTCACGACTACAAACAAGCTTCAATGGGAAATATTTTTTTCTCCATAAAACGGAGATTTGATTGGAAAACATTCTTCAGTAGAATGCTTCTGGTTTACTAACCCTTTCATCCTACCCCACGCACTGATTTTAAGCTCCCAGGAGCACCCAGTTGCTCCCAGGAGCAGGCACCAGGGCCACGAAGCTGCCTCCTCCTGCCCCACTCCCACAGCAGGCAGAGTGGAGCTGAGGGGCAAGCAGCTGCACTGCATGCCTGGAGATGCAGCTTGCTGGGGGCTCCCTTGGCCCCACTCTTCCAAATTTAGCTTTTTTGAAGGCAAGTAATTCAACAGCATGGTCTTCAGCAAAGACAGCAAGCATCACCCAGCTAAAGGCTCAGGTATAGATCCTCATTTATATATGTCATGGCTGGTGTCATTACACATCGCTCAACTCTCAGATTAAAGACGGGTAAAACATCCTTTGTCTCTTCAGACATACCATACACTGTTTCAGGGGGGTCACTGAATACCGACAGTAGAGACCAGCTGGCTAGAAACAGGAGCCCTGGAGGAAGGAATTCAGTACGCTGCAAAGTATTTCTCACCCAGATTTTTCCTACAAAGTACTTTTTCCATCAGAAAACGCTTATTCATCTAAGAGAGTTTTTTTTTCATAGAAACACATCAGCTCAGTGAAGCTTTTCTGGGAAATGACTCTTAAACCCAGTGCAGGATTTCTGGCCAGGCCCTTTGCAGAGCAGCCTTTGGTGCTGCGTTGGAGAAACTAACGGGAGCCTGTGCTCTGAGCCCGTGCTCTGAGCCCGTGCTCTGATCAGCAGCCCCGGGGCCTGAGATCCCCCCAGGCTCCAAGCCCTGCCCCGTGGCGTACATCCAACTGCCACCATAGTGTGGTGGTGCTCAGTGTGCTCAGCACCCCCCACCACTCCCACCACCCAAACAATAACTATGCCCTCCCGATTTTCCAGCTGGCACAAAAAGGATGGGGTTTCATTCCCCACCAGAAGAAAATATTTCTTGAAACCTTTGGGTTTTGTCACAACAGAAAACCATTTTATTCTATAGGGAAAAGAACTAGACCAAGCTGGACAGAGTTTTCACCCAGAGGTGCCAGTTATTTCGTCAATGTCTCTTGCTGTCACAGAGGACTTCAGTCTCTTGCAATGACAGTTTTATGGCCTATCAGTTCCGTTGCCGTCAGTGAAATACCCCACGAGCAAGTGAATGGAAAGTGAACCTATAATCAGCCACAATGGTGGCAGTTCAAAACTACTTAACATCTGCATTATAGTCCTCAAATCCTTTAACTTTATTTTATTTTTATTTATTTTATATTTATATATTATATTTATAATATAATATATAATATATTTATTTATATATTTATTTTATATTGAACCTTATTTCCAGCTATGCAGAGAGATCCACTCAGCAAGGAAATTAATGACCTGCCAGAATTTATGGAAATGCTGAAAGCAGTACAAACCAAGTACAATATGAAACAAGGGAGTGCTGACATATTTTGATAATTCAAAATCCATGCCTTGCAATAACAATGAATTATTTGAACTTTTGTTGTTGTTGAAGCACCAGCTGCAATTATTTTCATTAAATTGACTCACATTTTTAATAAAACATTGGTCATTAATTACATAAAATGCTGGATGTCTATTGGGATCCTATCCTCTTTTCCTTGAGGTTAATAGGCATGGCACTCAATATCGGCCTGAAGCTTTGGCAAGGAATAATCAAGTTTGCAATATCCTGTAAGCTCAAATCCTAAAGCACAATGTCAGCTTTTCAATATCCTTTACTTTTTACCACATTTCTTACTTTTCCTTACTGAAAACAGTGAGCTGCCTTCCGTTCAAATAGTCAGTGTTGTCAAGGGGAAGTACCAGCTGCTGTGACAACCACAGGGTGGGTGCCCTGTTTTCTGAGAAACCAGAGGTGGTTTGTGTGCGCATGCACCTGCACACGCGGCTATAACCCCATCTCCAGTGCAACATCAGCAGGCAGTAAGCCCCTTCTCACCGCACTCTTGTAGCTGTGCTGTGCTCTTCAGCTGTCATACCTGGGCTCCCTCATGGTGATACATTCAGCTTCTTATTACATCTCTTCATCTATTCCAGCTTTCAGCAGCATAATATGCAAAGCAGCTATCAAGTACATAGGAGATGTCTTTTTGTAATAAATCTATAATATGAGAATAATGTAGTCTCAGATGGGGAGAGGATATATGCTTAAATGTCAGACATGAGATTTAAAATTCAGTCTGCTAAGCTTGATAACATCCTTCACATTTGCATCGGTAAGATAAATAATGAGTTTCGTCTTATTTAAGATATACTCCTGGCCTAACACACTGAGTTTTTAGACAGTAGCTCTGTCAGTGAACTTCCCTGTACTCGACCAGCCTGTACCTGAATTAGGGTCGAATTAAACAGAGTTGATGCTGTCTGTATGAAGTTTTTCTGTAAGTATTTGATCCATGCAACTAAATGTATTGTGATAAAAATATCCCTTTAATTAACAATCGCATTACTTTGGATTTCACTGAGATGTTTCACGTGTAGCTCAATCTGACTGAACAGTATAAAAGGTTAATAAATTTCTATAAAACATTTTTGAAATAGACGAATGTTTCCAACTTGTAGAGGTTGGTTTGTCATAATGGGCTCCTAACAGCATTTTGCTTAGGAAAAATAAAATTGGGAATTTCTGTGCAAGAGTTGCTGCTGGGGCCAGCCCTTCCTCCGGTTCTGACACAGCCAGAACAGCCCCCAGGCAACCAAGCAGGGCCCCCCCCAGCTTGGCCAGGTGCCTCTTCATCCCCTGCCAACATCTGGGCCTCCAAGTGTAACTACCGAGAAAAGAAAATAAGGGAGAATGGGGGAGTCTTCACACCACAGCCTCACATGGCTGTATTCTACTCCTGCTTTGGTGAATCAGTAGAGGAATATCTGTCATTAAATAAAAATAATAATACAATTGCATAACCTTAAATTAAGATCCAATGTTTATGAATATTCACTGTAAATATCATGCCAAAATATGTCTGTGCTCAGATGCCTTTTGTTCACAAAGTCTTGACAATTAAAATGTGCTAATGACATGCAGATTATTACACATTTATCATGCAGATTTTATGTTGATGAAAGTTTAAATATACATTGAACTATCAGCTGCGGACAGGGAGATGCTCATACATTGTGACACTGCAGTAACTGAGACTGAGTTCTGATTTTCTGGCATGCCACCAGGAGAAGTCAGAGCAGCACTGAATATCCACCATTTGTCCAAAGGAAAGCACATTACAAAGTCAAAGCGTTTTTAATAAAAGACAAGAAAGGAGCAAAAAATAAAACAGACTATTTTCAGAAGACAGCTAAAGCTGCAGAGGGATTCTGCCTTTATAGTTCTCCTTATTCCCTGTGTCCCAGCAAAAGGTTCAAGCACACTTTAAAAATGAAGAACTAAAGTTGATGCATGAGTTCTCCCAGCACTGGGATTTAGTAAACCATATGTTGCATTGATAATGGGTGGGTTTATCTATTAGCTCTTTTTACAGTAACAAGCATTCAAAGACATTCTGACTGTAAGACACCGAGAGGAAGTTTCAAGGGTAAAATTTGAAAAATAATTCATTACTAGGTCATTGGCAGGCGCTGTTTGATCATTTTAAGTCATAAGTTTACAACTTTAAATGAATAAACTCAATTGAAAAAATACCTTCTGGGACGATCTGAGTGGATTCAGACTCCAAAAGCAAAGAGCAAATACAGGGAGCTACAGCACGCAGCTGTCACCTGCAATGTTCAAAGACAGTATTCTGGCTGTAGAGTAGATAAATACATGGAGGGTCAAAAGTGGTGTGAATAGGGAGTGGGTAGGAGCCACCCGATGCTCACAAGGCGTGTCTTAGAGGCCACATCCTTTCTCATGGGTGTCCAGAGAAAAAAAAAATCAGTACTGTTCATGAATGCCTTATGCAACGCTGCAATAAACTACTTTGGAGAAGAGCTTTCATAACAGAAGAGATCCCCTCCTTCGCATCCAACAAGTAAATGAAAACCTCACAGTACGCATGCAAAAACAGACTTCTGTATAAAAATCAACAAACTTAGCTCAGCTATATTCTTATTGATATGATTGTCAACAGGTTCTGTGTTACCTCTGTACTTTGTATTTCCATTACAGACTTTTCACAAATTTGCATTCTTTCAAAACATAAGCCAAAATTCTCATTATAAGCCTCTACTTGCCTCGGTAAAGATGGATGAGCTTTAAAAAGAACAATTTCAAACACTAAGTGCAACTTGAGTATTATAACATGAACACAGCTTTAATTTTGAGAGGTAGACACAGCAAGATATGGTGTACGTGGGTGTGATTCATACATATTAATGCCCTAAGTGTGTCATTTGTCTTTACTTGATGTAAATTGCATTTGTCTGTTAGGGCAGAAACTCAGCATACCATACTTTTAACTATTAGCAGCTTTATACAAGAGCTCTGCAAGGAAGAGCACAAATTAAAAACATGTCAGCTGTTGCTCCGTTACAGCACTGGCACCGGGTGCAGGTGCCACGCTCCTGACACATTAACTGCTCGGCTCGAGCTGCAAACCCCCTGAGAAATGCAACTCTCCCCAAGAAATACACACACTCTTCAGGCTGAAATGCATCTGTAACTATTACTAGCACTCCATGCTTTTCAGATTTGCAATCTTTCAACTTCTAAATTACGGCACTTACATTCGTGAAGAAATCATCTCATTTGTACAGTGTTACCAGCCCTCGTGTACTGCAGTATGATAAAACAGCTGAACAGATTACCCCGAGGCAAGACTGCGTGTATCCTGTTGGTGTACATTTTATCTCTGTTCTGATCCTTTTTCTAGTAGGAAATTAGATCAACCCTACCAGATACGGTAATTTTCCTCATGTCATCTTTTACTGACTAATTTTTTTCTCTTCTCCTGTGGGCAAGAATGAATCAGAAACAGCGATAGCTGATTTCAAGTGCTTTTATACTTGGAAGAATAACTCTTGCACCAAAGAACCAAGTCTCCTCTGATGTTGTCCAAACTACTAAACCCAGGACCGTTCAAATCCTCACCTTGCACTCCGCTTCTTCAATTCCTACATCACAACAACAAAAAGCACAGCAGCCACCCTTTCTCTGTACAACTGAGAGCAGATTGGGATGAAAACCTCTACAGAGAATCAAGAACAGTGCTTGAATCCAAGTGCTGCAGTTTCTCTCTTATACACACACACCTCACCAATTATCGCCCCCATAAGCGTAAAGCCCAAACCACACAACTTTACAACCTCTCACTTGCAAGTTCTGGTGCCATTTTGCACTGTCTGCATGCCTGGCCCTCACTGCTGCGGGCTTATTTTGGCAAAGCCACCTCCCCACTCAGCTGCTAGCAGGCAGATGAGCCCTTTAGGGGTGGTGTGCATGGGTGTTCCTTTACCAGAAACTGCCCAGATAACATTGTACAAAACCTTGATATCCTACTATTTGTTTTTTCCTTTTACAGCGTATGATCTCTGCTCCTGGGTGAGAAATCCAGTCATGCTGCTGTTTATCATGGAGAGACTCAAGGACCAGGCGGAGTATAGATGTGGAGAGACAGAGCTGCAGCAAAAGGCAAAGCAGCAGGTGGAGCCCATACCCACCAGGACAGCCACGCATCACTATTACAAGACAACTGGGGAGACCTGGTGAGGCACCCCAGCGTCAGCTGGTTTCAATGGCCTTAAAAAATCCCACCAGCAATGCGAAAGGTCTGCTGCTGCTCGTACAGCCTCGCCAGGGAACACACCTGCAGAAGGGATGCCGAGCCGTGCCACCAGCACCACTCGAGGAGCACAGACAGCACGCACCCGTCCTGCTGGAGAGCATCCACGTGGGCACTGCTGGACCCTGGAGCACACCGCGGCCTCACCCCCTGGCCAAAGGAAGGGCCTCCTGCTGATCGGCTGCTTGCACTCGCCACTACGTACTTCTCTGTACGCTTCTGACTGATGTGGCAGCTAATTGCTGTGTTAATCTTTGGAGCCTATAAAATAGACAGCCCACATCCTTCCAAAAGAACCAATATATCAAAATAAATCCGCAGCAAACCAGCGCAAAAATGAGTCAGAGCGAAGGAGGAAGAACTGAGGGAAGAGTCCTGGGGCTTTGTCTACAGCTGGCATAAGAGCTCATATAACTTTATGCCTTTTGAGAGGGCCTCCAGGAAATAAAAAGCCTTGCACAAGGAGGGAGGGGGAAATCAGTGAAAAATCTGCATGCTTAAGGATCTGATGGCAAAAAAAAATGACTTTGAGAAGTACTTGTAGTTGAACTGATTAAGAAGCAGTTTGTTTCACTAATTATCTGTAAGTAATAAATTGCTAAACAACTCATTTTCTAATAAAATAGCTAATTCTTGGGGTTCTTTGCCTGATTTGTAGATTAATAGATCTTAATTTTGGCTGTTTGAAGTGGTGCATCAATGCCTTACTCAAATAATTTTACACGCACTGTCTCAAAAGATGGGGCTGACTTTCAGTGCATTTCCACGCATTCGTGGCGTGCACCTGTCTCTATCTCACCCTTGGAGGAGAATGCAATATCATCCAGAGAAGAAACCAACAAAGCAGCATCAAATCACATCCCAAGCAGGTGCAAATGAGGCAGTTCACAAAGGATAATGGATTCGCATGGCCTAGGACCTGACCCAGTAATGGGACTGACTTCTGCCCCTTTGTTACTTCACACAAGATTTCTCGTTAGCTGCTATGCTTTCAGTACCCACATTGAGCAGATGTTCCACACAGCCCCACAGAGAGAACTGTGCTTCATAACAAACCCTGCTCCCCCACCTCTGTGCAATGCTGGCTTGAGCCATGGTCCTTGTCCCCAGTGCACCGAAACCCCAGTCACCCCCTACATCCCCAGGGACCAGGTCAGGCAGGGGGAGCTGGTGCTTCCCCCCAGCCTGCTGGGTGCAGCACGGGATCCATACAGAGGGCTCATGGCACACGTGGGGTGGACAGGAGGGGTTGCTTTCAGCAGAAACCCCTCAATAGCAATGACATACTGAGACTTTATGGATGTAAGAAATTTCTCTGAACTGTGACCTTACAGTTGACAAGCTACAAGCTCCCCACTAAATCTCCTTGATGGAAGGATTTGGTTATGGGATTTGAAATAGGAAAAAAAAATATGCCCTGACTCTTGGGTTTACCCATGCCCAAACGTGATGGACAGCAGTAAGAATGGATTTGCATGGTCTGAGATCCCAATGAATCACCGTGCTTATTTTCAGTTATACCTAAAGAATACTTATCATTAAGTCCATACCAAAGAGAGCAGAAGCCCAACAACATTTGACTTTTCTCATAAGCATCAACCAGAGAAGGTTGCTGGGGTAAGGTGTGACCCTGTGATAACTCCGTATAGCATTGCAAGGGAACAGAAACCTGAAAATGCAAGATATGGAATTAAAATTGAAGGACATCCCAAACACATCTGAAAGAAACCAAATAAGAACTTTTCTAGTTCAGCCACCTCTTTTGAGCAATATTGTCTAGAAAAGAGTGCACATTATGAGAAATATATATCAGATATATTTCTAGATTCACTGGACATTGGTCTTTGAAAAGCCTTAATTTTGGTAGATTTGTTCCTTATTTGCTACTAATCTTTTTGATAGCTGCAAGCCTGCAGTAGGGTCACATAAATCTGTCTGAGTTGGAAAACAAGAGATTGAGTCATACCTGCAGTCTATAAAGCAAGTAATACACCCACAGAGAGACCAGAATGCCTCATGCGGATTCATATTTTCAAAGCAAGCAGTACCGATACCAATTTGCTTTTAAATCGACAGGATTGCAGTTAAATAAAGGCTGCAAGCTTTCAAATGTAAGGGCATATTTTTCTCATCAAGGAAACAATGCTGTGTCTCAGTGCTAGGAACGAGGTGCCCGTTGGGTTAGGGTCTGAGAGGTTGAACCAAGCCGGAGGAAGAGGGCCACCAGCCGCGGGCAGCAGCCCCCCAGGCGCCCACGCCGCTCCGCACCGCGGCCTGAGGAGGCCGGCACAGCCCCGAGATGGCGCAAGGCCTCGCGCGCTGTGGCTGCAGAGCTGGAAGCCCCAGCCCCAACGGGTTGCTGCTGGTTAAAAACAAAGGCAGAATAAAGGAAAGTTGAACTGGATGCCCCTCCAGGGTCACGTTAAGTTAAGCCACAAAGATTACATGAATCCAGAGACCTAAACATACTGGAAGAAGTCCAACAGAGGGCTACCATGATGACGAAGGGACTGGAGCACCTCTGCTATGAGGAGAGGCTGAGAGAGCTGGGGCTACCCAGCCTGGAGGAGAGGAGGCGCAGGGGGATCCCACCAGTGCCTGTAAATACCTGAAGGGAGGGCGCAATGAAGCCAGAGGCAGGCTCCTTCCAGCGGAGCCCAGCGCCAGGCCCAGAGGCAGCGGGCACCGAGCGGAGCACAGGAGGTCCCCCCCAGCCCCAGCAGCACGTCTGAGCCCTGCGGTGCCGCAGCCCTGGCACAGGCTGCCCAGAGCCTGGGGGGGCTCCTTGGGGATGTCCCAAAGCCGCCTGGACGTGGGGCTGGGCACCCTGCTCTGGCACCACCCTTTAGGAGCAGGGGTTGGACCAGGTGATCTCCAGAGGTCCCTTCCCACCCCAGCCCTTCCGTGACTCTGAGAAGCTCAGGTGTACCTATTGACTGTCAGGGGAGGGTCGAACAGACTTCCATTTTCAGTTGGACACCAAACCAATATTTGATTACATATAATAAAAAGGCAACCCACTCAGCTCTAGCACCAACAGAACCTGCTTCCTGGCTGGCCTCTAAAAAAAAAATCATAGAATAGAATCATAGAATATCCTGAGTTGGAAGGGACCCTTAAGGATCATCAAGTCCAACTCTTAATACCACACAGGTCTACCCAAAAGTTCAGACCAATCAATATTACTTGTGGCATCTTCTACACTGATGTGAAACTGCATATAAATTTTAACGCTCAGGAAGAAAAAAAATACTTATGTGAAATTCTGACTCCTTGCCAAAGATCATTTCAATTGGTAGCATGCAAGTTAATGAGTTTCTTTTTTTTTTTGGTGATAGTTGGAAACTTAGTTCCCTGAGCAAGTTTGAATTTTAATTTTTTTAGTTATTCAACAATAGCGCTAGGCACACTAACAAAAAGCAATTATTCCTGACATCTCAGCACATATTCCATGTCATTTCAGAACAGAACTGTAGTGAATGGGGATTTTGAGTTACACAATGCAGAGTGAGGAAAGTTAAAGTACTATTTTTCATTCCAAAAAGGTGGATTCAAGGTTTCAAAGCACAGGAGATGCAGGTTAATGTTAAACAAGGTTTAAGCTCCCACCTTTTGAATCAGTTAATTTTGAAGAGTCCCCAAAATAATGACAAGCTATCTGGGACAGACACCAACAGAAGCTTTGGCCATGTGAAGTTAGATGAATAACTCTTACTGTGTCTTCATGCACTGAAAGAAAAGTGGGAGCGGGGATGGGGCCAGGATTAGGGAGCAAGGCTGCTGGGCCAGGAGCGATTGTGTCCCACAGCCTGCTCCAGCACCCAAAAACTCATGGAATGGGTCTGTATGAGTCCCTCCTGGACCGATGGGATTTTTCTCCGGTTTAGCATGGGGATGAGCTGAGATCCTACAGGAACCACCCAGTTACATGTGTATTCCTGAAACTTTCTGGAGCCCTAGGAGGAGATGGAGAGATTTGATCATAATTTCCAGAGTAGATACTCAGATAAAGAGTAAATGCTTTCAGTAGCATCTTGCATTTTTCAAGTTTCCCAAGATAAATCTCTGGAGAAACACTTCTATATTTAGATATGTTATCTATATGTTTGTATAATCAAGTTGCTTAGTACATTATTCAAAGAAATATGCAAACTAGATTTACGTGCAGTGCATTTTTTAAGCTCTAATTTGAAAAATATGTTTGAGAAAATTCATGGTGGGCCACAGCTGTTCTAGGATGAAAATTAGTCAACCTATAAGCAAGCTGGAACAAACTGTACAAAAATAATTATATGGGAATTATTACAGCCTCTCTACATACACATAAACAGAATTGAAAGGATACCAGACAGAGGCTATAACTAGCATGTTATTCACAGTGCTACTATTACTTACAAGTGTATTCTACTAATATTGGTTTGGCTTAACACAAGAACCAACTAATCATCTGATAAGTACATGCAAGATTGCTTCTACAATGTACCAAGTCATATGCAAATTTAGCCTGTTAGTAGCTTTTCACTTATGATATTCAGAATAATTGTTTGTCCCTCAGACACATCCACTGAATAGTACTGGACAGAATCATGTTTATGGGAAGCAAAAAAAATTTATGCTTTCTTCCCTGTTCCATATGCATAAAAATACCCGCAGGAACATTTTGCTGAAAATCTGATGTTCAAAGTACATTTATTAACAATTGTATCATTACTTATTAATCCAAAACTCACACTATTTTTCTTTAGGTATTTACAGAAATGTGGTTTACATCTTACGATTGGAAAAATGGGTGTTATGATTTTTCTTCTATTTTCTGCTTATAGCAAATGAGAAAAAGTCTTCCTAATTCATTATAAAACTCATTTGTCATATCAGATTACTTTTAAATTAGCTTTGCCCCCGTGTTTTCCATATTTACTTCTGAAAGTTATTGCTTTCCATTGTGAAAATCTATGCCTGCCCGTCTGAGAAAGGGACTAATCCTGATCCCATTAGCGCCGCACACAGCAAACCAAACAGAAGCTTCCCAGTCTGATCCTCCTCCCTTTCCCTGCTGTACCGCCACGCACGCCAGGACACAGCGGGCTGGGGACCCCGACACCGGAGCTGGGCTGCAGGAACGCACTCCCCGAGCAGGCACAGCCTGAGCCAGGGCTGCCAGAGGAGCAGCCCCAGCGCACCCAGAGCGCTCTTCCAATGCTGAGCAACACGGTGCCTGAAATCTCTCACACACTGCACTGCAACAGAACTACAGAAAAAGCAGGGAAAAAAAGAAATTGCCCTATCATGCTGCAGAAGAATAGCTTCCCACAGGAAGGACATGGAAAAAAAAAGTTATCTTGCAAGCATCAGCAAAAGCTCAGTGTAATTACAACAGCTAACAGAATAACAGGCTCACAATAACATGTTGTGGGGCTGCTAAAGACTGTCTTTTCCTGTTGAGTTACAATAATGACCTGTGATTTATCTGGAGTTAGAACCTGAGGAACAAGGTTACATATGTATTATTTACTGCATTTTGTCTGTAGCAAACATCATTTCTTCACTTTAGTTACAGGGAAAGTAAGAATTGGTGCGAGCGTATTTGTGTGTTATTTAAGAAACCAAAATTACTTTGATTTCATGGTCTGATATTCAAACTTCTTGAAACAAATAGGAGACATCGTGCTCACTGCCATAAACCAGCTCAGCCCGTGGTTATCGAGCTAGGTCTGCAGTGAGCACAACTCCACACTCACTTCAAGGAAGGGAAGGTGCCCACAGCTGGGCCACCAGCTGCCAGAGCAGGGGCAGAGATGCACAGAGCCTGGCAGGTGGACTGAAGCTGCTCTGCAGTCCCCATCCCAGCCTGCGGAGTGCTCTGAGAATCACAGCTGCAAATTCACAAGAGGTTGAGAAATGAGTTTTCTTTTGAGAAGAGAACATGCTATATGGTTTCCTTCCCCACAAACTAGTTAATATCAGACATAGTATTAGAATTTGGAAATGTTAAGCATAAAACCAAGGTTTCTCCCTTTTCATGAGCTCTTAATCTGTTGAGCATTAAACATCTAATATGATAGAATCTTTCTTTTTCTTATTACACCAGGTCACTTTAATACAGCATGCAGCCCAATCCATGGGGCATTTGTCTGCTGGTCAGAAGTACGCAGTCTGAGCAAGGTCTCATCTTTGAGGATTCTTGACTGTATATAGATCTATCATAGGTATATGATGTAGGCATCACGTTAATTAGGAATTAATTTAATACATTGGAAAAAATTTAGCCTTCTACATTCCATCCCTCTATTGAGCTTATGCACGAAATGTCAGTTTCATTTGAGCGTTTCACCTGCATATTTGATAGTCCTGAATGGAGAATGCCCTTTACATACAAAGCATCATAATTACCACAAAATCATTTAGCATACCTATAGTTCATTAAAAGGAAAATAGCATCAAGTTGTTATAAATATTTTAATTTATCGTATCTCCTAGCTGCTTTCCAATGGCATTTAAAAGACAGATTTAAATTTCTGAGTAGCTTTGTTGATAAGTAAAGAGGTCTCGTTTATCTCCATGCTTTAGATTTTTATTTTTTTTTAAATAGTTCTTAATTCTTCTCTCCATTTTCTTGCCCATCCTTCATTGACCTTAATGCAGACTAGGCCAATTAAGACTCAACCAGGAAGAATTCTGTCTTTCCACATGTGCATAATATTGACCATGGAAACAACAGAATAAGGCACAATTGTGTGCTTCTTGTAAATACAACCATTTACAGAAGCCACAAGTGGAAGTAGGAAACAATGATTATTGGACCACTCTGAAATGTTGGTTGTAAGCTGGACCAGAAAATATTTTATTCATATTCTTCCAGGATTTTTCCCCAAAATGCTCAGTGCAAAACTGCTCTATGGAAATTAATTCTAATAACTTTATGGAATCTTCTATTCAAGCTGTAATTCTTCACATTACACAAATCTTGCCACAAAAGATATAATAGGCATGGGATATATTGAATTACTAGATAAAGTTCTTATCTGTTCCTCTGTTACTTCATTGGATCTGAAATGACAAGTCATAGTTATTAAAACCCTGCAAATTGCCTATGATTAGCAAGGAAACCAAAACGTTATCCTAATATAATTATCTTCTCTGTCTGAAGCCCATGACAATCACCAACGATTCTTGTCCCTAGAAAAAAAACTTTACACAGTAGTTACTCATAGTTCTGTGGAGAACATCTTCAGTCATTAACAAAATGATCTTATAATTACAGTACAATTTGCGCAGCACCTCTCTGTATTTTGATACGCTCTGCTATGGCAGTCTTGTGGGAAGCCAAAAGAATTTCCACATTTCTCTTGAAGCAAAGTCATTTGTCAGTGAGGGACAGAATATAAAGTAGGAGTGAGCTTCTAACAAATTAGATAAATATCAAGAACTTCCAAATTTTAAAAATCAAACTTTTAGAATGGAAAATGAAGCTTGTATGGTGTTTTTTTTTTTCTTTCCTCTAAATAGGACATTTTGCAAATCACCCAAATTTTATTAGCTGTTTTCCAGCACACAAGAAATTACCTCCGAATCTCTCAGGTGTAAGCTCCTCTCAACATATTTCCATAGACCAAATGGAGGGAAGAGGACTTCAGATGTGCCAGTGTGGTCCATAGCAGACTGAGGTTGCCATCAGTGCCACGGGCTTTTGCAGCTCGAGGGGAAAAGGCAGGCTCGCAGCCACCCAAAAAGCTGCTCCACAGCCATGCTGACCCTTCCAAGAAGCCTCTGGGGAAAAGCCATCCTGAAGCGCCTCTCCTAGGAGCATCCTCAGTCTAAACCAGCACGTGTGCCCAGGGGTTAAGACATTCATATAATAAAACCCATTTGAAGTCAGCTTTTTTGGAAGTGTTTGTGGAATGTGAGCATCCTTTGTTCTGGTTATGCCAGATAGGTTTAAAAGCAAACTCAAAATTCAAAAGTTTGTTCTTCCGTCCTTAGGAAGAAAAATCCAGTCCAGAGAGGAAAGCTGCTCAGCAGCGTTATAGGGAAGGGAACCCAGTGGTCCCACAAAACGTGCCTGCGTGACTGCTGCAGACTGCAGCCATTTGAAGTAGATATTCCACAGATTGCTTCATCTTAAAAAGCTAAAATCAAAATTGTTATTACTTTGAGGGAACAGATATTGTCTACAACCAGGTCTTCTGAGGGATATTACAAGCAGCAATAAATGTATTTGTTTTACAGAAGTACTAGAAATATTTTTGAAACACTCATTGGGATTGAAATCCTGTTCCTCTCAGCACTGAACGATCTCTAACAGAAATTGAGTATTTTCCTAATAATCTTGGAGATCAAAGCTAGAAACAGCAACTGTAGAAAGAGGTGAAAAAGGCAGACCCCAAACCACAGCAAGTGCAGCTCAGCGCCTTGAGCTGGCTGGTGTGGTTGAGCAGGAGCCCATGCCAGCACCCTGACAGCAAAGGAAGCATAAAAAAACCTCTTATTTTTCAGCTTTACAACTGAAAGCTGGACAGGCAATAAAAAGAAAATGAATGCTCAGGTCAGCCTGTGCTTTAGAGCAAGTTGGTTCGGAAGTCGGTGGGAAGCACATCTCACCACCACATTCCTGCTCCTCGCTGTCAGCACGGTACCTGCCCTGATGAAGCCTTTGTGGGAGTTAGGCTGGTCAGAGCTCGCCGCCAGCAGCCCCCAGCCACCACTGAGAGACCCCAGCACCCACAGCGCAAACTCCCTCTGGCCGGACAGGCGCCGGTCTGCACTGCCTCGCGGGGCCCGCGCTCAGCTGGAGCAGCTCCCGCCTCCGCGCGGCTTCTGGCCACCAACAGCGCTGCGCAAGGGCACCTCCGCGCTCTGGTCAATGCTGCAAGCCAACGTCTGGTGGTATAACCTTCCTTCTGTCTCTTCAGTACACACCCCCACGTCTCATCTCCTTGCTGCGCAGCTTTCCTGAAGTCAAGCCACCCCAAACAACAACTGGTGAATTCTTTTAGTAAGGCTTCCTTTAGTAGTTAGTCCAAAATATTACAAGTGAAATTACTAATTAGGCATTCCCCAAGTACAGCTCATCCCCGTGTTTGACTCATTTCCTAAGAGTACCTTCATAAAATACCTGACAACAACTAAAGAAATTACAAGCGAGAACATCTGCATTTTCTAGCCACACATCCCACCTTCCGCTCTGAATAATTATGACTTAAATCAGTCATCAAAAATCCATACCTTTTTCTAGCACATCACCATTACATTAATATGAAAATCAATGTTTGCACACGCAAATCAATACCTAAGTGGTCAGTGACCATTTGTATTCAGAACCAGCAGATTTAAACCAACAGCTGCACGCTGACAAGGAGTGCAGGTTTCTGACTTCAGCATTAGTCACCAAAGAACAAACAAGATGGAGAAATCGGGGAGGGGGGAGGTAGAGGGAGCCCGGTGAGCAGAACAATGCTGTGTCTGATTTATGGCCTGTGGCTGCCATCCCCCAGCGCACTGCTGTGCCCAGGTACCAAGTAGCCTTTGTAATCAAAGTAGCAGTTATAAAGAAGAATAAATGATGCAAAGAATAGATCCAAGATTAACCAAGTAATTCTAAGCAGATATCTTTATTCCTTTATTTTTGTATCTTGATACCAAAGCAGCTCTTTGTTGGAATGCCTTTCTGATTACCTGGCATTACTGTTTAATTGCATGGTTTAAAAACATTCCTCTGGTAACAGGAGTACAACGTTCAGTTACTGTAATTGTTTGAATCAACCACAAGAGAAGATCGGATACTGTATATAACAATATTTTTTGCAGTCTTAGACCACGAGCCTTAGAGTGAAGATTTCTAGGTGTTAAACAGTAAGTTTTCCAATGAATAGGCCAGTCATCCTGGAGGATCGCAGGCATAAGAGCTAGGAAAGCAGATGAGTGTACACTTCTAAGGTATGCTGCAATAGAAGTGAGGGTGAAAAAAAAGTCTGTTAAATCATCAAATGAATTTCCCCGTGCCTTGCCTAACAGGCACATGCACATTTAGGATCTGTTTTCAAAGCCTAACTTCTCTCTGGCCCTTGGGAAGGCTGGGCTCTGACCAGGGGCATCCCCAGCAGCATGGAGGGATATGTGGCAAACAGCCACCAAGCACCACCTGCATCTTAACAGCACAGGAAGAAGACGTGAATGTGCTTCTCCAGGATAAAGTGATAATTAATAGGCAGAGCATAAGTCAGAGGTCTCTACTTTGCAAGCATATTACAACCAGGTGAAAATAAGGCTGTATGAGACTGCATAAAGAACATGCAACACGTGCTTAGCTAGGGAAAACACAGAAGAAAAAACAGATTATCCTGACATCTGAATTTACAATTAATCATTTATTATGTTAACAGACCTCAGAAAGAAAGCTTAATTAAAGAAATAAAATAATGTTATATTTTCTCCAGAATTTGGTGTTACTGGCTTTGTCTACTTCCATCTACCTCAATTCTAAGTGCACTTGGAAACCTTGAATAAACTTATACACTGATATAAAACAATTAGTTCCGTCATATACTCAGGAGAGAGGGTGTGAAAATCCATTCGCCTCTTGGAAAAATGAGAACATTGTGAAAATACCATCCATCACATCCAATATGCTGGACATTAAAAACCAACACAGAATTCAAGGTGGGGAGCGAAGCTCTTTAACACGCTGTGTTTGTATTGGATATTTCAGCCAGCCATCTTCCACTCAACAAACACAAATTCAAACAGAATTTTACTGAAACTCTTTTGTCCTAGTAAATCAAAATATCATGTATACTTTAAAGCATTTTGAAAGTGTGAGGTTTGTTTGGTCACCAGTTTTTGTACCACCTAACACTGAAGTTCACACTCCCAGGTAGCACAAGCAGCCGTGCAGCTAATTCACACCACCGCGTTTTTCTCTTTCATGAACCAAAACCACCAGTCCTTCATTCTGCAGCAATGGGCAGTGGTGAAGTTGCTCATCCACACTATTGTGGTCTTCTTATGGACGTAGACTCTTAATATATTTTGGGGAAATAAATCCTTTGTTTTAAAGGAAATTAAGTCATACAAAAGAGGAAAACCAGCGTTCCCAAAAAATCTACCCCTTACGGTGTTTCCTCCGTTATTCAGTAACAGCCTCTAGTAAGGTGCAAAGGGAAGAAGGCTCGTATAACTCAGAGTATCGTTTCAGTTCTGTGTATGATTTCTACCTAAGTGGTACTCACCTTGGATGCAAACTCTTCTATGGATATCCAACCTGGTCACCCAACCCTTTGTTTCAGAGGAATGAGTATTAGAATAAATCCATTTATAAATATAAATAGATTTATAAATAAATTGTTGCTGTTCACTTTTTTTAATTCCCATTTCCACTACAAACTGCTTGTCTGGTAAAAAGGACATGAACAGACTGCATTGCAAACTGAGACAGCATCGTTTGGAAGTCACAGTAGAAGACATGTTGGTTTAAACTAGCGTCACTGTTTTGGTAGTATTAAGTATGGCAAGAGAACAACTTTTATTTTAAACAAGGTATTTTTCCAGAGCTCTTACAACATATGTTCCATGCCTGCTACCACAACACCAAAGCCATGCAGGATTTTGGAGCTCCTTGGCATCTCAGAGCCAAAGCCGTCCCTCCCTGCAGCTGGAGCCGAGGAGCTCTGCACAGATCCTTCCCAGGGCAGGAGGGATCCTGCCGTTTGTTAGAGGGCACCCCCAGCCAGCAGCTGTAAGTTGCTAGTGAGGTTCTACAGAAACAAACATCACATCAGCAGAAACAAAGTCGGTGCAATAAAACAACGACGGCTGGGACTTCCACGCAGCCTTTGCCTGTGCTTCTGTTTCCATAGGAACCGAGCAGAAATGCAGCTCGAAGCAGAGGAAATAAAGGGCCCGTTTCGGTCCAAAGTGCAGCCACGGCTATTTGCCCAGTCATGTAAAACACGTCCCGAAAGAGCCTTTACAAGGAAGGGAGGTTTGGGGAAGAGCAGGGGTTACCCCTACATCAGGAGGCGGTGTGCCGAGCACCAGCACCCACCGCGCACCTCTCCAGCTCCGACCTGCGCCCATGGGCTCAACACCCATGAGGGTGAAGCTCGCCCAAAGAGCGCCCAGCCTGGCGCATACACCCCAGGGAACGCTGGTGGAGCCACCACCAGCATGGCAATCAGATGCGTCCTTACACGTTTCAAACTGTGGGATTCATTGTTCAAAAAGAGTTGGATCTTGGGAGGTAAAGGGGAAAGAAAAAAGTTTGGGTCAACTTGGACTCAAATTTGGATAAAACATAGGAAAAATATTTGGGACTTCCTTGAAAATCATAGTCCCAGAGAAGGGCTAGTGGTAAATTTTATACTAACTCTTCGTCTGTGCCCTACATTCCTGCCATAAGCTACAGCGTCTTCTGGTTTATGGTTTTATTCATAGGGTTATTTTCTATTTGAAGGAATGACTTCTTTTCTGACCTGAGATAAAAAAAAAAGTTTAAAATCTTGGCTTTTAACTACCTAGTCTGATAAAAACCTTACTTTGCATGTGCAGTATGACTGTTTTCCTACACATAAGGAAACTCAAAAGAGCAGAGGTTAGGCAGTAAGTGGGCTTCGCCTACCCTTCAACCAGCCCCAAGGGTTTTGTTCATCGCAGCTCGCCCGAGCTAAGCCCTCTGGGTGTGGGTTGAAGGAGAAATCTACTTAAAGGCTGAACTGCTTTCTGAAGCATCCTCTCTTGCTTTTGACCGTCTTCTAACGGCAGTATGTCAGCTGGCACTGACAACACTGAAGAGCTACACATTCTCAGTCCTGAGAGGTCTGCTGCTTCTTTATCCAGGACTATAAAGTCTGCTCCTGTGATAAAATGCAGCTTGTTTTTTTTCTGCTCCAGCAGCACAGAGGGTCTCAATCCTGCAGGAAAGCGAGCAACAGCAATTCTTTTAAGCGAGGAAGTGGCCTCTTTCCTCTTCGGCAGAAAGGACGGATTCAGAGGACTCCGGGACATGTCACTTCTCCAGGGCATAACATGCCCTGAGGTCATCGGCAGCAGCAGAGAGCAGAGCAGAGCAGCCTGGAGCTACAGCCAGGTCAGACGGATGTTTCTGCTTGGAAACACAAAGCCAACTCCTGCTGCTCCCGCATATTTTAACTTTACTTTCATGAATATTTATCTTCCATTTTATCACCCAAAACTCTTTATTTTGGGTCTGTTATGGTCTTAGCTTCTTATAATTAGAAATTTTCAGGTACAGCCCTATATCTTTTTCTTTCAGTGCATATAGACTTGTCTCCCCCAAGGAAAAAGGGGGCCTCACTGCCAAGCACCCCGTCTCTGTTGACCCAGTAGCATCACTCGTAGCCTGCACCTCCCAGCCACATAACCCTAGCTGACGCAAGCAACTGCATGAACTTGGGAACAGAAAGCCCTAAGCCCCCGCTTTTCTCCCTGAAGTCTGTATTACCTCCATCTAGACCCGCTACTGCTCAACCTCACCTCACGTACAGCCTGTTCAGCCTTCCGTTTCTGCCTCTGATATGAGCTCCACCTCCTTTTCACTCACGCTGTTCTTGTTTCACCTCAGAGCGATATGCTAAGAGTTTTTATTACTTCTCAAACCTTCCACCTTTCTCCCCTTTTGTCCTTTAGCTGCACCCACGTGAGCTGCTCTGGGCGCAGAGCTGAGCACCCGCGGCTGGGGCCGCCCCGTGCCGCACGCAGCACCTCCACGTGGGAAGGGGGGGCTGGCCCCAACAGCTGCCTGGGGCTCCCACCGGCCCCCAGATCCGCAGGCACCAAAGCAAGAGCAACCTCGGCTCTGTTCGCACATCTGTCAGCGATGGAAGTCATCTGAACACTGGAAGGCAACTGGGTCCTAATCCTACCTTGTCAAATTAGTTCCATTTGTTAAGTAATGATCCTTTGTTTTCCGTGTTAATAACTCTCCAGGCTCTGTAAAACAGGTTACCTCTGCGGGTAAGCTGTTTTCTTCAGAAAACCAAATCTCCTAAATCCCAGTATTTCCTGTGCTGTTTTGTTCATCTCCCTTCCACACTTTTTTTTTTTAAATTTGTGTAACAGATCAATCAGTTCTTGCCTTATTTTTCAGTCTTTGCATTCCTAAGGACTTGCATAGATATGTAAGATCGAATTGTGCTTAGATACAAAGCACACAATATATCTATAAGAAACCTGTAAAAGTAGCACTTAGTTCACATAAAAGAAACAAATATAGCGTGGCTAGATCAAGATTAGAATCTGTAGTTAAGGAAGACCTAGAAACATGTGAGATTTACATGGATTTTGCAAAGGACAAGGTTAGACAGAGATGCCTGCTGATGGCAGTCAGCACAGTGGGGCAAGGAAAAAGTTGCTCTCACTGCAAGCAAAGGCAAACACTGAAATTCCACATTCACTTTTTTTTAATGAAGAAAATCTTTTCCTCCTTTCTGCAGCTTAATGCCAACTATGAGAGCTTAAGAGTCAAGGCTTTCTAAAAGTTGTTACTGAAAAAAAGGGCACATGCTATCACAAAATGTGCGTGGTGTGTCAGGAGGCAGATTCAATACCTAAGAAGCAGAACAAGCCAACCAAATGGGCAATAGCTTTCTGTGAATGAAGGTCTGTACCACTTCTGCTTATTTGTCTGTTTGTGAGTGCAGAGGAGTCCGAGGGCTTCTCCTTGCTGCCCGCTTACAGTTCAGGCTCTCACCTTGCTTAACTTCACTCAGTGAATGCAACGGTTCAGATTTTGAACTCCAGCACGCGCTCAGGTTACAGTAGCTCAGAGAAAACAGGTGCTAAGAAGTAAATTTTTGCTAATGCAGCGCTAAGTATCAAAATGCACCCCATCTTCTAGATACGGGCATACAGCCCCCAGACACACCGTCAGCAGCCATGACAATAACCCCACCTGACTTTCGGCTCTCCGGGACTTCCCCGGGCCCGAAGCTCCCATAAACCAGCACATGCAGGGCTGTGACCCACTGCTGCCCCAGGGGGACCAGCACAGAGCCCAGCCCAGGGGCTGGTGGCCTGGGACGGCAGGAGCTGGGCGCCAGCTGTACCCCAGGCTCCCTGGCACCAGGGCACCTCGTCTCCCAGGGCACCTTGTCTCCCACAGGGCCACCAAAAGAGCCAAGTACAGACACGAAAGTGAGGTTAAACACAGACGCCCTCGCTGTCCAGCGATGGCCATCACCACCAAACCGCCTGACAAATCTGCTCTCCTGCTGACGTCTCTGCCCTTGGCCTGCTGACCTCAACGGCCTTACAGGCACCCAGACAAAACCCAGGTTCAGAGCTGGGTAATACATCCTTTACAGCCTTTCAAGAGAGCATTCAGCTGCACAGCCCTCCAGTGAGTTAGCAGACTGATTAATTAATAGCAGCCGTGGCCCAGACCTGTAAGGTTTCTGTGTTATTGGCTTCATCTTACTTGCAATAAACACAGCTCTGCTCCTTCCCACCTCTTTTGACCTCTGTAATTATTAACCTGGGTTTAGTATTCCAAAGCAGTGGGTTGCAGGTACCGCAGATACTACATTCCTCTCAGCAACACCTTCCGCATGCAAACACCGCACAGCTTGCAATGTGTCTGGAGAGGCTACACATTTGGAAGCTGGCACATCCAGCTCTGACCCTGGCTCTTGGGCAGGATATAATGAAGGGTGAAGATCACCAAAATATGTGCTCCTAATAGAGGTCTTGTTAGGAAAGAAAGAGTATAAAGATGTTAAAATATAATAATATATTGTGATGAGTATAAAGCAGAGCCCTAATAAGGAGCTATAGAGGGAGGTAAAGCTTTGTGCTGATAGAAAGCATGCTGGGAAGAGCACGCATGCTATATGCTCTCATCTGGAACAAACACACAACCGGAAAAATTCATATTGCAACAGCATAGACTGAATTGCAAATAGATTTCAAGAATTAAAACACAGAAAATGAATTATTTTCCATTTAAAATCTGCATGAGATATGATCCCCACTGAATACAGACTGATAAAAGGAGGAGGGTTTTTAGGTGGAAAATGTCACTAGGCATGAGCTTCTCAAGCCATTCCTCACCCCCCATCATTTCTTTAACCTCGGTGTTCCATGTTTTGAAACAAAGCTGACAAACTCTTCTCCTCTGGAGTCACCTGCTACATAAAAACAATTAAATCCTGTAATAGTCTCTATTTACATACCCTACTAACACAACAGCCAAACAAGCTTAGTTCCAAAACTTTTCTATCAGGTCTGACAACCTCCCTTTCTTCCTTGACAATTAAGTTGACTGTGTAAGCACAACTGCCAGTGCCTCTGTGACAAAGATGGACAATTAACAGTCCTGGGAGGGACCTGCAGAAGTACAGTCTTCTCTCCTGCCTTTCATGTCCCTTCAAATAACTGCTACAGGGATCCCAAGTACAAACAGCTCGTGGTTCCCAACAGAAGCTGTGGCAGGAACTTAGAGTCAGGAGCCCGTGCTCAAGTTCAGAGAGTAACCTGGAATGTGCTTAAAGTTATCCTGCTAGAAAAACAGTTTAAAATACACTTGCATTGGTTCCTTGGTATGGTACCAATGTGCCTCTTAATGAAGTCCGTAGCTTCTGGACTATGCACAGCTGACTGCTCATTCCACTTTTTTCTTTTATTCTGAACAATTTTACTCAAAGAAATATCACCTGTCAGTAAGCCCCAAACTGTCAAGGACAGGTTCATTTTGAACAGAAATGCTGTGAACCCCCACTCAACACAAATCCATATCTAAGTATATTTGCATAAGAATAATTTATATTTTCTCACAGAACCATTCAGGCTGGAAAAGCCCTCTAAGATCCCCTAGTCCAACCTTTCACCTCGTGCTGACAAGTCCACCACTAAACCCTGCTACGAAGTTCGACAGCTATACATTTCTCGAAGACCTCCAGGGACGGTGACTCGACCGCTTCCCTGGAAAGCCCATTCCAATGCCTAACAACCTTTTTAGTAAGGAAATTTCTCCTAATATCCAACCTAAATGTCCCCTGATGCTATTTGAGGCTGTTTCCCCTTGTCTTCTCAGTTTTTAATGAATATATCCCTCTTCTCCTGCTCATGGGATTGGTGGGTGGGCTGATTCAGTTCCATTTCATTTGCATTTCGGTGGAAGAGCTGTATATTTAGATGTACTCAGGTTAGGACTATTAAACCAGGAGCTCTGCATCTCTTATCTTAGTTTATGCTACACTACAATAGTAAGCAAGTTCCTGGTCTTTGTAGCTGTGCTTATCCCTGACTGTCACACAGCAGATTAGGTACATTTTAATGAATTAACCTACGGTGAAGACACTCTTATCTGGGGGCATGCTATCACAGCAGAATGCCATGGCGTTATGCTCTGTATGGTAGCATCATGCCAGAAATACTGCATGCCCTGAGCCACAAGAGTGCACCGGCAGGGAAAAGAACAGAAGAGGCGCAATAGTGACCTGCTGGTGCCATGGCACGGGGAGGCGGATGGGAGGGAGCTCTGGCAGTGTCACAGGTACTGTTACTGTCAGCACACAAGTGTATGTGGCAAGGAGAGGTACCGCCAACAAGCAGCCGAGCTGAAAGGCATGCCTCAGAAGCTACTGGAAAAAGTGCTTACTAATAAAGTTTTCTTATAATAAATTTCATAGTTGGAAGGTGAAAGAGGCTTCACGTGAGACTTCTTGTCTCGTGCAGTTTCCTCCTTAATAAGATGCTTCTCTGGAGGTCCAAGAGAAGTGATACATCGGATATAGATAAAGGAGACACTGGTTACCTGGATCTGAGGCCAACGAGACTTGCAGAGCCACGGAAGGGAGGGGGTGGGCAGGGACCTCTGCTTCCCTCTGCCCGCCGAGCAGGGTGCCCAGCCCCACGTGCGGGCGGCTTTGGGACGTCCCCAAGGAGGAGCCCCCACAAGCTCTGCAGCCTGTGCCAGGGCTGCGGCACCGCACAGCGCAAATAAAGCATTCCCTGATGTCCAGACGGGTTGTACTGCACAACTCCACTTTACATCTGCTTGTTTGGTTTTGTCGCCTTCAGAAAAATATTGCTTAAGTGCCTTAAGTAGGAATTCCTGAAGGTTATTGGAAACTCCACCAATTCCACTTCTGTCTGATCCAGCGCTGATTATACATTCAATCAATACACTTTTGTCATGTGCTCAGAACTACATCTGTTAAAATAGCTCTGCATTTTATTCCACAATTGAAATGAAGCTTGATAGGATCAGCTTTATTGGTTTATCTTTGTTATTTTAAAATTAGATTTGTTTTCCATATACTTTCTGGTGCTCAGAGTTTGCTCTGAAGTACATTAAGTTAAACCTTTAAAGAGACATTCTTTATATAACGCTCTTCTGTTAACTCTTGTTGCTTTTCTGTTCCGCTATTTTTAAGCCATAAACAAAGCATTTCATCTCAAGTATTCTAACTTTTTCTTAAATCAATCCATTTATCTGGTATGAAGAAAAGGGCACTAAGCTTCTATGTCAGTCTGGAAATTGATTCACCAGTTTGGCAGAAATCCATCTGAAATAGCCATGGTAAAAAGTCCAAAGCTGTTCTCCAGTTTATCTCACACCCTTATCCATGGATAACAGCTCCATCCACAGCCATTTTAGCACTCCTGACTACTTTCCTCTTATTTATCACTGTGTATAGCTGAAATTTAAGCCATGGATCTTGTTAATGAATCAATGAGCTTTATTAATATTTCTCCACAAGTTATTTTTACTGTAAATTTTAAAACATTTTTTATGTCTCTGTAATGCTCAATATGTTCACTGGCATTTAGGCTCCAAAAAGCCAATGGGAAAATTAGATGTACTTTAAATTAGGCAGCACTGACCATCTGGTTTTGGTGTGTTTTTTTGTCGTTGTTTTGTTTTTGTTTTTAAACAGCAGCCACATTGGCTCAGGATAGTTCAATAACTGCTCAGCCAAGAGGTCCATCAGTTGTGCTCCTTTCAGTGTCTGGGTTCTGCACAACCTGTACATAGATATCCTATTAATTTCCCTTTCAATGACTTCACTAGGCAATTTAAAATACAGTTTTAAACTGTACTTTAAAGTAATTTAACCATTTATCAATAATTTAATCATAAATTATGCAACCTTGGTCATGGCATCCATTACCCAAACTGTGCCTCCTACTATTTTATATCCTACTATAATCTCCACTCATATGAGCAAGGAAGCCATCTCAATACAACTGGGCAGGAATGGGCTTCTTCGGTGTCCTCCCTGCTCATGCGTTATTTGCATACTACGCCTGTTTTTATTTGTAAGAAAAGATTCCATGATGACTTGAAGAGACTCCAGGTGCATTGCCTTACTCAGGTAGCAGTCTGAAATAGGACAGATTCCACCTCCACCATCCCTCACACACACAGTAAATTACCATCGTTTCCTTCATTCTTCAGAATTTTGTATTTGGACAGCTTGGTTTAATTGCAGCAGATTTGGGGCTTGCCCACACAACGGTCATTAAAAAAAATTTTGAAAAAAACAGTCCTGACTCAACTCTGTTGACATCTGAAAGACTGACAGAGTTGGACTGACGCAGCACCGCAAGCTTATATCTGGAAATAACCCCATTTGGAAAAATAAGGAAAATTAAGGGGGAAAAGGTTAAATTTCCATTAACGGGTTACTAACTTGTGTCCACTTTACTCCAAGAGCTACAAATCTAGATCTGCAAGAGTACTGCAAGGCAGATGAAGTCCTATTATGTTGCAGCACTGAGAGACGCGAGGTTTGTCAGCTCAGTGAACCGTTAGCTCCTAAAATAAATGAGCGGTTTATTGACCTTTCGGTGATTGAGACAAAACTGAAAGCCAAAACTACCCCGGCAGCAGGCAGGCCACACGGGTGATCGCTCAGCAGCCCCCAGCTCGCGCAGGGGGTGCAGCCCTGGAGGTCACCGCGGCGGAACAGGGATCGCATCAACCTGCTGAAAACTTCTGCCAAGTAACCCAGGGGTTTTACTTTTATGCTCACTTAACTCCTTACTCATTTTTGTTATGACCGCATATATCTGCTCCTTCAGCTTCACCGCAATACACCAGGAGCTCCGCAGCTTTGCAAGAAATAGGGCCATTACCTCCCCATCCTGGGATTATTTTCACACACCGCAATTCTCTCCTCTCTCAAGACATGTCATCCGTTTCAGTGGGAATAGCCGTAACACTAAAGTTAACCATGCTCAACTTCAGAGCTTTAAAAGGTGCCCAAAACTCAGCATATACCTGGGGACAGCACCTTTGGCGGTCCTGGCCTCATTTCCACATTGGCAAGGACTTGCAGCTGCAGCGTTATATGCATTTCTTGGCTTGTGAGCTGTGCTCCTGGCATGCTACATTGATTTTGTAGATAAACATGTACAAATAGTTGTAAAATACATCTTCAAAACACTTGAAAGCAAGGAATTTAAGACTGATTTGGAAAACTGGATCAGGAAAACACCTGGTTTTGGTTGGTTTTCACAGGGGGAGAAAGAAACTCCTTGTTAGCACCTAGTGCCTGGCAGAGGAAATATCCTAGTTGTACTTCAGTGTTAGCTCTGCAGAAAGCTTTTAAACCAGTGCTATCAGTTCTGCTCCCAGTGGTCCCACCCCACACAAAGAGTTTGTTTTGTGCAGAGCGAAAACACCAGACTCCACAGCCTGGGGGTCAGGACAGTCCCCCCGGCTCACTGGGCCCATCCTGGTTTACCTCCAGGGGTACACAGTACTAATCCTGCGATGCTTGTGTCCTCCCTCCTCACTTAACATGAGAAGAATGTATGCGTCTGAGGAGCTCTGAGTGAGTAACCGCTGATATCACAGCTCAGAGATTCACGTGCTGGCCCATCCAGGCTCAGGTACTGATCTGCTAGCAACAGCAAGCCCCAGATTACTGCTTTCTAGAGTGAAAGGGAACCGAGTTGAGTTGCAGCTGTCTTCCCCTGCAAGCCCCTCCTGGCACAGTGACACAGCCACGCGTCCCCGCTGCCTCTCCGCAGCCACGGCACGGCGTTCCCCCGGCCAGCAGCGCTGCCCGCTGCGAGCAGCTCCCGAGGAGGTGTTAGAGACATCATGCCATACCGAGAGGGCAGCAAGGAGAGGAACGGCTCTCCCGGCAGAAGAGGCCACTCTATTTAATGTCTTATACTGCCACCGTCTGAAAACTCGCTCATTTGGAAACTCGGCTAATGGCTGTCACACACCGTCCATTCCTTCCCAATCGCAATAAAGAAACTTCAGCTGAGGCAATAAAGCAGCAAATACAGAAGGAAACAAAAATGAGGAAAGAGAGGCATGACAAACTGGAGCTGCTGAATACTATTTGTCTCCCTGATTTCACTCACTGCACAAGTTAATAGAAACAGACAAAGGTTTATATCCATTTTATGGACTGGTATGTGGTCATAAAGGTAATTCCTGTTAAATGCCAGTTAAATGCCACCAGTATTCACCCTGGTAATTTCATTCACAGAACTTAGAAGCTTCTCTTTGCAAACAAAATAGTACTGCTGGCTGCCACAGAGTGTGCATGGGCGTTTATGCATAATTTAGCACAGGTTCTCCTAAGAGCAGGAATTACAGGATAGCATGTGGCAGGGTATTAAAATCTGAACCACTCAAAAATTGTCCTTGACAAAGACAGCTGAGTAACCACAAGAAGGGGGAAACGATGCAGTCAATGCGCTCTTCAGGCTGACAGAAGATGACTCTGTCTTTTCAGAAAACAGGGATGCTATTACCTTTGTTTCTCATTTCAGGCTTGGAAAGTATTCAACCGCTTCCCGCAGCAAGTGCAAAGAAAATTTTGTTCACAGTTCAAGGCCTGGAGCTCAGGAGCCTGCCTACTCCACTGTAGCCTAAGCCAATCCACGTAACACGGGACACTGCAGCGCACAAAACCAAGCAAGGGCTGAATTTACAACGCAGACAGCACTCCAAACTCCTCGCTAGCACTAAAAATAGCTGCTGACATCAGACAGCGGCACTGGGGAGCTTCCAGCCCGGAGCAGCGCAGGAGCACGTCAGCGCCGCGGCGCCTGGGGCTGCGGGAGGCGCTGGCCCCAGGGGCAGGGGCTGCCTGACCCCAGCCACAGGACAGCAGAGAGGGGGCCCCCACAGCAAGGGGCTGCCCCAGCTTGGCCAACATCCCTGCGCTGTGCTGAGCAGTGCAATGCCTGCCCGGGTGGCGAGAGCCGAGCCATAAATACAAAGCGATATTGCGAGGCAGGAAGTTTCTCTTCTACAATGCTCAAAAAAAAAAGTGGTTTTTAAATATGGAGCTGCTTTGCAAAGCTTCGCACCACTTCAACTACATTTGGAAAATCCAGAGGATACAGAGTAGCAAAAGGAGCCCTTAGTTTCACGGGCATGGTGAGGTAGTTTAAGTGAGCGCACGGCAGGGCTGCCCTGCTTGGTCCGTCACCTCCCCGAGCCATCCCGGCACAGCCACGGCCTGGAGCAGGGCTGCACCTCCAGGTAGCACACCACCTTTGAGCAGCCTTCCAGAAACTCCAGAATGTGACACCAGTGCAAAAATCTGCTTTGATCTTTGAATGTGATCTTTCCATGGAACGGGGGACCACTTTTATAACCCCATCAGGTGTGAGTGAGACCAGAAACCTCCCGCACGCAGACGGAGCAGAGGACACTCGGCACTGGCAGGACTGATCTGAGGATGCACAAATCATTTAATTCTGGGTGTGTTTGATAAGGAAATGGTTATCTTTGCAATTCTGTCAGCTTTATGATTGACTTTGACATTTTAATATCCTATTTCAAAGAGTTAATGAATAGGTTGTCTTCAGGGCTTCAGCAAATTGCATAAAAGAGAGGATTTACAAATGAAATCAGGATACAGCAGGAATTCAGCACTGCTAACCTCAGCTCAGGAGCCTGAAATGAGTCACAATTCATGTTGGCACAGTGAATGAATTTCTTTAACATCTCTTTACTATAAGATGCATGACTTTCTGCTGTCTGTTTTTACTGCCTTGACAATAGGACCATCAACGTCACCTCATGATACACCACTAAAAAACAAACCCCCAGAACTTAACTTCTGCAGAATCATTTGTTTTTATTTATTGTCAAGGGAGAGGGAGCTGAGTATTTTCCTTGATGAGAGGTAATGTAGAAATCTTCTAGAAGTTACTCATCTTATTTTCCACCAAAGTGGAACAACAAATGCAGATTCAAGGGGGGACAGTTTATTTAAAAAAAATCACCACTCCTGCCAAAAGAAGTCTGACTCTGAACATTTGTATTCATCTACTTTGTTGCCATCTCAATGTTCAAGTGTATTTACTTAGGAGGGCTGAAACAGAGACAGATTACATGATTTGGCAGATGCTTCATACACCTTTTAGCTAAGGCTATTTTCAGCATGACCCAAATAAGCAACCCTGGAGTCAGTGGGAAAAGCATTATTCAGAGATCTGTGCTGACTGTTGCAATAATCATCTCATTCAAGGTGCGATTGACCATCTGTCACTGAGCTTGGGGATTTTTCCATTGAAACATTTATAAATAGTCAATTATTTAAGTGTTTAAAATTAGAAGACATTTGGGAAAGGAGCATCAAGAGACTTGGCATGTATTTCTCAGCATCCTCCTCCTCGCAGCTCTCAGCTGCTCAGCGCTGCTATGAACTCTGGTTATAATAAAGCCATGTCCTCACTGTGAAGGCTTCCCCACTTTCCAACTCTTAGAGGTACCCAGCTCTGAAAAAAAAATCCAACAGCCATGTGCTCGATTAGTTATTGCTGTAGAAGAAACCTTGATGAGAAGACAATGATAAAATATTGCATGGGGTAGCTGAGAAATACCAGGGGGAGAGAAAAGGAGAAAAACCATGAATGAGAACTACCTCTAAGCTTGAACTCAACAACAGCATTGGTTTAGCTAGTTGGGTAAGCCAACTTTGCATGAATGTCACTGCAAATGAACGACAGCACCGTTCTCTCCAGAGGAGCTAAATCACATCAGCACTAATGCCAATAACAGCAGGGTTCAGAGGTTTCTCCCCTTCCCAGTGGGACACCTGGTAGCCCGCTGCCTGCTGGAGCACGCTTGCTGCACGTTTCCCCTCGCAGAAACACCGTACTGAAGTTTTGGATTTGCCCCCAGCACTTGACACTTTTCATAAGGAAGTCACCGCTTTGCTTACCAATGTCACCTTAATTTCTCTTTTTCACAACACGAACCTCTTTTGCTTCAGGATATTTCAGGATTGCCTTCAATAAATATGGATGCAAATGTATTCATTTAGAAGTTGTATTTGTCATTCACTGTTACCACTGCTACAGAAGCTACAAAGACATTCATCTACAAATTTCTTATTAGGGATTTCTTCACTGAAGACAGGTACTTGATCTTCCAGTACAATTTTTTGCCTTTTATAAAATAAATACATGAAACAATATATAATTCAGTCTTATTTTATGTTCAGTGGAAAGACATCCATACTCTGAGAAGTTACGAGCTACCAACCTGCCTCCTCAGTCTAAGAAAGAAATTAAACCTCATTCCTGGCAATCCCTTAGAAGTTGCTTTTCAGAGTGTTGCCAGACCACGGATGCCACAAGGACCCTTTCCACAGGGCAGGGACTTCCTCACAAGGACCTCCCTGCTCCAGGCTGAGGGACCTTCACGTCTACAGACTCAGGTTTCTGCTAAGCCCTGGGTCACCGCCTTTTAAATCCCACTGCTTCCAATCCTGCTACTGAAGGAGGCTGTCAGCCTTCCAAGGAAGGATGCACCTTTGAAACCGGCGGACGGGGTTCCTTTGTTTAATAACCTTCTTCACCAGCCCAAATGCTCCTTAAATTGGCTCTATGTCTGTACCAGGCCAAGTGGCCACTGTCCTATGGCATTATATCCTAGACTGATTCATCCAAGCCCTTCCCAAACATTGCAGATATAAGTAGCTTTATTATATTCTACAGCAAAATCATACAGGAAGCCTCCAGAATAATAAGATCTCCGCATAATCCTGAATTTCATTATGTACGCTAACGTTAAACAGAAGCTTTAAAAAAATCTACTTTTTCTAAGAGACCGGACAGGGTCAGTGTTTTGGATGGAGACAAGGAAGGAAGCAACCCCGAGAAGAATGGAACACTTCTGCACTAAAACCCTCCTGAATATTAACGAAGCCATCACCAGAGAAGCTCCAGCATTAATGAGTAGCATGATAAAATATGACTTCAGCTTATGACATGTTCAATCGCTCATTTAATTTTTATAGGAGTTGATTAAGATGCCTTCACTTGAATTTTATACTGTTTACTATAAAACATTACCCTTTTCTTCAAAAATCTATCGAGACAAACCACACATTTACCAAGCCGTTAAGTAAATAGTATTAAATCAACAATACCCAGGATCCCAAAATGCAGGTCATTTCCATGTATATTGATTTTATTTCCATTTGCTACAATAAAAGTTTTGTCTCCAAGCAAAAAAAGCTATTTTATCAAATTGCTTCAGTTCTTGAAATACTGTAGTTCTGCAGTCACTACACAGGGCAAACTTGCCCTAAGTGCTTTCCACCAGACATGCCTCTAAGAGCTGACTGAACCGAGTTTTGTACAAATAAGGCCTGAGTGGATACCTTCCCAGGGGACAGCAGAAAAGGAATAGAGAAGCCATGGCAGGCAGCAAAGCAACGTCAATGAGACACTGCTCTTAGTGCTAAAATGCATGCAGGACTACTTCTGACATGCCAAGGCTTTGTAGGCAGCCCGCACGAATGCAAAGGCGTTTCCCTTTGCGTGGTAGGCTTTGCGGCAAGAAACCCGACACAGGCAGGGCTACCCTTGCTTTCTCCCAGAGCGTGTGCCCCAGGCCAGGATGCCAAGGCTCTGCTCATCGCTCCTCCCCAGCAGCTCTAAGCAGGCGCCAAGCCCCTCATAGCTCCAAACCTTGCTCCACGCACTATCACCCCTTTTGCATGCTGTGACCCCACAGGAGCACTCATCACCACCAGATAATCATTTTGTTCCTTAACTAACAGCAAAGGCAGCAGGTGAGCTGGATCCATCGAGCAGCTGGATATCAGTGCCAGAGGACTTGTGTCTTTACCCAGGCAAGTCACATTTTATTTTAGCAGGCATTCTGCCCCACATCACAGCAGAGAGGGTCATACCAGTTATTTGACGCTGGATCAAATTTGTCCACTCTCCTACTGATTCTCCTCACAGAAGCCAGTCTCAGTCTCTCACATTTCCATTCACTGATCTTTTTTCATAATTAGGTATTCTAAGATGCTTGGAAGAGTCGCAGTTCTCTAAGTGTTCCTCATTAATATGTCAATGTATTATAGTTCTTATTACTTCAGTCTGGTGCTGGGTCTTCAGTAAGGTTGGAGCATACTTCAGGCTAAACAAGTTATAAATATTCCAGTTCTGACTTTGCACTGCTGAGTTACTGCAGGCCATTTAATTTCCTGGTATCTGAAAGCCCATACCTTGAGAATGAGTGAGAAACTAAGGGATTCACGGAGAATACAAAATGATGAAAAGGTCAAGCTTCTGTCACACCTTGCACAACCATAATGAAGCCATGAGATGAACATATCTTTGTCCTTGCAAAGACAAAACAAAACCAGGCTTGTCCTTTCAAACCATGTAAGAGGAATTTCCTCATTAATATACATCCTGAATTCATATTTGCCCGTCACCACTTAAAATTCAGAAGGTATTTATTAACTAGTAATTCCAATTAGGACGGTCCTGGATGAAAACTATTTAAAAGCACATTTTGTGAGTGTTTGATTTAGTCTATCCTTTTGCCAACAGAATAAAGAACTGCTCACTTTTCCAATCTATAATAATCATTTTTGGTTCAGATACAGTAAACTAAAATTTAATTGCTATACAGCCTAACCCTGTCCACAGGATCTATATTATTCAATATTTTCCAGAGGTTTTGCATACATAGACCCAAATGCTTTCTTTTTCTGAGTTTTATAAGCTGGTAGTTTATCCTTCATTATAATAAGGACAGCAATCAAAGGAGGTTACACAGCCACTGCCTTGGAACACCATCAGATGCTCTTGTATTTAATCAACACAAAATACATGCAGTAAAGCCACCGGCCAAATCCCAGCCTCATCAGCACAGCACAGCTGCCTGAAGTGCTCTTGTAGTTGAGTGTTACAGCCAAGGGTTTTAGATTCCTCCAGAAGTTTTTCTAGCACAAACCAAATGAGTATGAGGGATGGAGAAGGGATGCTGTAGAGATTACTCCAGGAGCTTTTTTGTACTTAAGAGCAGCCTCACCTTCACTAGGCTTCTACTTGTGGTACACATAACATCATTGCTTCAGAAACGGCCACTGTTTTGTTTATGTTTGGGGATGGGTCTGTGCTCCTCCTTATCCATAAAGTCAGGAAGATACCAAGGAGACTTGACACAGACAAAGCTGAGGTGCTGCCAGAGGATTGAACTACGATAGTGTCAGTAATTCAGGTCAACTGACCCCCCTTGCCATGGGAGGTTTGAATGGCAATACTCTATTCTAATTTGAATTACAGTCTGAAAAGCCAAACAAATGTGCTCTTCTGCATAGTTAATAGGCAACAATCCTAGCACAGCAGTCAAACAGCACCCAGATGTGCTTCCTCTACTCCTGATTCAGCCTGTCTTCTATAACCACTGAAACACAACACAGTACTGCTACTGATAGAAAACAGAGCTTTTCCGGCAAAAATATGCCTGGGGAGTAGATGGGAGATAACACTACTGTGCTTCTAAGTAACTGGAGTATTTCTTGCATACTGATAAATGCCAGAATCTTTCAGATTGTCTGACTTAACAGGCTGATCATTTGTCTGCCCAAGACAAAAATAAACCAATTAGTGGATGAACAGACTGAAATTCAAGCCCCCCCCCCCCCCCCCTTTTTTTTTTTTGGATGAGCCCCCAGAAACAGAGCACCAAATCCTTGACTGTTCCAGCATAGCCCCATGAATAGCCACAGACTTGCCTCAGAAATTGGACACTAGTGCCTATTCCTGCGTATAAAATGCCTCCTTTTAAGAATTATTTTCAGCTTTGTTAAACAATAATACTGCTTAACTTGTTCTCACTTCAGTCTTTTCAGCAGCATGAAACTGAGCAATTCTTGCCCCTGTGATTGTCTACGTCAACACGTGCCTCTAGCCTGAGCAACAGCAGGGTGATGCCTTCTCACTCCCACCAACAGAACATCAGCTGGGTGTATCTGCTTCTTGCATGGCACTAGATTTTGATGCTGTTAATTATCGGCAATTTACATGAAAATTGTGGGGCTTTGCCTTTTATTCCTCACCTACACTTAGCACTGGTGATAAAGTTCAGAAAGCTGCCTTGCCCTTGCTCTTCCTACCAGGAGAAAACATGCAAGAGATCACTGTAGGGAGAATTTTTCAGTTGACTTCACTGGGCCTTAACAGAAACAAGTGGAATGTTCCAAGTTCCTGGAAGATTCAACATGTTTTTCAAAACAAATACCCAACAAAATTACCCATTAACTAAAATACATTACTTGCAAAGGATAACAATCAATAACAATGTCTCCCTGAAATCCAGCCTGTTCAAATTAACATTGTTTAAACTTCAGTGTCAAGTATCTGTTGGATAAGAGCTGCAACAGCACTCAGCATTTAGCACTCAAGCTTCCAGTATTAAAATAACCCATCACAGGGAGAAGAAGGGGAAAGAACCATTCTTCAAAAGTTTCCCTTTAGATTGCTTCCAATGGCTCAGGTTTTTCACTAGGTACAAGTGCACTAACTGCATGGCAATTGGCTCAATTTCTTGTTTTGTGATTTAATTAGCCTTGAAGATAAGATGAAGTGCAAGCCCTTTGCAGCTGAAGGAAGAAAAGATTTTATTCCTGAGCTTAGAGTATTCTCACTGAACAATGACACTGTAACCACTGCTTCTTCCACTGCAGCCCAGGTGGCCCTTACACCAGTTGATTTGGCAGGGAACAGAGAACAAAGCTAAGCGCTCATGGGCAAAGAAGTTCTTCAGCAGAAATTGCTGCTCAAGTAGCAGACGGGGATCTCAAGTATTTTGCACATTGTGTTCCACCACAGTTGTCTGATAGTGAGCTGATGGTGACATTTCATACTTATATTTCAGCAGCTTAATCCTGGCATAACGTATTTAAAGAACATTTTACAAGAGGCAAGCAAGTGTAATTCAATACAGTAAAAAGCATCAAAGCTGTGAAAGTGGAATGAAAGCACAAATACTGGAAGGGTAAACTGAGAAGCAGCTACTGAGGCCAAGGAGTCTGTAAGCAGCAGGTGGAGCAAGCCTCACCGTGCCCAGAACCACGACTGCAGCAGTTTCTCAAAGTCAGAGGAACTTGCTTGTTCAGAAACCAATGTAAATAAAATCGGATTCAATCAGAGACTTTATCTGTGTTCTAGGTATAAACAAGTTAAGAAAAAAAGTATTTATTCTGCCAAAAGATTTTTTTCCAACTCTAAACCCAAGTTTTCAAAAACAAAACAAAAATACTAACAACAAAAGAATTAGCTTCAGATTTATTCTTTGTACAGAATAAAATTTCTACTAAACCCATGTGGCTAAGGAGTACATGCATATTTATCAACTACGCGGGAAGTTTTGCTACATCTGTTATCAGTTTTTACATGATGTTGTGTAAGAGCATCCCGGGTCAAGTAGGTCACAGAAATGACAACCCATATACTGCTCCTTCCAAAGCCCTCTCAAGCTCCATTTAGCAGAAAGACCCCGATCTATCCAGATGCCAGCAGCCCCTGGTGCAGCTCCGAGTGCCATTTGCTCAGCTCAGCAAGGGCTGCTCTCCAGCAGAGCATTGGTAAGTAGCAGCCACAGGGGGGAGATGAGAGGCAGAGCCTTTCAGTACTTATTTTCCAGGTACAATCAGACAGATACATCACGTTCTCTGGCAGCTGCCAGTCTCACAAGGAAAGAATTGAAATTTTGGTGCAAGGCTTACTAGTCAGGCTCTCTTAAAATGAAGAAGCTCTATGGTGTTTTTAGACACTTGTGTGCTACTGTGATACATGAGGGCTGACAAAACTGAAAAGAAAAAGGGTTTCAGAGAACCAAGCTTTGTCATGATAGAAATCAGCTTAAGAGAGACTTCCATTCCTCCACATCCATAATCACTTTAAGCTAACACTGTTTCTGGGCTAACAATTTCCAAAATGTCAAGAAAAGCAGCCCGGACAATGTTTAATCTCTGTTTTCAGAAGCAAAATGACAGAAACACACAGCATCCAGTGAGACTCCGAGAGAAGAGGACGTGCTCGGGTGAAAGGGCTCTGGCCAAGGCTTACCTGGCTCACACCATCTCGCTGCTCCTCTCCCTGGCTGCGCAGAGCTCCCCTGGGCTGCGCATCACTGAGCACCGCTGAAAGACCAAATGTGACTTCAGTTCTGTCTGATTCAAGACTTAATCCAAAATATAGCCCAACTAAGGTTGCCCTCTGCCAAACCCCTCTCACTGGATCACATCAAACCTAACCCTGATCTGAAAGACCTGACCTAAGAGAAACCCTCCCATATTTCTAGACTGCACCCAAACCCCAGGGTTTATTGCACACCTGTACGCAATCAAGTCTCCTGGCAGCCTAATCCCTCTCTGCTTGCCCTCCTCTATTCTTGCAAGCAATACGATTCAGCTGGAGCAGGACATTTAGCCTGAGGAATTTACAGGCTTTGACTAGATCTTGTGCTGGGAGAATAACCAGATTTACAGAGTGATTGACAAGGTATCAGCAGCACGGGCAAGAAGTACATCAAGAATTTTTTAACTTGTTCGTGGTTTATAGACATATTAAAAAAAAAAAAAAAAAGTTAACTCCAAACAGATAGACCTACAGTAATCAGCAAGCCTCAATAAAGAGACAACGAAGCACCCGATAAGAACCTCAAAATTAGCAAAGTCAGTCTCCCAGCTCTCCTACAGCGAGCAGCTCCCAGCCAGGCCGAGGGGGACCTGGCGATGGCCGGCGGGCCCAGCCCTGCTGCAGCCCCGTGTGGAGGCGGCAGTGGTCCTGTGCGCCTGGGAGAGCGGCAGAAAGAGGGAACAGGGCCCCGGAAAGGCCTGAAGCCAAAAAGCGAGGAACTCTCCAACAGCAGAGGGTCCCGAGGCGCCAGCCACAGGACGTGTGCCCCCAGCACGGCTGGCACGAGGGGCTGCGGGCCGCGCTGCCAGCCCTGCCCCAAGCCTGGGGGCTGCCAGCCGTAGCCCTGCGCTGCCCAAAGGCTTCCTGCTCACAAAGGGCTGCACCGAACTCCACTGCCTGCTCGCGCTTACCTTCCTCCTTCCAAACCGCATGTCCCTGATCCCTCCTCCCCCAGAAGTTACAGAGTGCCAGCTGGGACGTACAAAGGAATAAGAGATGAGAAAAACAGCATTTTCTGAAACAAGCACCAAAATTGATGTGCAGCTTTTCAGGAAAAGAACAGCATAGGGATAATGAGGTTTTAAGTAGGTGCCATGGTTTATTACAAATTTATCTTTATTCATAAAATCTCCCACTAGTAATATTCCTGGCTGTAGCAGGGAATACAATATCAAATTAAGTTCCAAATACTTGAGTACAGTCAACCACTAAACCACAGTGCAATCACTTTAACAAAGTGATCCAACATAATTAATTCTTATTTTCATAAAATAAAATTAATCTTCCAATAACATTGGATCGCATTATCACGTTGGAGATCCTCAAGGTGTTGTGACAGTTTATGCCTTTAATGTACGTCACGACTGTAATTTTGCTTTTAGTACGTAAAGGATGTGGATTGATTTCTTGTTTGGCTGAGTGGCAAGTCAGAGGAGGCTAAAATGGAGGAAAGTCAATCGGACGGTCCACT